>NC_057712.1:7816756-7845456 GCF_004010195.1 Chiloscyllium plagiosum | reverse complement strand
CTGAAGAAGGGCTTATGCCCGAAACGTCGATTCTCCTGTTCCCTGGATGCTGCCTGACCTGCTGCGCTTTTCCAGCAACACATTTCCTGCCCATAGTGTTAGGTGAATTAGTCAGGAGTAAATATAGGGTAGGGGAATGGGTTGCTCTTCGGAGGTTTGGTGTGGACTTGTTAGACCGAAGGGCCTGTTTCCATACTGTAGGCAATCTAATCTAATTTAGATAAAGCACTGTGAATCTTTTAGTCACAGTTATTTTTAGTAAATGTTTTTTGTCACTGGCAGGAATGATCTGGTGCGGGACAAGGAACATCTATTCAAAGGAATTGAGAAATGATCTTCAAAGAGTTGCCTTGGTTGTTTGGGGAACAAATGTTATATGTCAGCAAATGAACGAATTGAGTTTATGCCAAATGGGGAATATGCTAGGAGGACTGTTTGGAACTTGGCTCAGATCTTTATTCAAATGAAGATGTCCCTCTCTAACTGCGATCTTTATTCAAATGAAGATGTCCCTCTCTAACTGCATCTACGGAACCCAGCTATTCTGTGAATGAAGTGTAGCCTTCTCAAATATTGCTGATGTGTTATGGTGATCTCACCCTGCTTCAGCATGCAGGTAGGAAGACTTGTTTTTAAGGAAGTTGTTGCAGAATTTGTTCACGTTGCACATTGCCATCTCTGAGAAAAGACTTTTGATACTTCACAGGAAGTCATTTGATTTCCAAATCCAGAAAAATCCCAGGGACACAGAATTCTTGTGTTTCTAGCTCAGAAGCTTTTTACAGCATTCAGAACTTTCGCCACCTCTAGTTCCTCAGACACAATGACAATGGCCAACCACCCGTGTTCATGTAATATTTTCAGTGTGGTAGGATGGTCAAAGTAGCTTCACGGGTGTGTTGCGCGATTTTGACACAGCTGAAGAAAATGACACTAGAGGAGACTGATAGCTTACTCTAAGTGGTGTATTTTAATTAGCATCTAAAAAGCATGAGAGAGAAGTAGGAAGACAAAGAGATTTATTGAGGGAATTTCAAAGGCTGATGGATTCATTATCAGTGGTGTGGTGACCATAATTTCAAATGTAACTGAGGTCGCGATTGGAGCAGTTCATTGTTCTTTTCGTGATTTCAGCTCAAGAAGGCTAAAGTGGTAGGAAATAGCAAAGTCAGGTAGGGATTTGAACACGGATTTTAGGGTTTTAAATTGGAAACATTTTGGACCTTAAGCCAATAAATCAGGAAGCAAAGGAGCAATGAATAGACGACTGATTTTTGGGTGATCTCAAGTAAGGTCACAAAAAATCATCCTAAGAGTTTTTTGGGCTTCAGGGTTCAGAACGTCTTTTTTTAGTTTGTTTTATCCTTATTTCCACCTTAGACTTTTTCAATGTGGGTAAAACTCAAAAAGGAAATTTTTTGCTCTATCTCTGAAGCAAGTAAGAATGACAGATGGTTAATCATACAATCCCTACAGTGTGGAAGCAGGCCCTTTGACCCAATAAGCCCACACCAACCCTCCAAAGAGTAACCCACCCAGACCCATTCCCCTACCCTATATTTGGCCCTGACTAATGCACCTAACCTACACATCCCTGAACACGATGGGCAATTTAGCACGACCAATTCACCTAACCTGCACATCTTTGGATTCTGAGGAAGGGTCACTGAACCCAAACTTTACCTCTGATTTCTCTCCAGAGATGCTGCCAGACCTGATGAACTTTTCCAGCAATTTCTGCTTTTGTTGAAGAATAACAGACAGTTTTGTTATGATGTTTTTTGGAGGAGACAGTACCACAGGAAGTAAGGCTATGAGCCGTTGTAATTACCCTGGAACTAAATTTACTGGATTGTGTATGTTACCAACTCAAGTATTCAAATACTTTTTAAAAAGTTTGTTTATTTTAGTTGTAATTTTGAGGTTCTGAATTGATTTCCACATCCTGGTCTTTCAAAGACTTATATTCATTGAAAAAATATTTGTATAACTGTGGAACTGTTACTGCACCAAGCAAAAGAAAGGGGGCAGTATTTTTCAACTAGTTCAAACATTGCATTTAAAAAATGTATTTTAAAAATTCATAGTAACCAGAATTGAATAACAGACCTGACCCTTATGTTAAATCATTATTAGCAGTAGTATGTTTTGCAAAATAGAACACAGAATTATTGCAGGATTCTCTTGAGGAGAATAGCCTATGTTTTATTATTCTGCATAGTTGTTGTACTTGCTTTCGTGCCAATGAAAAGATTATAAAGTTTTTTCTTTTCTTAAAAACATTGTTAGTGCTGCTCTTAACATTTTTTTAGTGTATATAATTTTTAAAATCTTAAATCATTTCAATATGATCCTTCAGTTGGCTTGCTCTTCTCTTGTTGTGGTAGCAATCTCCATGCAGCTGTGCAATTTGGGTGACTTTAAGCTTTGAACCTATGTTTGGCATTCAGTTTTAAGTTGCACCATCCATTGGACGTTTGGAAGTATGCCTGAATTTGCTGGGCTTTACACAATCATAATTTATGTTCTTTGTAAGTACCAAACATTAGATGTGGTTTGATGTTAATCATTAAAAAAAACAACCTCCCATTATCCCCACCCTACAAAGAAGATGCACTCTTGTGTGTTTTATGTTGATAGTTATAAATTTTGTTTTGTTTAGTTTCTAGTACGAAAATGCTGTGGATGGAGGAAGAGGCATTAGGACAAGAAGAATTCCTTTATTGTTGTGGGGCTGCTACTCAGCTGCTAAAGTTTGGATCGGCTGATTGCTGGCTGAAAGGCATATCAAGTAATTCTACCAAGGTGTTATTCCTCATTATTCCAGGTAAGGAATCCAAAATAATGGATTTTCTGAGCCAAAAAATATCAGAGGTTGTTTTGAGAACATGAATGTACCAGGACCTTACACGTTATGCTATTGGAGTACTGAATGATCCAACTTGAGATGCTGAAATTTATAATTGATCATTGCTTTGAAAGAAAAGAAATACTTGGTTTCTGTATGATTTTGGTGTTCTTCAGGGGAATTAATTTCTATCTTAAGCCTGCGATTGTTTGCATGTGGAAAAATAATTTCAGCTCTTTCAGCAGTAGTTGCACAACAATGCATCTTTTTCCCTCTTGCCTCCCAAAAGCTATCCACAAAGGAAACTTGTGTTGTCAATAAAAGCCAAAAGAACTTCAAATGAGAACAGAAATTGCTGGAAAAGCTCAGCAGGTCTGAAAACGTCTGTGGAGAAAAATCAGAGTTAACGCTTCAGGTCAAGGAAGGGTCACTGGACCATTCTGATTTCTCTCCACTATGAGTTGTCACTTGGTTACCAGCGTTGCAATAAAAAATGAGTGTGAATTATTTTCCACATGCAGATTTGATGCCTGCTGAGGTTTGTATACTCGTGTTCATAACAGGTAGAAAGTGAGGACTGCAGATGCTGGAGATCAGAGTTGAGAGTGTAGTGCTGGAAAAGCACAGCAGGTCAAGCAGTATCCGAAGAGCAGGAGAATCGACATTTCGGGCATAAGTCCTTCATTATTTTGGACCGTAAGCCAATATAAATTAGGAAGCAAAGGAGCAATGAATAGACGACTGATTTTTGGGTGACCTCAAGTAAAGTCACAAAAATAAAGTCCTGAGAGGTTCTTTTGGGTTCAGGGTTCAGAAGTGAATATATTTTTTATCCTTAATTCAACCTTGGACCTTTTCAATGTGGGTAAAACTCAAAAAGGAAATTCTTTGCTCCATCGCTGAACCTTCGTCCCGATGAAGGGCTTTTGCCTGAAACGTTGATTCTCCTACTCCTCGGATGCTTCCTGACCTGCTGGGCTCTTCCAGCACCACACTCTCGACTCATGTTCATAACACAATACTCAAGAGACCTGTCAGCTGGGGTATTTAGCCTAAACAGGCAGAAAAGTTAAATTCTAAGATTCTTTCCTTTAAGAGTAGACATTTGAAAGGTTGATTTGCCGCTCTGGTGTAAGCCATACCTGAAAGGTCAAGAGTTGATAAAATTGATTCAAGATTTGAGTATCACTTTGATTTGTTGGATCAACTTTTAACAAAATGAAAATTGAATTGCCTTTAATTTTAAGGAGAGTGTCTCCATTATGGAGAAAAATTCAGAAAGTCTTTGTGGAGGTTGCAAAGGAACCTCAATCTGTTAGTAGCATTCTTGAGACTCGAGAAGTAGAGGATTAAAAAGTAAGAGATAAATGACTTACAATGTAAGCGGCATAGAAAGGTTTGAGTTTGCATTTAATAGGTGTGGGCAATTTCTGGGCCATCTTTGTGATACGTGTAGCAGGAGCACTCTCAGAAGATGGCATATCTCTGCATTTCGTTGTACAAAACCAAACCTTTGTGAAAACATTTTCCCATAGTCATTGAAGGTGAATGCAATGAACTGTGCTATTGTGATTGTTGACATTTTATGAAGGGGAAAGGCAATGGCCTAGTAGTAGTATCACTGGACTGTTAATTCGGAGACACAGAAATTGTTCTGGGGACCCGGGTTCTGGGAATCCTGCCATGGCAGATGGTGGAATTTGAATTCAGTTAATGTCTGGAATTAAGAATCTAATGATGACCATGAATCGATTGTCAGAAAAACCTATCCACTAATGCCCTTTAAGGAAGGAAACGAGCATCCTTACCTGGTCTGGCCTACACGTGACTCCAGATTCTCATTGTACAATACACTGATGTTTATAAATGTGTGCAAAACAAAACTCTTAAATTATGACTCTTGCTTCAAAGCCTTCTGCGAATATATATATATATACCATGAAGGATAAGTAATTTTTCAATAGTGTACAAATGGCCTCTAACAGCAAAAGATGTTGCTTAGTAGTCTTTGAAATTCCATTGCCTATGGTGTTCATCTCTTGGATGCCTGAGATGATTAATTATATTGAGTTTTGATGTTGCCTGAGCACTGAGTGCTACATTACCAGGTGGGCCAGTATGCTGAGTGTATTTGTTGAAAACTAACATGGCAGAGGCTTAATGTAGCAGATTTATTTGTGAAGTTTAGTAATAAATTAGAAACAACAGGCATCAGTACTTTGCAAGGACGTGATTCAGATTAAAAATTAGTTTAAGGACATCTGTAGCCCAGCAGCATGTCACTATAGTGGACAGTGCTTAACAGTTTGTATAAGCAAAGACACGCTGATCCACAAAGGTGCATTCTTAGTTCTGATTGCACAAACCACTCTCAGAAGTGAGGTTACTCAGAGGTGAGATTGTCAGTGCCTTACAACAGTAAATAAGTAACAGTAAAAACGCAGAATACTGCAAATACTGAAAATCTGAAACAAAGATGTGTTGGTGGAAATCTTCAGGTTAAGGAGAATCTAATAGAGAGGGAAATGGAATTTCTGGGCAAGATTTTCATCTTTCAGATGGGTGGTCGGAGTTAGGAAAGTGGGAATCCACCCACCTTGGGAGAAAGTGTTTGCAAAGAGAGGACTTTTTATTGAGGTTGGGACGATGAGGGATAGTGATTGTATGGATTACTTTCAGGCCAGTCAGGTACGTAGTAATATATTATTAAAGGTCCCCTTTCCAGCTGTGGAACTTCAGTGAAGAACAATAGGACCCTATAGGAGTCTTGTCGCCATGGAAATCTTCACCCCCACCCATTACCACATGTCAACCAAGGCATTTTTAGGTCCATACACACACTAGACACTGCATAGAACTAATGAATCACAAAGTGACAACAGATTGTGCAAAGTAAAATTTATTTTAAAAAGCAATTCATTCATAATTTTCCAATTTCTTAAAAAAGAACTTCCTTGACACTTTTATTGGTCAATAATGAATCATAGAGACCTATCAATGGCAGAAACTACAAGCACTTGACACTTTCATATCTTAAGGATGTAAACTTTATGGAGAGATCCGAAAGCCTGTCAACCAGTGTTTTCCCCCGGACTCAGCAGTTTCCAAATTCCAATAGGTATTAAAACTCTAGAAGGGAGTGAAATTTTAAACTAATGTTTGGGATACTGACCAAATGGACTGCATTTTCCCGAATAGTTGAAAGTGAGGACTGCAGATGCTGGAGATCAGAGTCAAGATTAGAGTGGTGCTGAAAAAGCAAAGCAGGTCAGGCAGCATCCGAGGAGTAGGAAAATCGAGTTTCGGGCAGGAGCCCTTCATCAGGAATGTGCCTGTTCTCATCATAAAGTTTACATCTGTAAGATGTCGGTGTGGAGTTTGCACATTCTCCCCATGTCTGCGTGGGTTTCCTCCTGGTGCTCCGGTTTCCTCCCACAGTCCAAAGTTGTGCAGGTTAGGTGAATTGGCCATGCTGAATTGCCCATAGTGTTAGGTGTATTCCCCTCTGTTAGGTGTCAGAGGGGAAATGGGTCTGGGTGGGTTACTCTTTCGGAGGGTCGGTGTGGAGTGGTTGGGCCGAGGGGCCTGTTACCACACTGTAGAGAATCTAATCTAATCTAATATGAAAGTTTCAAGTGTTTGTAGTTTTGCCATTGATAGGTTAACAAGTCTCCATGATTCACTATGGGCTAATAAAAGTGTCCTCATTCCTGATGAAGTTTTCCAGCCTGAAACATTGATTTTCCTGCTCCTCAGATGCTGCCTTTTCCTGAATAGTGTCAAGCTTCTTGAGTGTTGGAGTTATACTAATCCAACCATTGAAGAATATTCAGTTGCACTCCTAACTTGTGCCTTGGAGATGGTGGACAGAATTTTGGGAATCAGAAAGTGAATTAGTTGCTGCAAAAATCGCAGCCTCTGAGCTGCTCCAGTAGGCACATATATATGGCTAGTCCAGATAAGTTTCTGGTCACTGGTAACCCTCAGAACATTGTAATGGTAATAGTAGTGCAATGCAATTATGGAGTCATAGAGATGTACAGTACAGACACAGACCCTTCAGTCCAACTCGTCAATGCCAACTAGATATCCTAACCTAATCTAGTCCCATTTGCCAACACTTGGCCTATATCCTTCCAAACCCTTCCTATTCATATACCCATCCAGGTGCCTTTTAAATGCTGTAATTGTATCAGCCTCCACCACTTCCTCTGGTGGCTCATGCACCATCCTCTGTGTGAAAATGTTGCCCCTCAGGTCCCTTTTAGATTTTTCCCCACTCATACTAAGCCTATGCCCTCTAGTTCTGGACTCCCCCAACTAAGGGAAAAGACCTTATCTATTTACCCTCTCCATGCCCCTCATGATTTTATAAACCTCTATAAGGTCACCCCTCAGCCTCCGATGCTCCAGGGAAAGCAGCCCCAGCCTGTTCAATCTCTCCCTATATCTCAAATCCTCCAACCCTGGCAACATCCTTGTAAATCTTTCTGAACCCTTTCAAGTTTCACAACATCATTCCAATAGGAGGGAGACCAGAATTGCACACAATGTTCTAAAAGTGGCCTAACCAATGTCTTGTACAGCTGCAACATGACCTGCCAACTCCTGTATTCAATGTTCCGTCCAATAAAGGAAAGCGTACCAAACACCTTCTTCACTACCCTGCGACTCCACTTTCAAGGAACTATGAACCCGCTCCCAAGGTTGCTTTATTCAGCAACACTCCCCAGGACTTTACCATTAAGTGAATGTCAACAAGAGATGGTTAGATGCTATCTTGTTGGATATTCTCAATCCTGTCACTTGTGAAGGATGAATCTTACTAGCCTCTTCTAGCCCATGGGCTGCATGTTGTCCTGGGTTTTTATACACGCAGGCATGAGTGGTACTGAGCATTGTGCAAGCTTCAGTGAAAATCCCTCACCTTTAACATAATGATACAGGAACATCATTGAGGAAGCACCTAAAAATGTTTGGGCCTAACTGTGACCGTAAGGTCCTCCTGCAGAGATGTAGGAATTGCAGCTACCAATTGCACATAGTTCGCTTCAGAAAGCATCATGTAATCTTCACTGCATAATCTGTTACCGTAAAGTTTATTGACAGATAAATATTGTTACAGTTTCTGTGGGGCATTTGCTTGATCTTTTGCAAAGGAATAAAAGAATGACGAGAGTTAAATTAGGGCAAATCAAGGACAATAGTGGGAAGTTGTGTGTGGAGTCAGAGGAGATAGGGGAAGCACTAAATAAATATTTTTCGACAGTGTTCACTATAGAAAATGAAAATGTTGGCGAGCAAGATACAGAGATTCTTGCATCTAGAGTAGAAGAGATTGAGGTTCACAAGGAAGAGGTATTAGAAATACTGCAGAGTGTGAAAATAGACAAGTCCCCTGGGCCGGATGGGATCTATCCTAGGAGCCTCTGGGAAGCAAGGGAAGAGATTGCCGAGCCTTTGGCATTGATCTTCAAATCATCATTGTCTACAGGAATAGTGCCTGAGGACTGGAGGATAGCAAATGTGGTTCCCTTGTTCAAAAAGGGTAGTAGAGACAACCCTGGTAATTAGAGACCAGTGAGTCTCACTTCAGTTGTTGGTAAAGTGATGGAAAAGGTTATGAGACAGGATTTATAACCATCTAGAAAAGAATAATCTGATTAGGGACAGTCAGCATGGTTTTGTGAAGGGTAGGTCGTGCCTAACGAATCTTATTGAGTTTTTTGACAAAGTGACCAAACAGATAGATGAGAGTAAACTGGTTGATGTGGTATATATGGATTTCAGCAAGGCGTTCGATAAGGTTCCCCACAGTTGGCTATTGTACAAAATGCGGAAGAATGGGATTGTGGGAGACAAAGCAGGTTGGATCAGTAATTGGCTTGCTGAAAGAAAACGGAGGGTTGTAATTGATGGAACATGTTCATCTTGGTATCCAGTTACTAGCGGCAGACCGCAAGGGTCGGTGTTGGGTCCCCTGCTGTTCGTCATTTTTATAATTGACCTGGATGAGGACTTAGAAGGGTGGGTTAGTAAATTTGCAGACGACACTAAGGTCAGTGGAGTTGTGGATAATAACGAAGGATGTTGTAGGTTATAGAGAGACATAGATAAGCTGCAGAGCTGGGCTGAGAGGTGGCAAATGGAGTTGAATGTGGACAAGTGTGAGGTGATTCACTTTGGTCGGAGTAACCAGAATGCAAAGTACTGGGCTAATGGTAAGATTCTTGATAGTGTAGATGAGCAGAGAGNNCGGCGCAACATCGAGGGCCAAAGGGCCTGTACTGCGCTGTATTCTTCTATGTTCTATGTTCTAAGGTTGAGAGGTGACTTAATAGAGACAGACAAGATAATCAGAGGGTTAGATAGGGTGGACAGGGAGAGCCTTTTTCCAAGTATGGGGATGGCAAATACGAGGGGACACAACTTTAAAGTGAGGGGAGATAGATGTCAGAGGTAGTTTCTTTACTCAGAGTGTAGTAACGGTATGGAATGCTTTTCCTGCAACGGTAGTAAATTCGCCAAGTTTAAGTGCATTTAAGTCATCATTGGACAGGCATATGGACGTACATGGAATAGTGTAGGTGGGATGGGCTTCAGATTAGTATGACAGGGTGGCGCAACATTGAGGGCCGAAGGGTCTGTACTGCGCTGTAATGTTCTATGTTCTATAATGCTGTTGGAAGGTTAACATTCGCTCTGAATTGAGCTCAATTAGCATTTTAACCAATGGTAATCAAAATGTTGAGCAAGCCAATGTAGTTTGTCCAGGCCTTTCTTCAGTATCTGAGGAATCGTGAATGGCACTGGACATTGTGCAGTCATCAACGAACACCCCCACAGCTGACCTTATGATAGAGGTAAAGTATTGATGAAGCAATTAACGATGGCACAAACCTGAGGAACTCCTGCAGTGATGTTCTTTGACCAAGATGATTTACCTATAGTTACCATAGCCATCTTCTTTTGTGCTAAATATGATTCCAAACAGTGGAATCTTACATCTTTGGTTCCCATTGACTCCAGTATTGCTCGGGCTCCTTGATTCTACAAGTAGTCAAATGCTACCCCTCTGTCAAGAGCAGTTACTCTCTTCACTATTGAGTTTTGCTCTTTTGTTTGTGCTTGAATTGAGACTGTAATCAGGTCAAGAGTCACGTGAACCTGGTGGAAGACAAGCTGAGCGTCAGTGCCCTGGTTTATTGCTGAGTAGATACTGCCTGATAGCACTGTTGACCTAATCTTGCTGACGATTGGATATACAGTGATGGGGCAGTAATTAGCTGGATTGGATTCGTTCTGTTTTCCGTCAATATATGTGGGTAATTTGCCACATTATGAGGCAGGTTCCTGTGATGTAGCTGTATTGGAACAGCTTGACTAGCAGCAGATCTGGTTCAGGAGCACAAGCCTTCAGCAATGTTGCTGGAATGTTCACGGCTGATTTCAGTTGCTGGTGCCATCAGCGATTTGTTAATGCTTGAAGTGATTTGACTGGGTTGAAGACTGCCATCTATTATTTTTGTCCTGCATTGCAACATTTCCTGCTTGCCACTTCATATTCTTGGGTATTCTGCTGCTACTGATAGCTCATAGCAACACACCCACATTCAGGTTTGAGCTTTTTGATCCGATCTGAGTCTGTCTAATTTCACACCATGTTAGTGCCATGCGCTGTGATGGACAGTGCACAGGCAATACTTTGTCTCCACGAGAAACATTCAATGGCTCTTCCAACCAACACCCACATGGATAGAATCATCTGTATTAAATGGATTGGTGACTGTGAGATAAGTAGATTTTATTTGTTAATGTCTGTTCCTTCAGCATTTGTCACACATCTCCTCCAGCAGCTATGTCCTTCAGGTTGGCCATTGAGATCTCCAGAATACATTATGTGCTCTTGCTGTTCTCAGTTCATCTTCCAAGTGTTGGTCCACATGGAGGAGCACTGAATTAGCAGCTGGCATGAGAGTGGGAGGTCATAATCAGCAGCAGGATTCTTTGTCCATGTTTGACCTGATGCCTTGAGACTTAATGGAATCTAGAATCAATGTTGAGCATTTCCAGGACAGTGCCCTCCTTACTGTAAACCACTGTGCCAGTTCTTTTGCAGAGTCTGGATTGCTGGTGGGACAGATATACACAGGTGATGGAGATGTCTTAAGCATTGCTGTAAGGCATGATTCAATGTATAGGACAACATTACATGAGAGGAGAAAGTGAGGACTGCAGATGCTGGAGATCAGAGCTTAAAAATGTGTTGCTGGAAAAGCGCAGCAGGTCAGGCAGCATCAAAGGAACAGGAGAATCGACGTTTCGGGCATAAGCCCTCCTTTCTGAAGAAGAGCTTATGCCCGAAACGTCGATTCTCCTGTTCCTTTGATGCTGCCTGACCTGCTGCGCTTTTCCAGCAACACATTTTTAAGCAACATTACATGTGATGTAACTTTCAATCTTCCTTTAGCAAGAAAGCAGCATAGTGGGATTCTGCTGAATTCTATACACCTTAATGAAACTAGAAAACAAAACTTTCAATCCAAACTTTGGTATTAACATTGGTTGTACTTCATCTGCCTTATGTTTCAATGCTCATAATTATAGCTTATGTTGGCTGGAAACTAAATTCTGTAGTTTTAATAACTTGTGCAAAGGTTTATGATGAATTAGTTAGTCAGCATCCATTTGGCATATGGTAGGTAAGGCAAGTAAGCAACCTCAAATTCCAAATTTTATTAGGACGTTAATTTATTTGCTTGAGAATATTGTAATCTCTCTCAATTTGTTCTGAATTACATGCTTCTTGAAACTTCATTATGTGATTGCTAAAAATGTTCCAGTTCTATACAATTTGTGAAGATGTTCATATATAAGGAACAGTAGTTGGTTCTTCATGGAAACAAGACCAAAGAATATAGCAGTTGACAATGGCCTAATAACCTGTGGCTCATGATGAATCTAACTCTGCTTTGTCATTTTAAAAATGGAATGAGACATTGTAATTTTCTGAGTAATATGTGAATGCTCAACATAAATATTTACTAAAAAACGCAGCTGAATTCCAAGGCTCTGTTCCAAACATTTCATGGGATCTTAGCAATCCAGCTGAAAGAAAGCTAAATGTACCCTTCAAAAGATTAACCTTGGAAACATTATTGGGCCAAATGCTGTAAAGAGTTCTGGTTTGTTAGATCCCTCCGAGGTATAAGCTGCTTCACTTAATAGCAACATGCCTGTCCACCAGAGGCTATCAATCAGACCAACAACTCCAGAATGCTGTCAGGTTTCTTTGATTATTACCACAGGCTAAAAAAATCATTTTAATTTTTTGTGTGCAGGCGAGAAGCTTGCTGCCAGCAAGAATGATGAAAAAGCTCAAAGCTTGCCTAGTTTGAAGACCCAGCTGTTGATTATAGTCTAATGCTATACCACACCCCAGATTACACTTCAATATGGTCATGTTTTAAATGACTAGTTCTCAGCCATAGAACATTACAATGGGCCATGATATAACTACATTGTGTTTGATGTCTCAAAACCTCAATGAGTGAACAATTATTATTTTGTGGGAAAATAATGGAAACAGTTGTGACTTTTGTAATTCAGTGACTTTTGTAATTCAGTGATTTTTGTGCAGTATTAACTTCCAGGATACACACAATCTTTCAGAGATGTCACAAATTGTATAAGTGTGAAGCAGGATTTTATTTTAATTATCTAAGCTTTTTTTGTGGAAACTGCAGTTTAAATCAGAAAATTAATGAATTAGGATTGTATGCTTCTCTGTCGATGTGACAGCTACACTGTTGGAGTAAATGTGAACCTTTAGTTCATAACTTTCACCAGAATATGAGTGATTTCATAATTCTTGGGAGATTTAAAATGCTTGAGGTAACCAATACTTTTGCTGTTTTGAAAATTACTTGTAAAAATGAAGGAGAGACCAAATATCTATCCATCATAACTCATTTCATGAACAGTAATTTATAACATTCATAATCAGATTGTTAACTAGAGCTGTAACAAATTCCATTTTGGCTGTGAACTTGTATTTTCCAGTAACCCATTTCCCAAGCTTTGCTTTTGTTTGGGCCAGCTATGATGTATTTCTTCACTGGCAGTCATTTTGAATCAGAATAATGGCCAAGGTTTTGAAGCTTTGAAGTCCCTCTTGGATGAAGATACGAAGCTCAAAGTCCTGGCATTGTTGCAACCTTAATTTTAACCAAACCTTGTCTTGTGGGACAATGAATTCTTATAAAACATGAACATGCTGGAATTGTCCATGTGTCTGTAAACATAATTGTGTAACTTACATTTCTCAAGGCAAAAACACTTGCTCAATGGGAACTGTGTTTAATATATTATAGCTTTATTTTGTTGGTTTTGAATTCTCTGATTAACATGTGATTCAGTTTGTAGGCATACTTCACACTGTGGCTTGCAGATTGTTCTTTCTGAATTAAAGTTTTAGGAGTTTCTTTATTTGCTTTTGTAATGTAGGTGGCCTCAGTTTGGGGAGCATTTATTGCTCATTCCTAATTGCCCTTGAGAAGTATTAGTGAACCAATCTTTTCAATTGTAATCCTTGGGCTGTAGAACAACCACAGTGCGTTTAGGAAGGGAGTTCCAGGATTTTGACCCACATCACAATGAGGAACAATTCAAAGTCAGGATGACGTGTGGTTTGGAAAGGAGCTTGTAGGTTGTGATATTCCCATGTATCTGCTGCCCCTGACCTTCCAGGATGTGGAGCTTGCAAGTTTGGATGATACTATTGGAGAAGCCATGGTGAGTTGTTGCAGTACAGTTTGTAAAAGGTACACATTGCTGTCTCTATGAAGTGCTGAAGGTATTCGATAATAAAGGTGGTAGTGGGGGGCCAATCAAGCAGGCTGCTTTATCCTAGAGGGTGCTGAGCATAGTACTGCAGCCCAATCAGGCCTCAAACCAGCCCTTCCTCTCCGCCCTGTCCCCTTGTCCTGACCCTTCTTTTCCATCTTACTTCCTACCTATCTGTTCCACGCTTCCCACTGACCAATCACAATTATCTCCTATCTGCATCCACCTATCACCATCCAAACTACCTTTCCCCAGCCCCGCTCCCCTGTTTTTATTTCTCAACCCCCTTCCCCTATCCTGGTGAAAAGTCCCAACCTGAAACATTGACTCCTCTGCTGCTGCTTGACTTTCAGCTCCACACTTTATCCACTCTGACTCTCCAGCATCTGCAGTCCTCACTGTCTCCAAACTGGAGAGTTTTCCAAAACACTCCTGACTTGTGCTTTGCAAAGGGTGAACAGGCTCTTGGGAGCTAGGGGACTGTATGAAATACTTGCTGCAGAATTCTCTGATCTGTTGTAATGACGGTATTTGGATGCCTGGCCCAGTTTAGTTTCTGATCAATTGTAACTCCCAGGAATGTGACAATGGGAGTTTCAGCAATGATATGGCCATTGTACATGGATGGGAGTTGGTTAGATCCGCTAATGTTTGAAATGGTCATGGCCTGGCACTTGTGTGGTGGAACTTTACTTGCCATTGATCATCTTAAGCCTGAATGTTGTCCATAGCTGAGGAGTGTAGAATGGCACTGAACACTGTGAAATCATCAGAAAAAAATCAAACTTTTACCTCATGATGAAGGCTACATCAGTAATTAAGTATGGTTGGGTCTAGGACACTAGCCTGAACAACTGACTTTGGGCTCTTGTCACACAGTGGCACTGTCTCTATCTCCGAGCCAGGAGATCTGGATTCAAGTCCCACCTGCATAAAAGCTGCAATATAACATCTCTGCAAAGGTTATTTAGAAAATATCTACCCTGAGGAACTGGTATTGGGCCCTTGTGGCCCAGTGGTAGTGTCCGTACCACTGAGCCAGGAGATCCAGATTGCTCCAGAAGTGTGTAATTGCATTTCTGAATGGATTGACTAGAAAATATCAAATATGAGGCTTTTCAAGGGGCTGTTGTGGTGTAGTGTAGTGTTCCAACCTCTGAGCTAAACGGCCTGAGTACAAGCCACACCTGCTCCAGTGTCGTGTCATAAAATCTCTAAACTGATTGATTGATTCATTGGAAAGTATCCAGGCTGAGGAATACTTCAGTGTTGTGCATAATTTCTATGGTTCTATTATCCCAGCTGATATTACTGCTGGACAAGTCAGATCCCAGACTAAAGTTTGGCTCAATAGGTCATGTTTTAATCTATTTTTCATTGAAAAGTAAACACACTCAGTTAGTTTTAATAATAAAATAGAAGTTTATTATACGAGAGAAGTTTTTAAAAACCAAGCTAATTATTACAAAGTTTGAAAGATTTTAAAAACACTTGGCAAATAAAATCCTATCTACTAGGAAGAAGTGAGGACTGCAGATGCTGGAGATCAGAGTCGAGAGTGTGGTGCTGGAAAAATACAGCAGGTCAGGCAGCATCCGAGGAGCAGGAGAATCGATGTTTCGGGCTTATGCTTATTCTCCTGCTCCTCACATGCTGCCTGACCTGCAGTGCTTTTCCAACATCACACTCTCGACAAAGTTCTATCCAGTGCCATTACAGAGACTTCGCAGTTGATCAAATTTTCATCTAATCCATATGTTTGACTTATCTGTCATTTCCCCTCTGCAATTCCTGACCTGTACGCTGTGAATATTTTCCTTGAATGCTCCCACAACGAAGATCTTAGACTTTCTTATCTTTGAATACCCAAACCAGATTTCTAACTAAACACTCCTAGTCTGGAAGTTACCACAAGCTGAAATCCTTACACTGAGATAACTTATTCCCCTCAGCCTCTTTGAACAAACTCCTTATTTCTAAGATAAACTATTCTTACATCTGACTTCATTCAGGTCACCTTCAAACTGAATTCAAAAATTTTTAACTAAATTCAAATAAAATATTGCTCATCCTTACTTCTGCTACTGATTCTTCATATGTTGTAAAGTTCCACAAACTTCTCTGCAAAGGTTATTTAGAAAATATCTACCCTGAGGAACTGGTATTGGGCCCTTGTGGCCAATACCACAAAACTTATACGAGAGAAGTTTTTAAAAACCAAGCTAATTATTACAAAGTTTGAAAGATTTTAACAAACCCTGGCTCAGGGTAATATCTACCCTGAGCCAGGAAATCCAGATTGCTCCAGAAGTGTCCATTAACAGTCCAGGAAGCCTTCAGTTATCTACTGTCTGACATAGATTAAAAAAAATTAAGACAAAATCCGTCTTAGTTCAGTTCACGGCTCCAGGGTTCAAGAAGAGACAGTACTGATGCAGAAACCAGATGAGCCAAGTCTAAGATCTTGATTATGTGAGCATCCAAGGGAAATCTTCACAGGTCAGGAACTGAGGGGGGGAAAGAACAAGATTAGAGTGGTGATGGAAATGCACAGCAGGTCAGGCATCATCTGAGGAGCAGGAAAATTGACATTACGGGCAGGAGCCCTTCAAAGATCTGGATTAAACAGGCAAGGAAAATTTGATTAACTGTGAAGTCATTGTAATGGGCAGTAGATAGAACTTTATTTAAATCTTTTTTTAAAATCTTTCAAACTTTGTCGTAACTAGCTTGGTTTTCAAAACTTCTCTCATGCAATAAACTTCTATTTTATTACTAAAACTAACTGTGTCTTTAATTTTCAATGAAAAATAGATTAAATCATGACCTATCGAACCAGACTTTAGTCTGGGATCTGACTTGTCCAGCAGTAATATCAGCTGGGATAATGAAACCATAGAAATGATGCACACCACTTCACCCCTTCATAAAAATTGAGCAACACTCATTTGTCAAGCTGTGTGTCCTGGCATAACCCAAACTGAGTGTCACTGAGCAGGTTAGCTCTGCAAATGTCATTTGATAGCATTGCTGACAACATTTATTGATAGAGTGGTGCTGGAAAAGCACAGCAAGTCAGGCAGCATCTGAGGCGCAGGAAAATCAATGTTTCGGGCAAAAGCCCTTCATCAGAAATAGAGCTTTTCCAGCACCACTGTAATCTAGACTCTGGTTTCTGGCATCTGCAGTCCTTGTTTTTACCTAACATTTATTGATAATCAAGTATAGACTGATAGGGCAGTAAGTGGCCATGTTGAATTTGCCTTGCTTTTCTGGACAGCACATACGTATACAATTTTCCACATTGTTGGGTGGATGCCAGTGTTATATTGTACTGGAATTGATAGACTAAGAGTGCAGCTCGTGCTGGAGCACAGATTTTACATTGATATCAGAGTCGGAGGAGTTGTTGACAGTGAGGAAGCATGTGGCAGGTTAGTAGTTTAGGTGGGCTTGGATCGGCGCAACATCGAGGGCCCAAGGGCCTGTACTGCGCTGTATTGTTCTATGTTCTATGTTCTATCAAGAATTGAATTGGCTGAAGACTGGTGTCTGTGATATTGGAGCCTCAGGAAAAAAATCAAGATAGATCACTCACTCAACACCTCAGGCTGAACATGGATCAAATACTTCAGCCTTGTCTTTTGGACTGATTCACTGGGCTCTCTCATCCTTGAGTTTGGAGATATTTGTGGAAAGTTCACTTCCTGATAGTTCTTCAACTGAGCACGAATAATCACAATTAGAGTAGCAGACTGTAGAGCTTAGTTCTGATCCATTGATTATGGATTCCTTTAGACCTGTCTGTTACTTGCTGCTTCGGCTGTTTGGCATGTAGGTAGCCCTGTGGGGAGCTGCGCCCAATTGACACCCCCAGTATTTTTTCAGTCTGTTTCTGACATGCCCTCCTGCATTCCTCATTGAATCAGAGTTAGTCACCCGGCTGCACATCGGGTGGGGAATGTGAGAAGCTGTAATGTTACAGATAGTGGTTGAATGCCATTCTGCTGCTGCTGATGGCCCACAATACTTCATGGCGGCTCAGTTTTGGGTTGCTAGATCTGTTTGACATCTATCCCAGATAGCTTGGTGATGGTGCCACACAACATGATAGAGGTTATCCTCAATGTGAAGACAGGGCTTCCATCTCGAGAAGACTGTGCATGGACAGATGCCTCTGTGACACTTGGATTGATGAGGACAAGATCCAGCTAATTGTTTCCTCAATACCTTTTGCTAGTAGTTACGTCCTTTAGGATTTAACTAGCTGAGTCAGTTATGGTGCTACTAACCCTGTTTGATGATGGATTTAAGTCCATTGAAGCTGACAAACTCTGTACTTCTTCCAATTAGTGTTCAACACGGAGGACTGATTTATTTTCTAAGGAAATAATCATATGTTTTCTTTGCCCATGTTTGAGTTGATGCCATTAGACTTTACAGTGAATGTTGAGGACTCCTAGGGCATTTATAGTTTATATTTGAGGTCTTAGTTTCTCTAAAAATGACCGTATCTCTTTCTTTGAACAGCTGTCATGATCAAGCTTCAGTTGCTCCTTTCACAGCCTTAACTCATTTAAATACAGTTCTCCAGTTTAATAAACCTGGAATCTACCTCATTTCCAAACAGAGACCCTTATCTTCAGGATTCAAGGACACTTTTTAAATAGGCTTAGGTCTTACAACAGTGCAGAAACTTTCTATCTTTATTGCATGCATTCCTTTGTAGGATTAAGTTATATTTAAACAAAATCAGAAACTATAGTACATATTCAATAACAGAAGCATAATGCGAGCCCAGCAATACGTTGTACCTGGTGACTATGAACTTCACAAGATCTAGCACATCCTCAACTTTAGAAATTTTATTACATTTCTCAAATGATTATGCTTCCAAGATGTTGTTCACAGTTATTCTGGTTACCTGGCTTCTTCTTTTAATGTTGCTGCTCTGTTATTCCCCGAGAAGGAAGTAATCGATAAATCCAACTCTCTATTCGAGGTTAATTGTTTTTGTTGAAAATCTCTTTAGTTTGGCAGCTGTTTAAGTTCTTTCTGTCATATTCTCAAACTTTGAAAAAAGTAGAAATAATTCAATTTTTTTCTCTTTTTATATATATTTATAACATTGTTGACATTTCACATAATGTCTGAAGTTAGGAGGGTGATTTCAAAGTTTGCACATAAAATCATCAGTTTGTTCTGAATGTAATTTTTGAACATGCTCCTGGTCAATATCAGCTTCAAGGCTCGAGGTTTAATAATGACTAGTGATAGCTCCTGGTAAGATCATAAGGCACAGGAACAGAAATTAGGCCATTCAGCCCACTGAGTCTGTTCTGCCATTCAATCATAACTGATAGGTTTCTCAACCCCATTCTCCCGCTTACTCCCTGTAACCTTTGATCCCCTTGACAATCAAGAATTTATCTATCTCCCTCTTAAATATACTTGATGACATGGCCTCCATATCCTTCTGTGCTAGTGAATTCCATAGATTCACCATTCTCTGTCTGAAGAAGTTTCTCCTTATCTCCATTCTAAAGGGTCTTCCCTTCACTCTAAGGCTGTGCTGTCGGGTCCTAGTCTTTTCTACCAATGGAAACATCTTCCCACATCTACTCTGTCCAGGCCATTCAGTATGCTGTAAGTTTCAATGAGATCACCTCTCGCCCTTCTGTCAGCTATTATGTGATACTCTCAAATCAAATCGTTGCTGCAGTGATGAAACTAGACTTTCTTAGCTTGAGTGATGTTGGTTAATGATTTCACTAAATGCTGGAGAGTGAGGAATAATTCCCTAACATGTACACCTTGTTAAACACCAATTTATTTACCAACTGGGACACAGGCCTGTGCTGATAAGTTGTGTTGCATCCATTTCCTACACTTAAACTGGTTGGAAGTTTGGTATATACATCTGGATGAGTATTTTCAGATTAATCTATTTATGATACAGGAAAAGATACAATTTGGTGCAATGATCCCCTGGACTAGTACAGTGGTGAAGGGGAGAGTGGGGTGGGTGAGAAAAGTAATGTTTGGCAGAAACCTGTCAGACACAGAAGAACATTCTGGTGCCTGAAAATGGTCCTGAATTTGTCTGCACCCCTGAAGAACAGCATATTTAACAGAAAAACATGATTTGACATACAAAACGTTTTCTTCCACAAGCCAATGCAAATCCTTTCTAAAATGCACTTTCCAACAAAAGGCAAATTCGACACAGCATTAGAATAGCTGCCTGACTTCATAATCCTACATTCAGCGCTGCTGAATTTTCAACTTGATATGCACATTTCTAAGGCCCCATATTCATAATCAGATATTTATCACGTTTGTCTTAAAAAGTCTGAGCTGAGATAATATTAACAACTTTGTCAAAATTCCATGTACCTTCTCCTCTGGAGAAAACTGTTCGGTCCCGCGCGCTTGGTTTGTCTAGAAACCTGAATCAGACCCTGCATGTCTATATCATTCCCACTCCATTTCAGTCAAATATTCAGCTAGCATAACTGATTTTGAGAATTATTTTCTCAAACATTGGAATTTTGCTCCTTCCTCCCAGAGGTGGCTTGATGTGAGTCATACCCAGTCAGGATTATGTGCTGGCTATTATTTGTGATGGCCAGAGTTAGCTGGGTTTTATCAGCCAAAGTTAAATGGCTCAGTATTTCCTTTTGCCTTACAGCATTGATTTAGCAGTGTGTTCTATTTTGCAGTTTTGAGGAGACTATTGAATTCTACTTGCATGTTTATTACAGATTTGATACAATTTGGGATCTGCGCGTTTAAAATGATAACTGGAGATTTTGCTTCAGGCTGTCAGTTACACAAAGCAGGGATTAAGAGTTTGGATGTGTTGTGTAATATTATTATGTGGCTTAAATTGTAGAGATCTTGTGTAATCTCTTCCATATCCTAAGACAGCAGCATTGTTCCAAATTTTATCTCAGTGAAATAAGCGGGTAATTATAAGAAGATGATAATGTGCAGTGATATTTTCAAATTGTCAGGCTAAAGATATTTCCTCCACCATTCTATAAGCAGATGTTGCTTTCTGCTTAAACTCTCAATATATTTACTTCTCCTATGTTTTATGGAGTAGAATATTTCTTGATCTTACACTTCATGTTGAAGATTGGCAAAGGTGTGTAAATGGGCACTGACATTCTGCTGAACCTCTGACAAGTTACAGTGCACATTTGGAAGAAGTCCAGTGGACATTCCAGGCATACATCTTTGATACAAGGATTATTTCAGACAGTTTTATTTGTATTTAGCTGACATTTTCTCCCGACAGGTGCTTGTGACCAAGAGGCTACATGCCTGTTCCCAGATTGTTACGCAGGAGATTCCAAAACTATCCAGATGTATTTTGCACCATAGCTTTCCCAGTCTCCTACTGAAAAACACTGCAGCCTTTTTTGGTATCTCCACCTTGATATAAGAACTGAATAATTTGCCCTTGTATATTTTTTAGAACATAAGAACTAGGAGCAGGAGTAGGCCATCTGGCCCTTTTAGCCTGCTCCACCATTCAATAAGATCATGGCTGATGTCTTCATGGACTCAGCTCCACTTACCCACCCATTCACTGTAACTCTTAATTCCTTTACTATTCAAATATCCATCTCTCTTAGCCTCAAAAACATTCAAAGAGGTAGCCTCAATTGCTTCACTGGGCAGGAACTTCCACAGATTCACAACCCTTTGGGAGAAGAAGTTCCTCCTCAACTCAGACCTAAATCTGCTCCCCCTTACTTTGAGGCTATGCCCCCTTGTTCTAATTTTACAGGCCAGTGGAAACATCCTCACTGCTTCTATCGCATCTATTCCCTTCGTAAATTTATATGATTCAATAAGATCTCCTCTCATTCTTCTAAATTACAATAAGTACAGTCACAGTCTACTCAATCTCTCCTCATAAGGCAACCTTCTCAACTCCAGAATCAACTTTGTGAGCACATGTACAGTACACCCAGTGCTAGTACATCCTTTCTCATGTAAGGAGACCAAAACTGTACACAGTACTCCAAATGTGGCCTCACTAGTACCCTGTACAGGTGCAGCATAATCTCCCTATTTTTAAACTGCATCTGTATAGGGTACTGGTGGGGCCACACCTGGAGACTGTATAGATGTATATTTTCCATGTATAGATTATTTCATGCATGAAGAAATCCAACCTGCACTTAAAAAAGCACAGATTGGGTAGGAAGACACACAGCAGTGGGTCTCTAAGAGGAGGACCATTTTCTGAGTGAGGAGATTCTGGAGAATGTGTCCAAATGATGAAGGCACACTCACCAATTGTAAGTAAAAGAAAGGACTAACACATAAGAAGTTGGAGTTAAAGGGTGCTGCTGTTATACAGTTGACGGTGATTGCCAAGATTAGGTTATGGCAGAATTTATACATGAAAACAACAATTCTCAATTTTAAGCAATGACGGTAGATTAAAGTGGAAACAAATGGTGGACAATTGGTATGTCATTAAACTGATATTCATGAAGTATTAATCAGACAGAATCATGAAATAAACAATAAATTTAGGTGAACAAACTTTACATCCATTGGTAAATGTGTGAAATCATAGAAACACCATACCTTGCAGATAAAATTAATTAATTTAGTTTAGACTTATTATTTAGTTGATACTATGTTAAAAGCAACACAGCTTGTTCTTTTTATCTATAACACATTACATAAAATAATCACTTCTGAGCAGAACCTGTGACACTGGAAAACAATATTAGACTGTAGGACATCTTCTAAGTTTCATATTCCTAATTAGTAACTTGTTCTCATTTCTAATTGTTGTATACTTCTGAGCAATTGGAGAGGAAATTACCTGGCAGACTTCAGTCTGTGAATGATTGAGGAATTTGCGCAGAGCTTGGGGTGGTACTCTGTGGCCCGGGATCTCCACTTACTTTCTCAATGCTGAGTTTGAAGGGTTGTAGAAGCGCTTGCCAGTTTGTGGATGGATCTATACCAGTGATACAAATTTATGCTCAATAATTTTAGAACCTGAATGCCTTCTTCATTGTACATTTTTGCACCCCACACCCGTGCCATGGGCTGGTTTTAGCCCAGCTCAGCCCATTGTCACTAGATTATAGTCCCCATTATAGGTTTTTGTCCCTCCCTGTTTCTTTCTGATGAAGGGCTTTTGCCCGAAACGTCGATGTTCCTGCTCCTCAGATGCTGCCTGACCTACTGTGCTTTTCCAGTACCATTCTAATGTAGACTTTTGTCCTCCCTGGCTTACCATTAGCTATCCCTCTGTCTGCCTTAGTGTCGTTCTGTCTCTCTGAGCTCTGTGGCCACCCATCTACTTACTTTTCCCCACCTATCCCAGATCCCTGTGGCTCCAGCATATATACCACTTTTCTTAGTTACTATCAGTTCTGGAGAAGGGTCACTGAACTCAGCTTTCTCTCCACAGATATGACCAGACCTGCTGAGCTTCTCCAGCAATTTTTGTTTGTGTTTGAAGTTAAATCAAGGGAATTTGTAATGGGGCATTTTCTGGTTGTGAGGTCATTTCTGAGAAGTGGCATGGTGACTTGGTGTTAGTATGGAAGTTCAGTTTCAGTATTCTGTGCTGCAGAAAATCACATAACAGAAATTCCTGCAGTTCAGGAAAACATGACTTTGCTGTCTAGTGGTAAGAAGGATATGCTCAGTTCATGCAGCTTGTGATGAAGGATCTTCATTGTTATCTTGGATCTGTTTCTTCTGGAATTTCCTGAGTTTATATATTCTAAGTTTCCTTCTAAGATCCCATGTGTGATCCTGTTGTTAATTTGGATTAGGCCGTACAGTCCTTTTTATTCGTTCATTGGATAGGGGCATTGCTGGATAGGCCAGTGTTTGTTGTGGGTTATCAGCAGTTCATTGGCAAGCACAATTTCAATGAGCTTTGATTAGTTTAACAGTATCGTGTCAGATTTGCAATGAGCAATGTGTTCAATCCAGTTTCCAAAAAAAAACTCTATTGTCAATGTTTTTTCCTAACTCAGAGATTTCTTGTGACCTCAACCTTCACGCACATGTAGACACACACATGCCCATAATCCTTTCCTTACAGGCTAATGCCATAGACTGCATAACCACCCACCTGAATATATAGGCAGAGGCATGCTTAGCTTGATTTAATAAAGAAGTATTGCTGCTATAAGTAAATCACACACAGATTTGTAAGCAACACAATGACAATTTTTTTTAAATGCTCAAAATTGAGCAACCACCTTAGAGCTGCAGTACTGCGAGTGATTGTTGCAATCAGAATTGTTTTTAATGTTTATGTTTCAGGCTTGCTGCACATAACTAGTGCGAATAATGACAATATAAACCAAGCAACTATATCTAGAGTCTTTAGAAATCAACTAAAATACTTTGTTTGCACCTTCTTGATAACCAACAGAAGACTATCCATATGGAAGGATATGGGTTACGTGCTCTTAAGAACTAAAGTTTTTTTATTCCATCTGTACAACTATGGGTATTTTACAGAATTTTAATGATATTAATGGGAAAAAAAGCACTTTCTAAACAGTGATTTTGTTTGCAGCTATTGACAGTGATTTCTGCAAAAGAATACTTGCTTTGTGGTAACTGTTACAATACACTAGTGTTAAAGCAGTTAATAATTTCAACATTATTGGACCTGAGTAATTGAAAACAGACAAACTTTTTGAAGCTTTTCATCTTGTACTCATCAGGATGTTTCACAAGAATGCAAATTTGAGAGAAAACCAATATTTACACTGTAAGCAAGGAAAGTGTTGATTGATGACAAATGGACACTGATAGAGGTATTGCCATGACAATGCAACCATTAATATTGATTGACAGTTAACAGCTAGGCTTTGGTTAAATTTTCCACCAGGCAGTCTGACTTTGGCTGGTCAGAGTATTTTTCTGAGAAATGAACCAATGAATAGCTGGCAATTATTAGGTTGGGTTGAAACAGGCACACTGTGTGCCCATGTTATTTCTGTCTTTTTGCAGCACTACTCTCATTCTAGGCAAAAGTGAGGACTGCAGATGCTGGAAATCAAAGTCTAGATTAGAGTGGTACTGGAAAAGCACAGCAGGTCAGGCAGTTTCTGAGGAGCAGGAAAATCGATGTTTCGGGCAAAAACCCTTCAAATGAAACCTGGATTTTCCTGCTCCTCGGATGCTGCCTGACCTGCTGTGCTTTTCCAGCACCACTCCAATCAGTACTCTCATTCTGTACTACCAAACAACAGGACTTATTAAGAGGAGTCTTAAGTTGGTTCCTGAGTACTGATCCTCTTCAATTATGATCAATAACCAGCCAATTAAGGTTCCATTAAGCATATAGATCATGAGATGTTTTTATCTGCTTTAATAATCATTGTGAGAATTAATGCTATGTTGAAGCATTAAGCATATGGATAGCTCTTGAAGTATCATGTAATTTGCCACATTAAGATTTCAAAGATTGTGATGTACCAAGTGCTCCGCAGTTTTACCCAGGAGAAATGTGTCCTTAAAAGACTTCCAGGTATAACAGCAATCGAGCAAGAGAAGGGGAAACTGCCCGAAGAAGACCCTTTATTGTTAACCACTCACTTACCAAGTTGTCATACAAGAAATGTAGACCACTGAACTAACAGCGCTGTCTGCAACACCCTCATGCTGTTCAAGCATGCTTCACCCAGCGGTATTTTACATCTTTCATACAGCTCTCAAATCTTCCATTCATGGCATCTGATGAAACACAATCCAACTATTTGTGAGGATATTCTCTACACATACAATAACTTAATTGTAGCTCGACCTTAATTAATTAAATATGTCATATATGAGTGTCATATATTTGTTTCCTTGATACTTTCAGTTGGTCATATAATTGATCTTAAGCCTGGTTTTGTGCTTAACTGAGCTGCACTGCAGCATCTATTCACAGGCACAATCCAGATGCTGGAAGTATTTTTTGACCTACCTGCTCAGACTAGTCCTGCTATTTCTGTGTGCAGGTGGGACTTGAAACTGGACCTTCTGGCCCAGAGGTAGGGACACTACAGCTGTGCCACAAGAGAGGCATTGTGCTTCATCTGGTTGCTTGCTGAGTGATAAAACAATGCGGTTGGCTGTTGTGTGTATCTTGAGGGTTCTTGGGATTGAGAAAACTAGAATTGAAATCCCACCTTCCTGGTTTAATGAATGTTAAGACTGGAAAAGACAGCCATTCCATCATGGAATCCCAAGTCCTACTCTAATACAACAAGGACTTCAATAGGATGAGCACCGGCTGCCCTTTAGATTATCTTCTGCAAGTGTACCTTGAGTTGTTACTTTAGGTCTTTGTAGAGTACACTATAACATCCAGAGCAGTTGTCATCACCACTCTGCTGTGAGACTTGCACTTTGAATCAGTAACACATTGTTTTTTCACCATAGTCTTGCCAGACCATAGGTGATGCTCCCTTATCAGAGAGAAACATGATGACTTAACCTCTGGGCCACCAGACCTCAGGCGAGGGAAGAGGTTGAGAAGGAAGAGTCCTTCATGGTAACCTCAAACCGGTGATGGAAATTGAATCCACGCTGTTGGCATCACACTGCTCTGTAAAAGAGCACAAGAGAACCAGGGTGCCAGAGAAATTCTGAAATTATAATGTCTACAGTATTTTGTCTTAAGGCACTTTGGTGTGTCCTCATGATGTGAAATCACAATGTCCAACTGACCAGTAATATTCATATTTATCAACTTAATCTACTGCACCCAATCTTTGGTCATGGATTCCTGTCTCTTCCTTATCCTACCCACCATTCCCTGCTCCTAACAAAGGGTTATGTTTTTCCTGTGTTTAGCATTCATTTCCTGCATTTTAAACTTTGTATAATTATTTTTGGTGGTTTAATAAATAATTGAGATAAATGCAGATGAACATAGAACATAGAAAAGTACAGCATAGAACTGGTCCTTTGGCCCACGATGTTGTGCCAAGGATTAATCCAAATGTAAAATAAAGTAACCTAACCTACCCACCCCTCAATTTACTGCTATCCGTGTGCATGCCCAACAGTCGCTTAAATGTCCCTAATGTCTCTGCTTCCACCACCACGCTGGCAACGCATTCCATGCATTCACAACTCTGCATAAAGAACCTTCCTCTGATGTCCCCTCTATACCTTTCTCCTAATATCTTAAAACTATGACCCCTCGTGCCAGTCAGTCCTGTCCTGGGGAAAAGTCTCTGGCTATTGACTCTATCTATTCCTCTCATTAACTTGTATACCTTGATCAGGTCACCTCTCTTACTCCTTCCCTCCAGAGAGAAAAGTCCGAGCTTAGTCAACCTTTCTTCATAAGGCAAGCCCTCCAGTCCAGGCAGCATCCTTGTAGACCTTTGCACCCTCTCCAAAGCTTCAGTATCTTCCCTATAGTAGGGCGACCAGAACTGGACACACTATTCCAAGTGTGGTCTCACCAGGGACTTGTAGAGCTGTAGCAAAACCTCGCGGCTCTTAAACTCGATCCCCCATTAATGAAAGCCGAAAAACCATATGCTTTCTTAATAACTGTATCCACTTGGGTGGCAACTTTGAGGGATCTATGTACTTGAATACCAAGATCCCTCTGTTCCTCTGTACAATTGCAATTTTTCAAGGTAATCTGTTTTTTCTGGACCTAATACTAATGGATCATTTTGAATTTCTGATAACTATAGAACACATCTTTCTGTCATGTGTGATATTAATCATTGACATCAGAAGTGTAAGTTATTAAATGACATGCAACTACTGTTCAGTTATTATTTCAGGGTAAAACAGTATTTCTCATCTGCACAAAATGCCAGAGAAGTTATCAATGGATCTATGTGAGGAAGAGGATCTTGACCCTGTGTATCCCACTTGCCTTCTCAAACCCCTAAGGCTCGTGTTTGTAATTTATGCTGGCGGGTTAATTTTAAATTATACCCACGTCAATTCTATAAGACTTTTTTTTCAGGCAAACCATGACCAGCTGCTTTCTATTTTTTAAACAACCTGCTGTTCAAGGCATGCACTTGATTTCCAACTGTACACTTTTATCTGTATGTATTACATAGCCCTAAGTAGGGCAGTAAATTATAAGTATAAATATGACTATTCATAAGACTTTTAAATATATCCACATTGTTCCTCTGTAACCAGAGAGGATGTCATTTTGTTTTTTTTTGAAAGAACCCTTAAGTCATTTGAAGATTTATAGCCTTAATAACAGCTACAACATTTTAATAAACTCCACTTAAATGTAAATGCCCTAATACCAGAAAGACATGCTGCACTCTAGCCAATTGTAAAACTTGTGAAAATGGAATACTGCTGTGACCTGTCAAATGTAATTGAACCTTCAATAAATGTGTTTAAATATGTTGTATGTCAATGGTAGTAGTTTCCTTAATGTTGTTTCTAATTGACACAAAAAGCCTGATGGCAGTATTTCCTAGATGTCACCTGTGGAAAAGAGACTTGCAGGTGAGACCACCCTGTCAACTATAAACTATGACAGATTTTCATTACTTTTGTAATTGAGTTTTATTTCACCAACTTTGTGATATTTCAAAGTGATTTACAAATCTCTGAAATGGACAGAAAAGCTTAAACACTGTTAGAAAATGATGTAGTTCAATTAACCATGGAAGCACTAGCTTTCAGAGACAACCACCTGATGAAGAGCAGTGCTCCAAAAGCTAGTGCTTCCAATTAAACCTGTTGGACTATGACCTGGTGTTGTGTGATTTTTAACTTTGTACCCCCCAGACCAACATCGGCATCTCCATCTCATGACAGATTCCAGTGAGGTAAAAACACTGACTGCAGATGCTGAAAACCAGATTCTGGATTATTGGTGCTGGAAGAGCACAACAGTTCAGGCAGCATCCAAGAAGCAGCGAAATCGACGTTTCGGGCAAAAGCCCTTCATCAGGAATAAAGGCAGTGAGCCTGAAGCATGGAGAGATAAGCTAGAGGAGGGTGGGGG
>NC_057712.1:7792230-7816294 GCF_004010195.1 Chiloscyllium plagiosum | reverse complement strand
GAAAAGGAGATAGGCAGGTAGGACAAGTCCGGACAAGTCATGGGGACAGTGCTGAGCTGGAAGTTTGGAACTAGGGTGAGGTGGGGGAAGGGGAAATGAGGAAACTGTTGAAGTCCATATTGATGCCCTGGGGTTGAAGTGTTCCAAGGCGGAAGATGAGGCGTTCTTCCTCCAGGCGTCTAGTGGTGAGGAAGCAGTGGTGAAGGAGGCCCTGACCTATACCTTCATCCCCTCCCCCACTCACCCATTGTACTCTATGCTACTTTCTCCCCACCCACACCCTCCTCTAGCTTATCTCTCCACGCTTCAGGCTCACTGCCTTTATTCCTGATGAAGGGCTTTTGCCCGATACGTCGATTTCACTGCTCCTTGGATGCTGCCTGAACTGCTGTGCTCTTCCAGCACCACTAATCCAGATTCCAGTGATAGTTTATTTTGGAGCTCTATCAGAAACGAGTCATTTTGCATATCAGCCAGCAGGTGGTAGTATTTCAAAGCTGGAAGTGAGCTTTCTCGTTACTGAATATAGCTTTGTTCTGGTGAATTATATTCTCAGGTAAAACATTTGTAGTTTTTCATTGCATTGTGGTAATTAGTACACAAGGAAACTTTGCGGCTCATAAATGCCAGTCTATGACCATAACCAATAAGAGATCATCAATGTCCTGGGGATTACCATTGACCAGAAACTCAACTTTATTTGCCACATAAACTCAGTGACAAGAGCAGGTCAGAGGCTAGGAATAATGTATGATTATTCTTGACTTCCAAAGCCTGTTCATCATCGACAAGGCACAAGTCAAGAGTATGATGGAACACTCCCCACTGGCCTGGACGGGTGCAGCTCCGACAGCACTCTGGAAACTTGACACCATCCAGGACAAAGCAGCTTAATTAATTGGCACTACATTCGTAAACATTCACACCCTCTATAACGATGCTGACAGCAGAAATGTATGCTATGTACAAGATGCACTGCAGAAATTTACCACAAATCTTAGACAGTACCTTTCAAACCCATGACCACTTCCAACTAGAAGGACAAGAACAGCAGGTACATGGGAACACCATCGCCTTCATGTTCCCCTCCAAGCCACTCACCATCCTGACTTGGAAATATATCTCCATTCCTTCACTGTCACTTGGTCAAAATCCTTGAATTCCCTTCCTAATGACATTGTGGTCAACCCACAGCAGGTGGACTGCAGCGGTTCAAGAACGTAGCTCACCACCACCTTCCCAAGGGCAACTGGGAAGGACAATAAATGCTGACCAGCCAGTGATGCCCATGTCCCACAAATGAATAAGATTTTGGACTACCTCAGAGGAAATTATTTCTGAGACCTCCTGAGTGCATATTTTTAAAAACAAAAACAGAAACTGCTGGAAAAGCTTAGCAGTTTGTCAGCATCTGTGGAGAGAAATCAGAGTTAACGTTTTGGATCCGGTGACGCTTATGCAGAACAGATTTTGGTGGTGTTATGTTAACTCGGGGCTGCTCATTGCTCCTTACAAGAAAATGAAGAAATCAGAAAAAAACAGGGGAGATGTTTGTGTTTCAATGGATGACTTACAAGTTTCATCTGTAAGAAAGTGCCTCCTCAAGAACCAATATACTGTTGAAAACAGATAAATATATTTGATATTACGTGCAATATTCTAAAATTAGCTTGGTTGGTCTTCATTTATTTTTGTAAAGTTTTTTAACAAGTTCATTTTTTTATCAAAAACATTAAGTCATGAGATGTGAACTTTACTGGCTGGACTAGTGACTATTGCCCATCCTTAACTGCTCTGGAGAAAATCATGGTGAACTGCCTGCTTGAATACATGCAGTCCTCTTGGTGTAGCTGTATGTAAAATCCAGGATTTTGAACTGGTGTCAGTGACAAAACAGCAGTAAATTGCACATGAAGCAAATATTTGAGCAAGTAGTTCTGGGATTGTTTTGAAAGGGGAGATTGGAGGGCTCAGAGTCACGATGGTGGAAATGGAAAGCAAAAGAAGCTGTCTTTTTTTATTGCAGTTAGTTTCTGACATCAAAAGATGCAGTTGTCTGCATGGGTTTCCTCTGTGTGCTCTGGTTTCCACCCATAGTTCAAAGACGTGCAGGTTAGGTGGGTTGGCAATGCTCATGCCTATAGAATCGGGGATGTGCAGACTAGGTGGGTTAGCCATGAGAAATGCAGGGTGACAGGGACAGGTCTGGGTGGGATGCTGTTCAGAGGGTCAGTGCATACTTGATGAGCTGAATAGCCTGCTTCCACCCTGTAAGGATTCTATAATTCTGTCAGAACACAGAAAATATCAGGCTTTCTGATAGAGCTGGAACCAGGTGAATTAATATATTACTTTTGTCATAGTGAGTTTTGAGAAGATTTGTAGCTCAGGTTGAGGTTCTGGATGTAGGTTTGCTCGCTGAGTTGAAGGGTTCATTTCCAGACGTTTCGTCACCCTACTAGGTAGCACCTTCAGTGGGCCTCTAGGCGAAGCACTGTTGATAATTCCTGCTTTCTATTTATATGTTTGGGTTTCTTTGGGTTGGTGATGTCGTTTCCTGTTCTTTTTTCTCAGGGGGTGATAGATGGGATCTAACTCGATGTGTTTGTTGATAGAGTTCCAGTTGGAATACCATGCTTCTAGGAATTCTCATGCATGTCTCTGTTTGGCTTGTCCTAGCTTGGATGTGTTGTCCTAATCAAAGTGGTGTCCTTCCTTATCTGTATGTAAGGATACTAGTGAGAGAGGGTCATGTCGTTTTGTGGCTAGTTGATGTTCATGTATCCTGGTGGCTAGTTTTTTGCCTGTTTGTCCAATGTAGGTTTGTTACAGTTCTCGAAAAGTATTTTGTAAATAGGACAAGCCAAACAAAGACAAGCACGAGAATTCCTAGAAGCATGGCATTCGAAGCGGAACTCTATCAACAAACACACAGTGTTAGACACAATCTACCACCCCCTGAGAGAAAGAACATTAAATGGCATCACCACAGGAAATGACGTCACCAACCCAAAGAAACCCAAACATATAAATAGAAAGCAGGAATTATCAACAGTGCTTCGCCTGGAGGCCCACTGAAGATGTTATCTAGTAGGGTGACAAAACATCTGGCAATGAACCTTCCAGCTCAGCGAGCAAACCTGCATACAATAATTTTGTCATATTAACTTCCTCAGCTACATCACAGTGTGCTGATCTTGGCCGAAGATCATATCCAACTTCTTTTCTAACTAAATGAAGGAGAATTACTTTTTAATAGCTGATGTTTTGAAATGCCGAATTCTGATGACTTAAAGTACTGAATTTCTGATAAAAAGCTGATTTTTGATGACTTACAAGGCTCATCTATAAGAAAGTTCCTCCTCAGGAAGCAATATACTGGTGCATACAAGCAAATATGTTTGAAGTTTGTGCAGAATCAAAATGCAGCTCCATTAGAAAGGACTTGTCCCATAGTCAAAATGATGCCAGAGCCTGCATCCATGGGTTGTGTCCCTGAAAAGATGTCATTCACCAATTTCACCCTGGTCAGGGGTGAGGGGATGGGAGAATAGTAGCTGGGCGCGATGGAGTGGGTTGGGGAATTGGGTGCAGGCTATACATATTACAGATCGTAAGTTTCCAAAAGCAGTGCTACCTTTTGCAAAATGCAGCTGCCTTCAAACAGAAGCAATTTTCTACAGCGGAATTTCCGAAACATAGCACGTGTACCGTAGGTATTTGAGGAAAAGGTATTCACATGCCAGAGCTCTTTTGAGAATAAGGTACCCTTTTGCAATGGCCCTCTTTGAGAAAGGTCAGATCATCTTTTAGTGAGGTACAAGCAGCCTTTGGGATTGTTAAGAGTAAAGATTAATTTATGTAAAAAATAGATAATGTCTGTGGATCTACCAAACTGCCTGGGCATATAAATCAATAACAATTTACAAAAAGTGACTGAGCCCATTGGTGAAAATTCAAGTCAAAATGTCAGATGCATTTTAACTCAGAATTCACTACCCATCAAAATTCAACAATTCACAACATCAGCAAATCAAAATTAATTGTTCTCTACTTTTGTTAGGAAATAATGTGGATGAAACTGAAACAAAAGAAGTCTGCCGATGAAAAAGAACAGTGTTTGCAATTTCAGTAGGTGGTGTTGACATAACCTGAAGGCTATCATTATAGGATTTATACCAATTGACTATTGTCACAGCCTGACATTATTACAGTGGGACTCTTGCCAGTTTGCAGTCTGATTGATCGTGGTTGTAAACTGTTTCTGATTTGGTGCTCTGTGTATCACTTATCTGGATAAAAGATTAAGTACACCAAGAAGACATTTTCTCTTTTACAGGGGAATAAATATTTGAAGAAAATGTTTGCTTTTGTAGGGTATTTAGTATTTAAAGTCGCTAATGAGTGTGCTTGTTTTAATGCAGTGATCTGTCCAAGATACTAAGGATATTATTTCATCTTACCATAACTCCTAAGGTCTGTCTAGGGTGAGGGCTACATGAATTGACATGAGGGTGTAGGGGTTTGGGCGGTTGATGGGTTGAGGTCATAGTTTGGTATGTGAGCAATAGGGTCTATAAAGAGCCATGGGTGGGTTTGGCAGAGAGGCATAGGTTGGCATTAAGGGTATGAGGGATTATGGGTGAGTAGAGGGACATAGATTGTCACAGAGGAAGATCCAGGGATGCCAATTGGGATGGAGTGTATGAATGACCGTAGCTGACATGTGTTATTAAGAATGGGGCACAGTGAGTGTGTGGGTGGTGAAAGTTTGATGACTGGAGGGTTGTTTTTGGTTCTACTGTTTTTATCATAACTGGGACAAAGTTCCAGAAAACTGAGACATCATTTTCGGTAGTCTACCTTTGCACTTGGCTGTGTCCATATTATTTCTAAGGTTGGTGGACCTGACCCCATTTAACACCAGTCCCTGGAATTAAAACACAACCTTTCGGGAAGGTTTCTCTCAGTTATTTGTGCACAAATTTCCTGACTCTATACACCTGACCTTGGAGTGAAAATTTGGCTTATTAGTGTTAGACCAGCCATTCTCAGGTTACAGTTTGTATCCTGTAATTATCCTCAATGACCTCAGACCAGCCATGGAAAAGCCAGCCAGTATTCCATTCCTGACCAGTTAGCAGTGGCTGCAGCCTTAGCTGAGAATCGAGCTGAACTCTAAAATGCTTAACCACCTGCCTAGCCCAGGGCCAATGCCCAGGTCATGCTAAAGAAACTATACCCAAGCAGGAATCTACAACAAGAATGAGATATTTTTCTCTACCATCCTTCTGCAATGTAATATTCCTGTGATTCAGAAGATTTGTTTGATTCCAACCCTGCACAATTTCAAATCAAATAGTTGGACCTCACTACTCCCTCAAAACATTTTTTATAGTGACATGAGAAATGAAGGATACTTGCATTTAATTTAAGAGAAAAAGAATTATCTCTCTCTATTTCTGTATCGTTTACTCATGTCCATATTTTATGATACTTTAGGATATTGAGATGAGCAGTTTAATTTGGTTTGAAAATTGAGTTGAAGAGTTTAGTTAAAATGTGAAATGATCATTATTAGTTTCAATCCTTAATTTTGTATTTCTGTTTTCTTCAGTGGGATAACTTAATGTTTACTAAACAGAGAGGTGATAGCCTTGTGGTATTCTCACGAGGCTATAAGTCTACCGACCCAAGTAGTTTTCTGGGGACCTGGATTCAAACCCTGCACAGCAGATGGTGGAATTTGAATTTGAAATAAAATCTGCAATTAGGAGGCTACGGTCGAAGAGTGTGGTGCTGGAAAAGCACAGCTAGTCAGGCAGCCTCTGAGGAGCAGGAGAATCAAAGTTTCAAGCATAAACCCTTCATCAGGAATCTCGATTCTCGAACTCCTCGGATGCCGCCTAACTGGCTGTGCTTTGCTAGCACCACACTCTTTGACCCTAATCTCCAGCATCTGCAGTCCTCACTTTCTTCCAATTAGGAGTCTACTGCCGATCATGAAATTATTGCTAATTATCAGGAAAGCACTACCTGGTTCGGTAATGTCCTTTTAGGAAAGAACACTGTTGTCCTTCCAGCTTATGTGTGACTACAGTCCCACAGCAGATTTAAAATTTGAATCACGAAGGAACTGACTAATTTAAGCTAATGTAACAAAAAACCTATAAACTCTGATTGTAAATTGTCTGATTATAATTATTTCCTTTTTGACTTTAATTCTTTATTTTTATTTACCAAGCTTGATGCGCAGTACCAATGACATGGTCAGTTCCAATCTTTTCCTTTTATTAATTTCCTTTATCCATTGCTGGGATGGTTCATAGTGTAGTGGCCTATTTGTCTTTTATTTTGCTCATTCTCTTTGGTTTGAAACTGAGTGGAGGTTAAAAGTTGAACTTCGAAGAACCGATTGTTTTAAAGGAGATGAGATCAAAGACAAGTCTTTGCTTTTGGCAACAGATCTTGAAGATAATGCAACTTAATTACTGTTCTAAAGATACTGCAGACAAATCAGCCCAGCACTGTTGAAATACATTGGGCTGACAGTTGATTGGATGTTGAATTAGTCAATTAAGGGAGCACCACGCTAACCAGCCAACCACACAGAAACTTGATTGAAGGAGAGAAAGAATCTGTTCTATCCCTAACTGTTTTAACAAGAGAATGATTTTTGGAGGGTCCAGAACCTGCTCTTCGTCTCTCGCTCTCCTGCTCACTCGCTCTCTCTCTCTCTCTATACCCTCATTTTCCTACTGAATTGTTGAATGTTCTGAGAAAAGAATCCAAGTCAGCAGAAAATGGGTAAATATTTCTGAAAGTTAGCAGACATCACTCTGTACTGTACAGAGACCATCCATTGAATCTGGGTGATTTTTCTCCAGGTGCTCCAATTTCCTCCCACAGTCCAAAGATGTGCAAGTTTGATGGATTGGCCATGGGAAATGCAGGGTTACAGGGATAGGATAGGGATGTAGGTCTGGGTGGGATGCTCTTCGGAGAGCCAGTGTGGAATCAATGAGCAGAATACCCTGTTTCCACACTGTAGGGATTGAGTGATTCTATGAATTTTCAATTTCAGTTGTTTTCTCACTGGGAAGCTAAACACCTCAGAGTGATAATTGGCCTCTGTGAGTTCATGGTTCCCCAAATAGGTGAGTTCATTTGCTTGTAAAATGTTTTCAATCTCTTATATCTTTAGATCTCTGAATAGCACTTTCCTTACTTTCTACTGATGATATTCTTTAGTATGATGCTGAGTTCTGGTTGTGGGCAATGCTCCTCAGTTTTATCCAGTGATTTGGTCAAAGCTCAGGATGATTTAATCATAATTATGAGTCAAGGTCTCTCTCTATGGCAAGAGTATTGATGATCTAACAAATGCTGTTTTATTGCATATTGGAATCTTTTAGGAAAAATACCAAATTTATGGAATTAGCTGTTGTAAACATTATAGCTGCAGATGGACAACTGGAGATGAATATGGGAAGATCTATACGTCTAATTATGTGTCATTTTCAGTAAATAGTATTAGGGTACACTGCTTTAAAAGAATAAGTGATACAAGGAAGTTTATTCAGAGATGCTGTCTTTTGGAGGAGGTGTTAACCTAAATCCATATTGTCCTAGTTAACATGGTTGCACAAAAAATTTTAAAAACTGGAAATTCTCCTGGAGTCTTGGCAAATAGCTTACCCTCATTAAAAAAAAAACAACAAAGCAGACTTGTCTAACCTGAGGTTATGGCGGTAAGACTTTTCAAGCAGGGCACTATTTGGGCCGAAATTTGTCAGCTTTGTACGCCATTGCAGTACAGTTCCCCTTATCTCGACATGGGCTTTCAACAATTACAGAACTTAGAGTGAAAACTGCATTCAGCATAGCATTGGTTTCTGTGGTCTCTTGTACTAGTTTAACAACTACTGTGCTAGAAACAGGCCCAATCAAAAAAACTGGTCTTGTCCTTTGGTCCAAATGGTCATAGCTGGGAGTTTCCATTAATTATACTTATTTGCAAATCTTTGAGAAGACTCCAGAAATTAAACTAGAAGCTTTTGGGTACAAGGATCCTGACAGAGATGTTTTGAAATGTTTAGAATGATCTTTATTTAATTTACTAAGGGATTCATTACTATGCCCCAAGCTAACTAGGAAATAGTTCTGTATATTTACGAGAAGTCAGTTACCGAAACATAAAATTGGTTTACTGACAGATGGGGGCTTGAGACGAGGTTTAAAATGTTTATTTTCTTTCCAGCAAACCTGTTCTCAGCCTTGTTAACCAACCTGTATCAACGTTCCCCTCATAAATCTATCAAGTACAAAAGTTTTGAAGCAGATATCTCTTCAATAAAATTGTATGTTTTAAAACCAATGAATGAATGAATGATTTATTGTCACATATGCCTTGGGAGATATAGAGAAAAGTGTTGCCATTTTGAGGTATAAAAGAGTGAAAAGAAAGTACTTAAATAGAGTTCATCTTTATTGGCCAGGGACCCAAATATGGCTGCAGGGCTTTTGTAAGGACCACGCTCTGGGCCTACTACCACCACAAGTTCCTGTTCCTTCATCACTGGAGCCAATGACTCACCATTAATTCCAATTCCAATTTCAATTCCAGTTGGGCCCTTGAAGACAGAAACAGGGGAATATATTACGGGGAACAAAGAAATGGCAGAAGAATTGAATTGGTACTTCAGATCTGTGTTCACTGGGGAAGACACAAGCAATCTCCCTGAGGTAACAGTGGCTGAAGGACCTGAACTTAAGGGAATTTATATTTGTCAGGAATTGGTGTTGGAGAGACTGTTAGGTCTGAAGGTTAATACAGTAAATGTTTAGGCTGATTTCTTTGTCCCATTCCTCAGACCTCATAATACAACTTTGATTAATTTGCCTTCTTGCGCATTTGCTGTAATACTCAAACTGCCCAAAAGAGAGCTTGGGTCAATTAGCATTTTAAGGAATCTTAAAATGTTCTGACAAAAGTTTCAACCCTGTTCCAAGAAAATGTAGACTCACAGCAGTAAATAGATCACCTTACTTAGAGTTGACCACTTGAGAAAGCGTTCTTTTCTTGAGATTGTGGTGAAGTCATACTTTATGTTCACATTGATCACAAAAAACGTCATCAACTCTTTTTTTTTTCCCCCTTTTTTCACAACCTGAAAAAGCGAGGCAGAAGAAGGATATATTTGGGCAAGTAGTTTTCTCTTTGAAAATTCTGAACTAGAAGCTGCCATATTAGGTATTTTGATAGTACCAGAGATTGAATGTAATTTGCTAAGTTAATCTGCCGATGATTAAGGAGTTAACCACACAAGTAAATTGGGATCAATTAGTGTACACCAGTCAATGAAGGTAAGCATGCAGGTACAGCAGGTAGTGAAGAAGGCTAATAGCATGCTGGCCTTCATAACAAGAGGGATTGAGTACAGAAGCAAAGAGGTTCTTCTGCAGCTGTACAGGGAGTACTGTGTGTAGTTCTGCTCTCCAAATTTGAGGAAAGACATTCTGGCTATTGAGGGAGTGCAGCGAAGGTTCACGAGGTCAATTCCTGGAATGGCGGGATTACCTTACACTGAAAGACTGGAGCGACTGGGCTTGTATACCCTTGAGTTTAGAAGACTGAGAGGGGATCTGATTGAGACATATAAGATTATTAAAGGATTGGACACTCTGGAGGCAGGAAACATGTTTCCACTGGTGAGTGAGAGCCGAACCAGAGGACACAGCTTAAAAATACGGGGTAGACCATTTAGTACAGAGATGAGGAGAAACTTCTTCACCCAGAAGGTGGTGGCTGTGTGGAATGCTCTGCCCCAGAGGGCAGTGGAGGCCCAGTCTCTGGATTCATTTAAGAAAGAGTTGGATAGAGCTCTCAAGGATTGTGGAATCAAGGGTTATGGAGATAAGGCAGGAACAGAATACTGATTGAGGATGATCAGCCATGATCATATTGAATGGTGGTGCAGGCTCGAAGGGCAGAATGGCCTACTCCTATACCTATTGTCTACTGTCATAAGAGTCTACAGATTGGGCCTGTGAAGCTGATGCTGATGCTGTTGAAGCTTCCCCATGATGTCTGGAAGATGAAGCAAAGGAAAAAAGACAGAAAGAGTAGAGAAAAAAATGTGGACGAGTCTGCCATCTTCGAGAGCTAGGCTGGCACTCTAATCTGCACTGCTTTATCTCTGCTGTCCAGTCACTGGTTGATGGAAGTTGTTGAGTTCTGTAATATGCAAACGCGATTGAGCAGAAATGTGAGCTTAAGGAAGGTAGGACCTTTCAAAATGGGCATTATTTGTGCCTGATTTGCCAGTAGAACCCAAAGTGGAACTCTGGTCTCTTCTTTGTAGAATCTTGCTCTGAACAAATTGGGCATTTAACCGTGAGTGAATGTAAAAGGGCAAGTTGTTACTCATGATGAATTTTGAAGAATTTAGTGATAGACTCTAGAATGCATAGCCAGACTGAATGAATGGGTAGACATGTTGCAGATGAAATTTAATGCTGAGAACTATTAACTTATACATTTAGAAGGAAAAATGAGGAATGGTAAAATAAAATAAAAGAAAGGCTATAATTCTAAAGGTGTTGCAGGAGCAGAGACACTGAGTATTATTGAGAACATATTGTTGAAGATGGCAGGACATTGGTTAGGACACTTGGAATATTGCGCGCAGTTCTGGTCTCCTTCCTATCGGATAGATGTTGTGAAACCTGAAAGGGTTCAGAAAGTATTTACAAGGATGTTGCCAGGGTTGGAGGATTTGAGATATAGGGAGAGCTTGAATAGGCTGGGGCTGTTTTCCCTGGAGCATCGGAGGCTAAGGGGTGACCTTATAGAAGTTTATAAAATCTTGAGGGGCATGGATAGGATAAATAAACAAGCCTTTTCCCTGGGATGGGGGAGTCCAGAACTAGATGGCATAGGCCTAAGGTGAGAGTGGAAAGATTATAAAAGGGACCTATGGGGCAACTTTTTCACGCAGAGGGCGGTGTGTGTATAGAATGAGCTGCCAGAGGCAATGATGGAGGTAAAATTACAGTATTTAAAAGGCATCTGGATGGGTATAGAGGGTTTAGAGGGACATGGGCCATGTGCTGGCAAATGGGACTAGATTAAGTTAGGATATCTGGCATTGATGAGTTGGACCAAAAGGTCTGTTTCCATGCTGTACATCTCTACAATTCCATGAGTGGTTAATAAGGCTGAGAGGATCCTGGACTTCATAAACACAAACATTGGGTAGCACGGTGGCTCAGTGGTTAGCACTGCTGCCTCACAGCACCAGGGACCCAGGTTTGATTCCAGCCTCGGGTGACTGTATGGAGTTTGCGTATTCTCCCCGTGTATGCGTGGGTTTCCTCCTGGTGCTCTGGTTTCCTCCCACATTCCAAAGATGTGCAAGTTAGGGTGGCTTGGCCATGCTAAATTGCCCATAGTGTTCAGGGATATGTTGGTTAGGTGCATTCGTCAGGGGTAATTGCTGAGTAATGGGGAATAGGTTTGAGTGGAATACTCTTTGGAGGGTCGGTGTGGACTTGTTGTGCCAAAGGGCCTGTTTCCACACTATAGATTTCCAATTAACAAAAAGTAAAGCAGTTAAGGTGAATCTTTGTCAAAATCTGGTTTTATTTTAGTTTCTCCCTTAACAGTGTGTATCTGTCTATGTGAGTGGGAGTTATGTTCAGAAAAGATTCGGCTTTACATCATTGATATAGATTGCATTACCATCTTTAGCTGTGTTTTGCCAAAGTTGCGTCATTAATAATTGTTAGTTTTTATTTCAGTTATAAACTTTGTATCCAAGATCCGTTATTTGTAAAGTCTGGTTAGAAACAATTGGGCACTGATCTTTTTATCCAGTCCTAGACACTGCACGTCTGGAAGGATGTGAAGGCATTCTCAGAGAAAATTATGACAATAGTTCCATGGATTTCAAGTAAGTGGATTGGTAGGCGACAGCTTAGCACATTCTCTTTGGAACCATTATGCTTGAGATGCTATTTAATACATAATACTCAATCTAACATCGCATGTCCTAGGTGGTTCCTCAACATACCGCTCTCGAGAAACAACCCAGAATACACTCCAGACACATACTCAGTCTGTATGCAGATTGAAATCTCCCATGCTAACTATGTTGCCCATGCTATACACTTCTTCCAGCCTCTGATTAATACCATGCTCCATTATTTGGTGGCCTATAAATAATTCCGACCAATGTTTGCTGCCTCTTAGCAGCACCCTAACAGATTCCACATGTTCTTCTCTGCTGAGATCCGATCAGTGCAGCTCCACCTCCTGCCACTTTTTGTCTCTCCTTCCTTAACATTGAATATCTTTGAATATTCAGTTGCTCTGTGATAATGATCTGAATGGGAATAGTCAGCATGGGTTTCCGAATGGGAGATCATGATCGATGAACTCATTGGACATTTTTTGAAGATGTATGAACAAAATTGATAAAATAGAGCTAATGGACGTACAGTTGGTTCTGCTATAGCACATGTTTCTTCAATGTGAATTGGGTATAACGCAATTGAAGAATTTAGACCATTATTTGTGGAACGGGAACTTAACCTGTATTGGTTTTTACATGATTCCAGTCCCAATGGTTTAAATGGTGCAGCTATTACACAATTTTCTTATCTTGTGGGATTGCGTAGGAACGGAACTATTATGTTATATCACAACTGACTGTATGGAGTAATGAAGTCTTGTTTAAACTGTATGGGAGCTTGGTTAGACCGTGCCTGGAGTACCGTGTGCAGTTTTGGTCTCCTTATCTCAGGAAGGACATCATTACCATTGTGGGAGTGCAGTGTAGGTTCACCAGACCTGTTCCTGACAAGGTGGGACTGTCCTATGAAGAAAGACAAGTAACTGGATCTGTGTTCTCTCGTACTTCGAAGAATGAGAGATTTTAATTGAAGCTTACAAAATGTTTAAAGGGATCGATGAGGTTGATGCAGGTAAGAATTTACTTGATTGGGGAATCTATAACCAGGAGGTACAATTTTATAAATAAGAGGGATGTTACTTAGGTCAAAGATTGAGATAATTTTTTTCATTGAGAGCCTTTAGAATTCCACAAAGGGCTGTGAAAGCTCAATATTTGAGTATGTTTAAGGTAAAGATTGTTGGATTGATGATTACCAATGATGTTCAGGGTTATGGGGATGGGGTGGATGAAAGATGTTGTTGTGTTTGATCAGCTATAATCGTATTGAATACTGGGGTAAGCTCGATGGGCTGAATGGTCTACTCCTGTCTCGATGGTATAGTACTATATCATTGCCAGCTTTACTTTACTTTTTGAAGCAACAGCAAATTATTTATTCATATTTTAACTAAATAAGTTCTTAAGTATACACACCAGAAAGCACATTTCATGCACTACCTGTAACTAAAATATTTGACATCTATTCAAATTATTTAATTTGCGACCTGATTTAATTGTTTATCCATTTGCTAAAGGAATGTTAAATATATATGACATACTGTATATGTCAAATTAACCAACATGTAAAAATTAAGTGTTTGACCTACCATTCTGCAAACCTTCAGGCTAATGCATACTACATGAGAGGAGGTAATTAAAGCCACATGAACTAGAAAGCCATAGGTTATACATAGCTGTGTGTAAGTGATTCTTATCACCATTGTTTTGAATAAATGGATTTTCTCTTTCTGCATGCTTTTTTTTAAAGGAAAAATGTGGGAAAGGCAAAGCTTCTGTTGTTACACATATATTTATAACGTTTTGCATAATGAAAAGAAAATATTCCAGTGATCACAGACGTTTCTTGAAATCTGTCAGTATCTCTTTGGGTTTTTATTGCAATGAACAGTTTACATCAATTGCATAGCCAAATGGATTTTACTTAAGAAGTTATTTTATAAGTAAGTAAATTCAGTGGATATGTGAAAGCTTTGAACCATACAATCAAAGGTAACTGTAGAATAACATTAAATAATTTATGTTTGAAGCTGAGACAGAATGACAGTAGAAGTGCTTAGTAAAGCTCCATAAGCAACACAACAGCCAGTGGCTCCATTTGAGCGAAGGAATAAATAAGTATGTTTGCATTTATATAGCAGCCTTTGCATCATCACCGCCCCAGAACACTGCACAGCCAAATAATTAGCTCTCGTGTGTATTCACTGTTATTCTGCAGACAAACATATAGCCAATTTGCAAGTGGCAAACTTAATGTTTGGAATACTTCCAGCCTCTTTGCACATACTTTTTCAATTTGATGAAAATATTTTCTCAGCTGAACTAAATAAAAGTTTTGGATAGCTTACAATACTTGCAAGTATCCACGGTATCTTTTAAGTGTTGAATCCTGATGGAATTCTCTTTCAACCATATTTTACATTTTGACCAAGCGTAATGTATGAGCTTAAACTATCCACTCCCTCAAGGTATTTTCCAATTTTGAGATACTTGACAATTAACCCTTACAGAAACGAATGCAATAATTTATAAAAAGTGATATATTTTGAAGGGTGTACTGGATTGTGTTGCTCATTACATGAAAACCTTACTGAAGTATGAAAAAAATGGCAGGATCTCACATCTGAGATGTAAATTGTCATGTTAAACTGTGGTTTCAATTAATTTAAAATATTTGTTTTGTGACTCATTAGCTTGCAGTACACAGACAATTTGTTAAAAAAAAGTCAATGTCTAAATCATTCAGGCAAAACATGGAGATTGTTTAATTAAGATAATTAACTGTTAGTAAAGTATCTGTAAAGTATTAGTAAAATGCAAAAGTCACTCGACAACAGGTTATAATCCAACAGGTTTCTTTGAAATCACAGGCTTTTGGAATGCTGCTCCTTCGTCAGGGGACCTGTGGAAGGAGCAACACTCTGAAAGTTTGTGATTTCAAATAAACCTGTTGGACTATAACCTGGTGTTGTGTGACTACTGACTTTGTCCATCTCAGTCCAACACTGGCACCTCCACATGTTTAGAAAAATACAGTAGGCAATTATAATTTAGCTTTATGCTGGCCATCAATTTCAAAGGAGGCACAGTTCATTTGTGATTTGAGTGGATTAGTGGGAAGAATAGATTGTACGGCCCTGTGAGCTCTTAGTAGATATAAATTGACATTTTGTTCAATAATGTCAACCTTTAACAAGAAAGTGCAGTAATAATTTGCTGTCAAAGGTACTGATAATCATGATGTGTTAGGCTGCACCTGCAGAATACGTCAGTCCTAAAGTACTTCAGGCCAGATTAGGGTCAGAGCTGCAGGAGGGGATCTGGTTAATGTTCATGGAACGGGTTTACAAAAAAGTTTGAAAATTTATGGAGGAGCTGTTTTGCGTGCATGAGCTTCCACTTCAAAAGACAAACAACAGAAACACTGGTAGAAAAGCAAAAACGCTGGGATGCTTTCCTGCCAGGGTCAGCACTTTGTAAGAGTAGAAGCAAGATCATTCTTGGTGATTACATGTTCAATCACTCCTTTTGACAAAATCTTTGCCTTCATAGTTGCAACGCTTTTTCCTTCCAAATGTTCTGGTTTGTAAAAAAACAAAGGTTTTCATTTTAATTTAAGTGGTTAATGGTTTGTTAAAAACAGACCCTTCAGTAGCATTAGGTTTTGATAAGAAAAGAGTAAATCAACATTTTCAGTTGTTTATCTCCATTACTGTTTATTTATAAAAATATATTATCTATTTTCCAATATTCCCAAAGGGTGAATGAGATATAAAAATAATTAAAAGGAATAAATGTCCTCCAACTCTGAGGAATATTTATTTTCTATTGTTTTTCCAGTTAATTTTCATTATGTTACTTGATAAGAATCCAGTGAATATTATTTTTAATATCATTTTTACTTCCATTGCTTTAGTGAAGAATCTGACATTTTCAAACATGCAGCTAGTTAACATCTATAAGATCTATAATGTTAGTTTACTACTGCCCTATAAAGTATGCTGTAAGACCTAAACATCCGGACAATTTAGAAAGATAAGCAAACTAATTAAAGAACATATTATAAGACCACTTAGTTCTGGAGATATTTCGTATTGAATATCTGATAGTTAGTAACAGATTATGTACATGATGAAATACTGTGTCATTACAAAAATGCACAATGCCACGAAATGTGTCCAAATACTTAATTTCCACATTTTATGTAACAGTTTGTTTCAACTGATAAGTGCAAGAGATTTATTTATCTATTTCTATAAATATTGTACATGTCCCTTCTGCACTCCAACTAACCTCCTCCTGAATCCATTACTGACCCAACTATTTCCCAGTTCACTCACAATTACACTTTAAACATTGTAACTATCTAACATTTGGTTCGCTTTGCCACAAAATTCCAACAGCTACTTACTTAATCCACCCTGCACTTCCACCTTTCACCTACTCTCTCCCTGCAAAACAATATCTTCCATCACCCAGTCCATTGTCTTTGCTATAGCCCTTGACTTCATTCAGTTAACTCCAAAGGATGTAGACTTGAAAGGATATAGTAGTCAACTCATTTTGTTTCACAGATCTGGCTAAACCATTCATCTGCTAGGATTGCTCACTATACAGGATCATCCTGGAATGCGATGATAACTCCAGCCTCCTTTCCTCAACTCCAAATTGTCTTCATAAACCTCTCTAATCTGTCCTCTGTGTTTTCACCTCCAAAGTGTACGAGGAGTTCAATGCGGACTATGGGATTCCGATCAGCAGCCTGTGCTGTCTCCATCTCTTCTACTCGATCACCTTGTCAAACTTCTTTTAAAGCTTCTTCTGCCCTAGCCATGAATTCACATCTATCTCTAGTTTCTCTCCCATCTGTCCTCGTGCTGTCTCTGAGCTCATATTGTCCATAAGACCCATCTCCTATTCCCTTAAACTTACTCTCACTAAACAGCTGACCACTAAACCTCCCCTTCTTTCCCCCAGTTTAGCTGATTTGAAAACCTTTCTCTATACTTTTACATCTGGCATCATCAGCCCCTCCTCGATAACTACTCGAAAGGGCAAGCTGTTGTTTCACTTACAAATTCCCTTTCCTCTCCAAGGTCTCTGAACTAGTTGTCATTGCATAAATCTGTTCCTGAATTTTCAGGAACTTCATGTTTGAATCCTTTCAATCAGCATTTTGTCTCTGCCAAAGTATTTAAACCGCTCTTAACAAAGTCACAAAGGAGGTGACAAACTCTCCACCACCACCTCAAAATTCCTGCAGGTTTTGACATGTTTAGTAGCTGCACCATTCGTCACTGTGCCTTTGATTGCTCAGGTTACCAAGTTCTGAAGTGCATTTTGGAGTCATAAAGTCAAACAGCATGGAGACAGACCCTTTGGTCCAACTAGTCCATGCAGACCATAATCCCAAACTAAACTAGTCCCACCTGTCTGCCCCAGGCCCGTATCCCTCCAAACCTTTCCTATTTATGTACTAATCCAAATGCGTTTTAAACTTTGTAACTGTGTCCACATCCACCACTTCCTCAGGAGGTTCATTCCACACGTGAACCACCCTCTCCGGAAAAGATTGCCTCTCACATCTCTTTGAAGTCTTTTTCCTCTCACCTTAAAAATGTGCCCCATAGTCTTGAAATCTCCCATCCTAGGGAAAAGACAACTACCATTAACCCTATTTATACCCCTCATTATTTTATAAACTTCTATCAAGTTGTCTCTCAACTTCCTACACTCCAGTGGAAAAAGTCCCAGCCTATCCAGCCTTTCTTTTTAACTCAAACCTTCCATACCCAGCAACATCCTGATAAATCTCTTCTGAACCCTCTCCAGCTTAATAATATTCTTCCTATAACTAGGTCACCAGAACTGGACACATTATTCCAGAAGAGGCCTCACCAATGTCCTGTACAACCTCAACATGACTTCCCAACTCCTATACTCAAAGGACTGAACAATGAATGCAAGCACGCCAAACACCTTTTTAACCATCCTGTCTATATATGATGTAAACTTAAAAGAATTATGTACTTGCACACCTAGGTCCCTCTGTTCTACAATATGATGAAGACCCTACCATTAATTATATAAGCCCTACCCTTGTCTGTTGTACCAAAAATGCAATATCTCACATTTATCCAGATTGAATGCCATCTGCCATTTTTCAGCCCTTTGACCCATTTGATCAAGATCCCTTTGTAATCTAAGAAAACCTTCCTCACTGTCTAGTATGCCACTAATTTTAGTGTCACCTGCAAACTTACTAACCATTCCTTCTATATTCTCATCCAAATCATTTATATAAACGGGGCGGCACGGTGGCACAGTGGTTAGCACTGCTGCCTCACAGCGCCAGAGACCCGGGTTCAATTTCCGACTCAGGCGACTGACTGTGTGGAGTTTGCACGTTCTCCCCGTGTCTGCGTGGGTTTCCTCCGGGTGCTCCGGTTTCCTCCCACAGTCACAAAGATGTGCAGGGTCAGGTGAATTGGCCACGCTAAATTGCCCATAGTGTTAGGTTAAAGGGGTAAATGTAGGGGTAGGGGTATGGGTGGGTTGCGCTTCGGCGGGTCAGTGTGGACTTGTTGGGCCGAAGGGCCTGTTTCCACCCTGTAAGTAATCCAATCTAATAAACACCAAACAAAAGAGGACCCAGAACTGATCCCTATCTTTCTGCATTGCTGCCTCAATTTCTTGCTTTAAGATACTCCTTAAAACCTTCCTTTTTGCCCTTATGTTTGGTCATCTGACATACCTCCTTACATGACTTTGTTTCATATTTTGTTTTGTAGTGCTATTATAAAGTGCCTCCATTACAGAGCTAAATAAATATAAGTTGTTCTAGCAGTAGAAAATGACTGATGTATTGTATGACTAATAAATGATGAAGGAAGTTTTATTTTTATGTAATCTTAATCACAAAATCATGCAACAGTGCAGAAGGAGGCCATTTGGCTCAATGTGTCTGCATTACATCATTTGTCATAGATTCATTAAGGTACACAGGACAGAAAAAAAAACCTCCTGCCCATTGAGTCTGCACTGGTCAAAGCCAATACCGAACTATTCCAATCCGACTTTTCCAGCATTTGTTTTTGCAGAAAGGTGAATCATTCCATGCAATAAAATATTTTTTTCTTTGCAGATTTTCTTAAAATGTTGGTCCTAAATCATAAAATGTGTAAGGAAAATTCTAAACCCATAACTGTAGTTTTCCGTATCTAAAGCTGAGGTATATGACTGACTTCTGTTGTAGCAAGAGGTTGTCAAGGGGAAACTGATAGCTGTTGACACAGATCAGGAGCAAAGAAAACCTTCAGAAGATATTTTGATGATGTATGGCAATTGTGAATATTCATTTCTTTGTGATGAATCATAAGCAGTTCTTCCAGAACGTGACAGTTGTGTTCCTGTGCAATCCCGTGCTGTACAAAAATCGTGCAATACAAATAATACTAAAAGTGTTGGCAATCTGATCGCATAACAGCCAACACACTTTAAAACTTCACACTTTAGAATCAGCGTTTGCGATTCAACCAATCCCACTACAGCCAATTTGCGTTAATGAAGGATATTTTATAGCAGAACAGCCTGTATTTTGGCTCAATAATACTCCTTTTGAGAGTTTTTGCTTTTTCCCTCATGGAATGCATGTGTGAGTGGCTAAGCCAGATTTATTGCCTGCCCCTAATTGCCCTTGAGAAGGTGGAGGTGAACTGCCTTCTTGAAGTCCACGTGTTACAACATCCCATTTTGATGTTAGAAACGAGATTCCACAGGAGTGGTGATATAGTCCCAAGCCAGAGTAGGATGCAAAGAGGATATGCAAAAGCATTGGATGCCTTAGTATTTTTAATGTGATGGAGACCATAAGTTTGGAAGGTGTTATTGAGGGGACTGTGGTGAGCTGCTGTGCCTGTGCTGCAGATGGAACAGACTGCTGCCTCTCTGCGTCGGTGGTGGAAGGAATGTGTGTTGAAGATGTGAATATGCCGTCAGTCAAGGGGCTGCTTTATCCTGGATGGTGTCAAACGTCTTGAGTGATGTTGGAGCTCCATTCATCCAGGTAAATGTTGAGTATTTTAACCCACTCCTGACTTGTGCCTTGTAGATAAGTGAGGACCGCAGATGCAGGAAATCAGAGTCTAGATTAGAGTGGTGCTGGAAAAGCACAGCAGGCCAGGCAGCATCTGAGGAGCAGGAAAATCGACGTTTCAGGCAAAAGCCCTCGTAGATGTTGGGCAAGCATTGTGGAGTCAGGCGGTGTGTTGCTTTCCACAGAATTCCTAGCCTCTGACCTCTTCATGCATCCACAGTATTTTTGTGGCTAGTCCAGTTCAGTTTCTGGCTAATGGTAACCCCCAGGGTGTTGGTAATGGGGGATTCAATTATGGTGATGTCAAAGAGAGATGGTTAGATTCTCTCTTTTTGCATGTGGTCATTGCCTGGCACTTGCATGGTGCAAATGTTAATTACTCAATCACAGTCCAAACTTGGATGTTGTCGATGTCTTGCTGCGAATGCACCTTGTCAGTAAGGAAACCACCCTGAAGAACTCCTGCAGCAGTGACCTAAGACTGTGAGAATTGGCTTCCTACCACCACAGTCATATACATTAGTGCGACAAATGACTCCAAACAGAGGAGAATTGAAGTTGCACCAGCTGGCATGGTAGAATTTGAACCAATGTCACCAGACCTTTGGCCTATGTCTCTGGATTACAAGTCTAGTGTCATTATCACTATGCACTATCTCCCATGTCTTACAGAGTCACAGAGATATACAGCATGGAAACGGGCTCTTTGGTCCAACTCATTCATATGGACCAAATATCCTAATTAAACCTAGTCCCATTTGCCACCATCTGGCCCATATCCTTCCAAACCCTTCCTATTCATATACCCATCCAAATGCCTTTTAAATGCTGTAATTGTACCAGCCTCCACCACTTCACCTGGCAGCTCATTCCATACACATATCACCCACTGCGTGAAAAATTTGCCGTTTAGATCACTCTTAAATCCTTCCCCTCTCACCTTAGACCTGTGCCCTCTAGTTTTGAACTCCCCTTCTCTGGAGCAAAGACCTTGGCTATTCACCCTAATCATGCCCCTCATGATTTTGTAAACTTCTATAAACTCCCACGCTTCAGGGAAAACAGCCCCAGGCTATTCAGCCTCTCCCTAAAGCTCAAATGCTCCAACCCTGGCAATATCCTTGTAAATCCTTTCTGAACCCTTCCAAGTTTCACAACATCCTTCTTGCAGCAGAGAGACCAGAATTGAACGCTGTATTCCAAAACTGGCCAACCAATGTCCTGCACAGCTGCAACATAACTCCCAACTCCTATACTCAATGCAGTGACCAATAAAGGTTATCTGAGCTGCAGATCTTTTTAAATTTCCTTTGCTCCAGCGATTTAACAGCAACATTTAGGACTCAAACCTCAATATTTCCTTTAATGCAATTGTTACAAAAATATATAGGATTTATGCTCAAAGCTGCATTTTAGAACCATTAATGGATAAAAACCACTGCATTTGTGATACAGTGTGACTCCATTAGCAGAAGAGACAAAAATATGGCTACATCATTAAAAATCTTCAACTTCACCACCTCATGTCTTACTGTTTAGGGCCAAAGAGTGTTTCAGTTCTGATGATGAGACCATATTTATGGATATCTTTAATTCTGGCTGAGCAGAAAAAGATTTGTACAAAGGAATTTGGTATGCTTTTCTTTATTGGTCAGAGCATCGAGTATAGGAGTTGGGAAGTTACGTTGCAGCTGTGCAGGATTTTGAATATTGCGTGCAATTCTGGTCACCTTCCTATTGTAATGATGTTGTGAAACTTGAAAGGATTTCCAAGGATGTATCTTTAATTCTGGCTGAGCAGAAAAAGATTTGTACAAAGGAATTTGGTATGCTTTTCTTTATTGGTCAGAGCATCGAGTATAGGAGTTGGGAAGTTACGTTGCAGCTGTGCAGGATTTTGAATCTTGCGTGCAATTCTGGTCACCTTCCTATTGTAATGATGTTGTGAAACTTGAAAGGATTTCCAAGAATGTTGCCAGGGTTGGAGGATTTGAGCTTTCGGGAAAGGTTGAACAGGCTGGGGCTGTTTTCCATGGAGCGTCAGAGGCTGAGGGGTGAGCTTGTAGATTTTTATAAAATCATGAGGGACATGGATAGGATAAATCGACAAAGTATTTTCCCTGGGGTGGGAGAGTCCAAAACGAGAGGGCGTAGGTTTAGGGTATGAGGGGAAAGATATAAAAGAGACCTAAGGGGCAACTTTTTCACGCAGAGGGTGGTATGTGTATGGAATGAGCTGCCATAGGAAGTGATGGAGACTAGTACAATTACAGCATTTAAAAGGCATCTGGATGGGTATGTGCATAGGAAGGGTTTAGAGGGATACAAGCCGAGTGCTGGCAAGTGGGACTAGATTAGGTTGGGATATCTGGTCGGCATGGACTAGATGGACCAAAGGGTCTGTTTCCATGCTGTACACCTCTATGACCCTATGAATGGGTAGCAGGCAGGGTGAGGTGATATTGGAGGTGTGAGATCGAGGTAGGAGCAGCAAATTCAACTCCTTTTAAGAAAATATGTGAAGAGACATGCAACAAGATGTGTTTTGCTCGTTCAAACCTCTTGAAGCCAGACAGTCTTACATTTTCTCCATTACCACGGTCCTCAAAGTCAATTTGTGGGAATCCAAATTTGTGCAGACTGGTAAGAGAGTTACATTTTATATAACTTGGGATAAAGTATTGTCGTTACCGGTAATCACTCACTCATGAGTACAGAGGAAATTCCGTGTCACTGGTCATGGTTTCTGTGGGTCCCTGTGTAGTTGATGAGTCTGATCCTAGAGCTACATATCCAACTACATATTTGGCAGGCATTAACAGGTCTATGGCTTTGAAATCATTGGCATTCCTTTCTCCCATTCCTTTTCTGTAGTTCCACTTGCTGCAGAGTGTTCTCAAAGCACTGAAATCACTGCACAGAGGCCGGTGTCCCATCGTCAAGTCCACACCCTATTTAATTGTGCACAATACATTGGCTGTGGCCAGCCAGCTCACAGTATGTCATCAACTGAGGAGAATCTAATCTCCTGGTTATTTTTTCCCTTCTCCTGGTTTTTTTTTGATTTTTAAAAAAAATTATTTTATTAAACAATACAGTTTACAAAACAATTAACATTACCAGCTGTATACAAAGAAACAGCAATTTTACAAGGGAGGGGAATGGCAAGCCAAGCCAAGCCCCAAACACTGACATTCAGTCAGTTTTCAGAGACATGAGGACAAACCTCAAGTCCCAGTTTCAATCATTACAAACAATAACAATGACAATTTATATATACAAGACAGTCCAGTTACATAAAAAACAGTGCATACAATACAGATCCCCAGAAAACCCTTCTCCTGGTTATAATATTTTATTAAACAAATTACAAAACAGTTTACAAAAAACAGTTAACATTTACAGCTGTATACAACAGCAATTTTACAAGGGAGAGGAGCAGCAAAGCCAGGCCCCAAATCCTACTGTTCAACCAGTTTACAGGGAGAGGAGGACAAACTTCAAATCCCAGTTTCACATATAAAAGACAGTGACAATGACATTTGTACATAAAAGGATAATCCAGTTATATAAACGGTGCATACAATACAGATCCCCAGAAAACCCTTCTCCTGGTTATATTTTTTTTACTTTTCTTTCTTTTTTTTCCTACTGTTTTTTTTAAATTTAACCCCCAGACTACCACCTAAGTGTGGTAGTGCTTATTTTTTTTTCTCCTGGTTTTTTTATATATATTGTTTTTTTTCTCCTTTAACCCCCACACTACCACCTAAGTGCGGTAGTGCTTATTTTTTTTCTCCTGGTTATATTTTTTTTTTTTCAGTTCCTAAACTGAGAAGACTCTGAATCTCCTGTTTATTTTTTTTTTTTTTTTTTTTACACAAAAGACAGCAATTTTACAAGGGAGAGGAGCAGCAAAGCTAGGCCCCGAACCCTACCGTTCAACCATTTTACAGGGAGAGGAGGACAAACCTCAAATCCCAGTTCCACATAT
>NC_057712.1:7755853-7791116 GCF_004010195.1 Chiloscyllium plagiosum | reverse complement strand
ACATCGATTCTCCTGTTCCTTGGATGCTGCCTGACCTGCTGCGCTTTTCCAGCAACACATTTTCAGCTACCTACAGACTCATCCTGAGAGTGGAAGAGAGTCTACGAGGGACCACCATTGGTGATAGTTTCCATCAGCTTTTCTCTGGGGAGTTATCTGTTGTGACAACCCATGAAAAAGTGATTTTATTTTGTTACACCTGAATGTTTTAAGTAAAGCTGGATATGCATTCCGTCAAGTAACCCCCAAGAAAATTCTGGTGCAAGGAACTGAAACAAGGTGAAGTACTGGGGTGTGGCTCCAGCTATTTACAGTCTTGAACCTGTTCCCTCTGCAAAGACTTTCCTCAGGAGCTTAAAAGCCATTGCTTTTTTAAAATAAACAGTGGTTTGTACCTCAAAATAGAGATTCATATTTTTATTTATTTTTAAAATATTCCATACCTCTTTACACAGAGTGATGGAAATTTGCTTTCAAAGATCTTGTCTAATGTTGTGGGCCAACCATCTTAATGAGAAATGTATTTCTGACTATTTAAGGTTTCTCCTGGTGTTGAGGATTACTGGGTTATTATGGTGTAAGCCAGCCTTGTTACTAATAGCTGTTACAACTTGGCCTTTGCTTTTTGTCTGCCACTTGAACTGACATGGATTTTCAGTGGTATTTGATACTTTGACCTGCTGCTCTCTTTAAGGCTTAGAAAGTAAACACCTTTTTCCTTGATTGAATAAAATACCATTAGGGCCCAATAATTTGTCTGGGTCACTGTGCAGGGTGCATAGTTTTAGTTCATTGTTTTTCTAACGTAAACATTTTCTATTTAGCTTTCCTGTTGCTTGAGAAAATTGATTTTTAGGACAAGTACAAATCTTATCCTATCACACTGCATTTAAAAATGCCAGTTTTGATCTACAAACAGACTTTGTTTACTGAAGTTACATCAAGTCAGGAGTACATTGATTGTTCAGCATTCAGTTCTGATGGCTAAATGGTGTTCATTTCCTTTTCTGCATGTCATTAATATCTGACAATAGTGAGCGACTTTGTAAGAAATTTTCAGAACTTATAGCATGGATGTTCCAGTAAGTCAATACACAAGTGAAAGTATAGCTATCACCAAAATTATTTTGTGCAAATGGCAGAATAACTGAAAGTACTTTTTTCTAAAATCAGCTATCTATCTTCTCTCAGCGTAGTTTGTCATTGTAAATCCTTTTGACGGGAACTACAATTAAACTACTTATGTATTGCTCTTACTTTCTGTAATTAAGAGATGTGGGTGACTGCTGTGGACATCAAAGCAACAATTGACCTAGTATGGGATCTAAGAATTTAAGTCATAGGGAATTGAGAATAAATTCTCCAGTGGCTGAAATGAGTAAATGAGTTAGAAGCAGGCCACTCATCCCCTTCAGTCTTCTTGGTTAGTAACAGCCGATCTGATGATTCCACATTCTCACTGGCCCTGATAACCTTTCACCTCCTTGCTCATCAAGAATCTAACTCCCTCGGCCTAAAAATTGTGCAAGAGTTCCAAAGACTCTGAACCCTCTGTGAGAAATGATATCTCCTTATCTCTTTGTTGAATAGGGTGCCCCTTATTTTTATATTTCCAGTAACTTTTTCTCTCATACATTAACTTTCCCCTCATAAGTTTTTTTGTAATGTGATTCATTCTGGAGTCTGACAACTCGCTGCGTGAAAAAGTTTTGTCTTGCCTCACATTTGCTTCTTTCAGTGACCCTTAGTTCTAGACTCTTCTGTAAGAGGAGGTGTCCTGTCCACATCTACACTGTCAAGTTCCTCAGCATCCTCAAGTTCCTCAAGCCTTGCCTGCCCAACCTTTCCTCATAAAACAACCTCTTATTCCAGATATTAGTCTGATAAATCTTCTCTGAACTCCCTCCAACACATTTACGTCCTTTCTTAAATAAGATGACAGATACAGTGTGTATTATTTCAGATGCAGTCTTCCTAGTGCCCTGCAAAACTGAAGCATACACTCCCTACTTTTGTATCCAGTTCCTCTCCCAAAAAAGGCAAGGTCATTCTATGCAATAACCTCTACAAAGTGTATAAATCACATCCCTTCGGGCCTTCTTGTGGAATGTTCATAGTGTCTCTACCCCTGGACTGAGAGGCCTGGTTTTAATTCCCACCTGCTTGTGAGGTACATAATAACATCTCTGAACATGTTGATTAGAAAAATAGCTGAAATAAAAAAATAAAAATTATAAAGCAGACCTCTTAGAGCCCTTTTATGGTACGGTTGTATTGCTCCTACTCTTGGACCAGAAGGTCCGGGTTCAAGACCCACCTGCTCCAGAGGTATGTAATAACATCTCTGAACAGGTTGATTAGAAAAAATGTCTTAAATGAGCAATTCTAACATATTTGCTATGACTGATTTTAAGCTAACTGGACTGTATTTTGCTCTTTCTGTCTGCTTCTCTTTTTCAATAAATGTGTTAAATTTGCCATTTTCCAATTAAATGGAAATGTCCCTGAATCTTGGAAAATTAAAACTAATGCATTAAGCTTTTCACTGCTTTTCTTTTTAAGACTCTGGGATAAAGTCAATCTGCATCTGGATACTTGTCACATCACAGCTGCAGCAACATCACTGGTGGTTATAATTTTCTTGAGTTCCTCTCTCCCTGCCATTTCATGATTAACAGCTATTTCTGGAATGTTACTTGTATACTCCACTGAAAGGATTATTGCAAAATATCTTCTCTATTCATTTGCCATCTCCTTATTTTTCCTTATGAATCCCAGGCCTATTTGTCATGCAATCACCACACACTTTGTTAACACCTTTCTACTTTAGATATCCATAGAAACTCTTATTATCCATTTTTTTAGAATTGGTTAGGTCACTGATGGAATATTGCGTGCACTTCTGGCCTTCTTCCTATCGGAAAGATGTTATAAAACTTGAAAGGGTTCAGAAAAGATTTACAAGGATGTTGCCAGGGTTGGAGGATTTGAGCTATAGGGAGAGGCTGAACAGGCTGGGGCCGTTTTCCCTGGAGCGTCGGAGGCCAAGAGGTTACCTTATAGAGGTTTACAAAATTATGAAGGGCATGGATAGTGTAAATAGGCAAAGTCTTTTCCCTGGGGTCGGGGAGTCCACAACTAGAGGGCATAGGATTAGGGTGAGAGGGGAAAGATATATAAGAGACCTTTTATAAAAAGATATAAAAAAGGGGCAACTTTTTCACTCAGAGGGTGGTACGTGTATGGAATGAGCTGCCAGAGGAAGTGGTGGAGCTGGTACAATTGCAACATTTAAGAGGCATTTGCTTGGGTATGTGAATAGGAAGGGTTTGGAGGGATATGGGCCAGGTCCTGGCAGGTGGGACTAGATTGGGTTGGGATATCTGGTTGGCATGGGTGAGTTGGACTGAAGGGTCTGTTTCCATGCTGTACATCTCTATGACTCTAGTTAATTTTTCTCTCATACTCTAACTTTTCCCTTCTTATTAATTTTTTAGTTATTTTATATAGTGCATTCTGGACTCTAACAACTCGCTGCATGAGAAAGTTTTGCCATACTTGCATTTGCTTCTTTTGCAAAACATGTTAGAATTATGCAGTATGGTTCTCAATTCTCTAATGACCAAGACCAGTTTCCTCCTATCGACTCTGTCCATTCCCCTCATGCTTTTGAAAACTGCAATCAAATCTCCTCTTAATCTTCTCCATTCTAAGGAAAACAATCCCAACTTCTCCAATCTTTATTCATAACTGTAGTAGCTCATCCATGGAACCTTTCCCATAAAAATCTTCTGAACTCTCCCCAAAAGTATGGCACCCAGAGTTGTATACAATCTTGCAGCTGAAATATGATCAGTTTCTGATATAATTTCAGCATAAACTCCCTGGTCTTGTACTCTGTGCCCATATTGATGGAGCCTGGAATGCTGTATACTTATTACCTGTCCTCTCTACCTGTCTTGCCACCTTTCAGATCTGGTGACCAACATCACATCTGATGACCAATGCTCCTGCTTACCTTTTCGAATGTGACCTTTCATTTTATGCAATATTATAAAAACAAAGTGCTGAAAAGGCTGGATGTGTAAAATAAAAACAAAGGGCTGGAGAAACTCAGCAGGTCTGATCGCTTCAGTGGAGAAACAAACAGAGTTAACCTCTCAAGTTCAATGTGACTCCTCTTCAGATCTAAAGGAAGAGAAAGGATAATGGTTGGATGGTGCTGACAAAGGATGAGGAGGAGCAAGTAGATCAAATGGCAAGATAACACAAAGAACTGCAAATCAGAAACAAAAACTGAAATTGCTGGAGAAACTCAGCAGCTCTGGTAGCATCCGCGGAGAGAAATCAATAATCTCTGTGTAGGTCCCATTGACCCTTCCCTTGAGCAGGTGGTGAGGTGTGGCAGAACAAAAAGCAAAGGGAGTACTAAGGGTAGCAGAGAAGTGATATAATTATAGAATAGATGTTAATGACAGATGTCAACACAAGTCGGGAATCCTTCAACTGCACGTCCAAAAACCGAAAAGTCCTAAGAACCAAAAGGTCTTTTCAAATCGGACCTGAATAGAAGTGTAGACATGCTGAGTTCAGGGCCTTTAGAAGACAACTTCCTTTGTTCTGAACTCAGCAATTCTTCAAGTTTATTCACATCCATTCAGGCCATGCAAAGTTCTTTCTCCAAAAGACCCGGACAGACCTATAGGAGGGGTAAATATATCCGAGAATGGTTGGTCCTGAGGTTTTGGGATAAAGGATTCCTGATTTTGTGGTAGAAAACGGGTACCATCCCACGTTACCAGTACTAGTGCCAATGTTGATTGAATTGAAATGTGTTTCACCAGTCTTTGATCCACACATTTATTTCTTTAAAATAAGTCATCCTATGCCAATTTGCACATTGTTCAAGAATTAACCAAATATGATTATCTTTGAGGTTCTGCTCCTTATTTGGTACCTAGACTGAATTTGCTGTCAATGTCAGTGGTATATACATTGGACTGTGCTGACTGGAATCTGTCCTCCCACTGCAAGCTGCTGTCAAGCGCTGAGCTGATGTCCTGAACCCTGGCACCAGACAGGCATTATGGCCATCTTGACACTCGTTTCTGTGGAGAACAGTGTCAAACCACCTGTTCATACTGTCCCTGAATGTTCCCCCAAATGGAATGGCATCCTGTACCACTGTGCCTAGTCAGTTAGCTCAGTTAGCTCATTGAACCCTTATTCTCACCCATTGTACAAGAGCAAAAGCTGACGTTCCTGCACTCTGGCTCCTCCAACCTGTCTCACTCACAGGCTCTCCTTTTCCTGATCCAGTGGCCAAACGACAAGACTCTACCCTAACTGGGATGACCAGTATTTGGAAAAATAAATGGTCCAGGCAAACCTCCCCCCTCCCTGATGTGTTACAACATCTGTAGTTTTGATTTTGGCTGATAAACTCTGTGCCAAAGCTGTAAGGGCTTACTGTAGCTCACACTGGTATCCAGGAAGTCGAGCATGCTGCAACCTTGATATAACACCTGCCGTACTACCCTTAACTTGTTTTAATGAATCACTTAAATAATTAAGTCTCTTTTTTCCCTTTTACTTGATTATGTGAAAAATTGGACATGCAGCAGGATTTGGACAAAATTCAAGCTTGGGCTGACAAGTCACAAATAAAAATTGCACCACACTATTCCAGTGAAAAATTCTGTCCAACAAAAGTGAGTCTAGTCTCTTTACCTTTACATTCAATTGTATTTCCATCATTGCACCCCCACCATCAACATCTTGGTGTTCACCATTGAATGGAAGTGTAATTTGATCAGCCACATAAATACTGCAACGACAAGAGCACATCAGAGGCTAGACACTCTCCAGCTCATAACTTGCCCCTAAATTCCCAAAATTGTATCGATAATCTGTAAGAAACAAGTCACAAATGTGATGGGATACACTCCACTTCCTTCCCTTTTGATTTTCTGATTTCTAGCATCCACAGTCCTTTTGGTTTCAATTCTAAAAGTTAAACCTGTTTCCTCTAAAATTTTGAAGATCTAGGGGTCATCTGATCGAAGTCTTCACAATATTAACAGGAAAAAAAAGACTAGATAAAGACAAAGCCATTTCCACTGGTTGGGGATTCTAGAACTATTGGCAGAGTCTGACAATTAGGGCCAGATTGTTCAGGAGAGATGCTAAGTAGCACTTCTACACATGAAGGGTAATAACGATTTGGAAATTCCTTCCACAAATGGCAGTGGATGCTGGACCATTTGTTAATTTTAAATCTGAAATAGATAACATTTTTGGTAAGCAAAGTTATTAAGGGATATGGGTCAAAGGCATTACAGAGGAACCTCAATTATCCGAAGCACACGGGCGGGGTTAATCGAATTTCGGATAATCGAATGTCGGATAACATTGTTTAGCCGAGCATCGGGACCTTGCGATCTTGCTGGTTAATTCAATATTTGGATAATCGAATGCCGGATAATCAAGGTTCCTCTGTATCTTGAGTTAGGCCCCAGATTAGCCATGCTCCCATTGAACGACAGAAGAAATTCCAGGGCTGAATGGCCTATTCCTGTTCTTAAAAACATTGAGGGTTATAACTTAATCTTTTCAGGTGATAATGATGACAACTCATTAGCAGTAAAGAAAACCTTGGAAATCTGAGATTTAAATAAAACAGAAAACTCCAGAATGCAAAAGCAGACATTTAGCCATCTAAAACAAAGAATCATTAATTTGGTGGACTTGTTCTGAGAGCTTACAATTCTTCTAAAGGCAGAATTACTGCTGTGTATTCCCAATATTATTATTTCTTATCTTGCATTTACAGAACAAAACTGATGCACAGGATGCAAGTGTATAGGAATAAAATTGCACAGTTTGAAAAGGATTACTGAATGTACATGTGAAAGAATTTGAATAATTTAAAGATAAATTACAGACTGTATTCTTCCACTGACCACATCAGTATCAATGTGTTTTAAGGAGTTGACTGTTATCACACCAAAATGATGTCAAAGTCTGCACATGCCTGACAATAAATCTGTAATAACTATCTGCTTGATTCTGTTTGTTTGTATTATTTACTTTGACACTTAAACAATAAGATTCCTGAACATTGAGAAGAAATCTGAGCTAATGGAGTCAAAATGACTCCAGGATGTTAGAAAGGCTAAGTATTCTTTATAATGTTTATGTAAGTCAGCTTTAAGTATACCTTTCAACCTTTTCCAGATGGAACTTGGACACCACAACTGTCTGCCTGGCACTTTAGGAAAGAATGACCTTGATCCTTCTATTATATTAATAGTAGCGGCAACTTTGAGAATCTTGATCCATCCACCTATAGTTGATCCTCTTTATAACCTTTGCCTTTGAGAACCATATGGCAACTATGTCTTTACAGTCAGAGGTTTGTATGATTTCTATGCTAAACCTCTGAATGCTAATAGCTGGTAGGAATTCTGAGCTCCTTTAGCCAGCTTAATTTTTAAGAGTTCAGTTGTGAGCAGCTTTCTAATGTTGCAGTAGTTCTACTACTTAATTGTCAAGAGCAGTTTTGCTCTTGCTTCCTTTCCTGTCAGTTTCTTCCTCATCTGATGGTACTTCCTTGTGTTAAGTGTACCGTTGCTCTGATGCCAGCAGCCTTTTAGAATCTTATTTAAATTGACCAGCTTCTTTTGTGAGTTTAGAAATTAGAATTGTCAGAACTGATCATTTGGACTGCAACAGTTCAAGAAGTCAGTTCATACTCAGTTTTGAGTAGGAGAGCAGGGAGGTCATGTTGTGGCAGTACAGGACATTTGTTCAGCCACTTTTGGAATATTGTGTGCAATTCGAGTCTCCCTCCTACAGTAAGGATGTTGTGAAACTTGAAAGGGTTCAGAAAAGGATGTTGCCAGGATTGGAGGGTTTGAGCTATAGGGAGAGGCTAAATAGGTTGGGGCTGTTTTCTCTGGAACATCGGAGGTTGAGGGCTATAAACCTTATAGAGTTTTATAAAACCGTGCGGTGCATGGATAGATGAATAGCTAAGGTCTTTTTAGGGTGTAGGTTTGCTCGCTGGGCTGTAGGTTTGATATCCAGAGCCACTTGGAGGTCACCACTGATGATGTTACCTAGCCAGGTAACGAAACCTCTGGATATCAAACCTACAGCTCAGCGAGCAAACCTACATCCTAAATCTCAACCTGAGCTACAAACCTTCACAAACCTTGCAAAAGCTAAGGTCTTTTTCTAGGGTGTGGGATTCCAAAACTAGAGGGGCATAGGTTTAGGGTGAGGGGGGAAGACTTAAAAGGGACCTAAGGGACAACTTTTTCACTCAAAGGGTGGTGTGTGTATGGAATGAGTTGCCAGAAGAGGTAGTGGAGGCTGGTACAATTGCAATATTTCAAAGGCATCTGGATGGGTCCATGAATAGGAAGGGTTTAGAGGGCTCTGGGCCAAGTGCTGACAAAAGCGACTAGATTAATTTAGGTCAGCATGGACGAGTTAGACTGAAGGGTCTGTTTCCATGGTGTACATCTCTATGACCCTATGACGGTCACCTTCTGAAGAGCAACAGCGATGGACAATAAATGCTGGCCCTGCCCATATGCCTACATTCCATAAATGAATCAGAAAAGGCTATTCCAGATAATAGTTCTTACCCACTGCTCAAAAGTGTACATTTTTTGTCAGGACTTACTGAATGGCTCTTGGGAGGAAGAATTTTCACAACCTGTTTCTCTCCCCAGCTCAGTGATTCAGGCACCACTTACATCATCCCATTGCCCTTGAAGCTGTGACTGATTAACTCACCAAAGTGCCAGCAGAGAACTTACAATAGTTCGAACCCAAATGACTCAGTTCCCCACCTCATCACAATGGCCTTAGTAGAATAATGCACTATTTGTGTTGCCATGTATTTTTCATGTATTATTACTAGGATAGATCAGTCCTCTTATCCAGTAAGTCCATGGTGACTTTACCTTTATCTTCACTAAAATAAATAGATTTTATCGAATCATAGAATGGTAAAAGCTTAGAAGAGGCTTTTGGCCTGTAGTGGAGAAAGTGAGGACTGCAGATGCTGGAGATCAGAGCTGAAAATGTGTTGCTGGAAAAGCGCAGCAGGTCAGGCAGCATCCAAGGAACAGGAGAATCGACGTTTCGGGCATAAGCCCTTCTTCAGGAATGAGGAAAGTGTGTCCAGCAGGCTAAGATAAAAGGTAGGGAGGAGGGACTTGGGGGAGGGGCGTTGGAAATGCGATAGATAAAAAACTTATCGCATTTCCAACGCCCCTCCCCCAAGTCCCTCCTCCCTACCTTTTATCTTAGCCTGCTGGACACACTTTCCTCATTCCTGAAGAAGGGCTTATGCCCGAAACGTCGATTCTCCTGTTCCTTGGATGCTGCCTGACCTGCTGCGCTTTTCCGGCAACACATTTTCAGTTTTGGCCTGTAGTGTCAGGGTCAGCTTCTCTCAAAGAACACCTCAGCTAGTTCCCCTCCCCTGTCTTTTCTTCGGACCCTGCAAACAATTAACCATTTCCCTTCTATTTAAATCTGGCTTGACCATACTTTCAGGCAGTTTATCCCAGCCACTCATGACGTAAAGTGTCATCCTTTGCATGCATTTCCCATCACCTTAAATCAATGTCCTCTGGTTCTAACCTTTGTTCAATAGATTTTAATTTCTTAATTGATTTGAATTACCCACATCTCATTTGAGACTGATCTAGAACCAGTGTATGTTAAAATGTCTAAATGATATAGGAATCAAATACAAAAGAGAGTTGTACCATTGGCAAAAGGTCAATTTAGCCTTTCACATGGTCTGGTATTGGTAACACAAAAGTCCAATGAGACAAATTAATAGTGGATTTTCAAAAAGCACTACCACTTCTGTTCAAAGGGCTAATGAGGAAGTCCTCAGTTATAACTAAGGCTATAGTATGTGCAGGTTTCCATGATGAAGCACTGCTTACTTTTACTATGAACATGGATGTTTTTAGTTAAAACAGTGCTTATATTACAGACTGAGTAACCCAGATTTCCAGATCAATGATCCCAAGACATAACATTCAAATGCCTCCATGGTAATTGGGGAATTGAAATTGCGTTAATTCAGTAAATCTGCAATGAAGAAGCTAGTATCCATGAAGGCGACTGTTTGAATTTTATGAAAGCCTATCAGGTTCGTTAATGTTGTTTAGAAAGGAATGTTCCATCCTCAGGTTGTTTTGGACTATATGTGACTCCAAACCTTTAGCAATATCCACTTTCTGAAGTGGCCTAACATTAGTTATTATGAGAGACCTGAGGACCATCATTTTAAGGGCGGTTGCTGTTTTCCAATAACTGCCAGCAACGCCTTCATCTGTAAATGAGTTATTCAAACGAATTCAGCTTTTTCATTTAGATGTTTGTCACTGAAATGGAAATAGCAATTGCTTTATTGTTGAAAAGATTAGAACTCATCAGAAATAAGTTAGTAAGGTATACTGTATCATGCAAACCAGAATGATATACAGTTTCTTTGAAAGCACGCTGAATACAGGCTTCATTGTTCTGTGGAATAGTTTCACTAGCTTGTACTCTATTATGGTCGCATTTTGAAAAATGTTGATGCATAATATGATTAAATTCCTTACTGTATGTTGATTAAATTCTGAATGGAAGTATCAAATGAAAAATTGGTGCATTATCTTGGCCTACAAAAAGAAATACTATAGAGTGTGACACGTCAGAAATCAACTATTCTGTAACTGATTCATAGATGTTTTGGAAAGGAAGGGGAACAATAAGGCAGGAGAATTATAAAGTAGAACTGACATTCCAAATGAAGTAATAACAGTTTCTGTTTTTTCAGTACTTTCAACTGTCTCAAAAACTTTCCCAAAGTGCATATCAGATAAAAACTGACTCCAAGCCAAAGGAGAAGGAATTAGGAGAGATGAATAAATGCTTGGTCCAAAAATGGAGACTTTACAGAGGGAGGACTAGAGAGAGAGACCTTTGATCAGAGAATTCTAGAAATTAGAGATTACACAGCTGAAGGTGCAGCTGAAGGTGGGACAGGAGAGTTGGAGTGCAAGGGAATCCTCGGTTTGGGAAACACAGATTCCATGGAAGGTTGTGGGAATGGAGATAACAAGGTATTGAAGGAATTCAAAGGATGCAAATTTTAGTTTGGAGCTGTTGTGAGATTGAATGATCCTGAAGTAAAGATCAGTTTAGGTAGAGGTGAGTGAGGCCCAATAATCATTGATGTGCCCCAGCTAGGTGTGTATGAGATATGCTCAGATCTTTATACCTGAAGAAGCAGAAGACAGAAGAAACAAGCTGACTGACAGAATGGTAGACTATAAAGATATTGCTGGTGACAAGGACACCATGGTGAAAATACCAACAACAAGGAGTAGAAGTCACTATTCAACCTTTCGAGCTCACCTCACTATTTAATAAGATCATGACGGATTTGATTGTCACCTCAGGTCCACATTCCCTCATGAGCTTTCACCCCTTGTTTATCAGGAATCTATCCTGCTCTATATCAAAAACTTTCAAGGTCATGAACCAATCAATGGATAGAAAGGTATTTTGGTAAATGGAGGACTAAAGGCTAAGGAGATAGTAGCTGAAAAATGCAAAGTGTGGATGGCGGAGAGCCGAGAAAGGTTAGGGAGTTGTGGATGGTGAGGACACATGGAAGAGGTCAGATCCGTGATTAAAACAGAGAAAATCCAAGGGAAAACCATAGTTCTCAAGTTCAAATGGAAGAAGAGATTTAAGATAGATTTCAACATAATAGGGCAGACATAGGGCAGGGGGAGTTGAGATGATCACCAAAGTTGTTAAAGTTGAGCATTTTCTGATACAGACGTTGAAGGGAGATGCTTTGGTGCGATAGGCGTTTGACAGGTGATCATAGTAGAGAATTAGAATTTTAAAATTGAAGGGTAAGGGATGAACCATGGTGAATTGCTTGAAGAAGGAGAAAGTAGGGGAGCATGAGGGTGTCATACCAAGAGGTGATTTATAGAGTCATCACGTCATACAGCACAGAAACCGGAAGGGAGGGAAAGGAGGGAAGTGATGGGTTGAGGTAGATCCTGGGGAATATGTTCTTGAAAGGGAAGAAATAAAAGGTGGATAAAAGCAAATTACTGCAGATGCTGGAATCTGAAACCAAAAGAGAAAATGCTGGAAAATCTCAGCAGGTCTCGCAGCATCTGTAAGGAGATAAAAGAACTGACGTTTCGAGTCTAACTGACCCTTTGTCAAAGCTCCTCCTTACAGATGCCGCCAGATCTGCTGAGATTTTCCCAGCATTTTCTCTCAAGAAATAAAAGTGGTTTGTTTTGGTAACAGGAAGGGGAAGAGAGAGGCTCAGAGAAATCAAAAGGGATAAAGAATTTATAAGAGATGGGCTTTGGCCCCCAAGTCCCAGCAAAATGTGCATTCAAATGGATACAGAGAGCATCCATGATACAACACATTGACAAAGATGATCTTTGTCAGTACGAAGTTAAAAATCGCACACAACACCAGGTTATAATCCAACAGGTTTATTTGGAAGCACTAGCTTTCATAGCACTGCTCCTTCATCAGGTGGTTGTGAAGTTGTGATACTCCACAAAGTCAGTACGGCTTTGAAAGGTAGAAACAGAGTTGCAGTTAAACAAGTCACAAGCATATATTTATGTGTAGTCTTTCTTCCAATCATTTTGACATTGCCCTATCTGCTCCATTTGATTTAGTTTTGGAACAAAGACTAATCATTCAAGGGCTTTTCCTTTCTAGTATATTATTTTAAACTTAGTGCAATGGGATGTATACTGCTTTCCCAGCAATATGGTTATTGGGGAATATTTGCATGCAGCTTTTCTTGAACATAATGGCACACGTGAAGTGAAAATTCTTACCAGTGTGATTCAATGTAGATAGCATGATACAGGCAGAAGGAACTTCTGTTCATGTAGTGTTTCTACATGTTCTTCACAGCCAATGAATGACTTTCAAAGTGTGGTCACGATTACGATGCAAGCAAACAGTCGCTTTTTGTATTTTGTTAATTGAGGAAGTAATATTGGTCAGGAACTTGTTTGATAATCTTCCAAACATGCCTTCATGCAGGTGGAAATGTGGCCTTGTTTTAACAACCAATCCGAGAAAATGCACTTCCAATAACCCAACATCCATGTAGTGCCCTAAATTATATTTTCAAACCTGCAATGGGACCTGAGACAAAATCCTTCTGCCTCCGAGCACTTTCACTAAAGCCAGACTGCAAGATAGGATTTGTCTATTCCATCAGCAGTCAAATGCAATAACGTGTATCTATTATTTGAGATTTGTTATTTAGGATTCATCTGACCACTGCAGTCAATGAGATTTTGCACAAATTTGTTTGAAAAGTAATGCTATATTTAACTTCTTATGAGTCCGCTCTCTACTTATACATGTCTTGCTCAGCATTTATCTTAGTTTTTATCTCAGTCATTTATACTGACGCACAATGTTTTGATACACCATGCTGATGGTGTTCTGATCGATACCACCCATGATTCATTTCTTTAGAGCTACCAACTGAGAAATATCATCAGAAATTTATGTTGATTATTATCGATTTATTTTATTTTCAGATTGGATTAGGATTACTTGAACAGATTGCATCATATTTCTGGCAGGAATACAAGAAAATACTGAAAATTTGAATTGCTAATTACATTTGCAGCAGTGTAACTAAATCAATGCTATGACCGACTCATATCGCAAGGTCCCAAATAGCCTTTGCCAATGGAGTTGGTGTGCTCGTATGATGCAAACCATTTAATATTTAACTACAGCAAACATTTTACTAACCAATATTTATGGGACCAGGAGGGTACTGGTTGATCAAACATTCCAGGTAATCAAGGGGTCACATAATCAGTGTAAAAACACACATTGAGAAATAGAAATGTAATGCAGGGGAGGTAGACATCACTGTTATATTTTATTTACAGCATTAATCATTTTGATAGTAATGCAACTTTGCCTTAAATAAAACCTTTTGGCAGAGAGCTGTTCTACTCACATACTAGTGGCTACACGTATGTTACGGGACATAACGGTATTTAAGAAATTGACTCAAAATTGAATCAACTGTTGATCTTCTGCGTGGCTATGTAATTGAACAACAAGTATATTTATATTGAGGTAAATAAATTTTAAAAACTAACAATTGGACAGAATAGTACAGTAAACTTTAGTAATAGATGAATATGATTTTTACCGGTTTACCGAGAGTGCACTTTAAACAAGGCTTGCTGTACATGGATCAAATTTTAATCTAGGCACTGGAAAATATGATCAGTGCAGTCTCACAACTTTGTGTACCAGACAGAAGTGTTCCCCACGTTGATGCAGCGATGGGCGAGTTAGAAGATCTAACTTTATATACTAACACAGAAGTCCAGGTCCCCACTTTATTCAAAGGCCCCTAACCTTTCACCCCCAAAGCCAAAACATACCACCTCTCATTCCCTCAACATCACTCCATGCCTCCTCATCACACTTCCCCATGTCCTCTCGTGTTTTCCCATATCCTTCAGTGCCACCCCTGTTTAGCCACATCTCTTCCCCGTGTTTTCTCCATAAGCCCCTACCCATGACATATTACATACACAAGATTTTCTTGTGTACACAAGAAGCAATGCAATAGCAATCACAATTATTTTAAAATAATTGCAAAACCATTAATCAGCAATCTCAGAAAACTCTAAATTCAAACTCACTATCATTGGTAATGGAGCAAAAAAGTTGAGAAGAATATTTATGCATCTATTCGGTTTTTTTAAACAAGCAAGAAACCACATCAAAAACATGAGTTGAATCTTTCATTATAGTAAGTCCAAGTTACGTTTGGAGAGTTTTTTTTGCCACAAGGCTTAGCAAGTTTTCTCACCTCATCTGATTAAATTTGCCACGTTAATTACCTACCTCGCCCCATGGCATTTCCCATGTCCAATTTCTGACCCATCTTATTATGTGCTATTCCTGAACCATTCCTGGATGATTCCTTGTCATCTTTAAAAGGCCGCTATGCATCTCAGTGTGTAGAGGGCCGGAAACAGACCCTTCTGTCCAATTAGTCCATGCCAAACATAATCCCGAACCAAACTAGTTACACTGCCTGCTCCTGGCCCATATCCTTCTCAACCTTTCCTATTGATATACTTATCTAAATGTCTTTTAAATGTTGTAACTGCGCCCGCATCCACCACTTCCTCAGGAAGTTCATTCCATACACAAACTACCCGCTGTGTAAAACATTTGTCCCTCATGCGCTTTTTAAATCTCTCACCTTAAAAATATGCCCGCTCGTCTTGAAATGCCCCATCTTAGGGAAAGGTCACCTACCATTAACCCTATCTATACCCCCCCGTGATTTTATAAACCTCTAAGGTGTCACTTCTCAACCCCTGTCACAAAGAAACCTTCCTGCTTTTGTCCGAAACGTCGATTTTGCCTGTCCTCGGATGCTGCCTGAATTGCTGTGCTCTTCCAGCACCACTAATCCACAAAGAAACCTTTGTCCCTCCTCATTCAACATTCCCCCCAAAAACATCCCTCCCCCCCCAACACATGCACGCGCACACACACACACAGTCAATGCTGTCAGATGGCCAGGGAGCCTGTGTCCCTGGGCGCTGTGCTTTGAATGGCCTGTGACCAATACTGTTTCCCTTTAACCTTCCTGTGATTGGTGTTTTGTTTGCTGTAGTCCCTCCTTCACAGGTCAGCTCAGTGTCCCCGCCGGCTTGGAGTGTGATCACAGCCATTTCCTTCCCCATTGTACATTTTTGATTTCCAGCACAATGGAAGGGGACAGTGAGTGCTCCTATGGTCCAGGGAAAATAGTCCCAGCCTAACTAGCCTCTCCCTATAACTCAAACCTTCCAGTCCCGGTAACAGCCTCGTACATTTTTTCTGAATCCTCTCCAATTTAATAATATTCTTTCTATATGAGGCCGATACAGTACCTCAAAAGTGGCCTCACCGACGTCCTGTGCAACTGTAACATAATATCCCAACTACTGTACTCAATGGTCTGTGCAATGAAGGCAAGCTTGTTAAATACCTTCTTTACTACTCTGTCTACCTGCGATGTGACTTTCAAAGAATTATGTATCTGAACCTCCAGGTTTCTCTGTTTGACAACACTCCCCAGGCCCCTACAATGTCCCCACTCAAGGGTAGTGAATTCCTCAGATCACGACTCATTGAGAGAAGTAATTTCCCCTCATCTCTGCTTACAAATGCTATTCCTTATCTCAAAACATTGACCTCTCAATCTAGATTGTCTCGCGTGAGGAAACATCCTCCCTGCATCTACTTTGTCATCTTATGTTCCCCCTTTAGCATCTTATGTGCCTCAATTAGATCTCCTTATTCTTGGGGCAAACAAGGAGCATAAACTCAATTGTAGATTTTAACTGAGGACAATACAGGTGGAAACACGCTGCATCAGTAAAAGTCCCAAGTAGTTTGAACTGTTAGCCCTCGCATACAATCACAGTGGTATACGGAAACCCACACACTTTTTTGGCCTGCCTTTGGTGGACAGCCAACAAAAGGTCTACCTGTATAAACACATGGCCTTAGCAAGCAGGAACAGATTTCCCAGTAGATGACTGGTCGATGGCCACGTCACCTTTAAGCTTCAATTAAAGGACGGAGAAGTTGCCTTTTGAGGTCTGGTCATGAGAAGAAAACTTTTTCCTCAGCTGATATATGTACTCGGGAACCCACCACACAGCTACAACCCCAAAGGGCAAGTTTGGACCTGTATGCTTCCTGCTTCAACAGTGTATTGTCACAAAGCATAAGAATTCTGTAGTTCACTGTGAAATATTTAGCCACCTCCATTGATGCTGCATCCAGGTTCTCTCACTAGGGGTCTGTGTCATTAGTATTTACCACTCTGCTGAAAGCTTAAATGTCTGCAATTTGCTCTGGGTCTAGCTCTGCGCTATTTGATTTATTATTGTCACATATACCTAGGTACAGTGAAAAGTTTTGTTTTGCCTGCAGTACAGTCAGATCATACCATACTAAGTACATAAGGGTAATAGAACAGAGTGAAGAATACAATGTTACAGCTGTGTAGAAGGTGTGCAAAGAGCACAAGATCAATATTAAATTTAAAATTTGAGAGGTCCATTCAGAAGTCTAATAATGTATTCATACATGTATACAAGCTTTAGTATTTTCTACCCGATGAACAAGGGTGGAAGAGGGTATCGATGGGGTGGGAGGGGTCTTTGATTGTATTGGTTGCTTTCCTAAGGCAGCAGGAAGTGTAGGTGAAGTCAATCGATGGAAGGCTGGTTTGTGTGATGGGCTGGGCTGTGTTCAAGACTCTCTGTACTTCCTTTCAGTCTTGGGAATAGAAGTTGCCAAACCACGCTGTGATGCATCCTGATAGAATGCTTTCTATTGGGCATTTATTAAAACTAGCAAGAGTCCTGTGGACATACCAAACTTCCTTAGCCTCCTGAGGGTGGACCAGGACAGATTGTTGGTGATCGTCATTCCAGGACCTTGACCCACCCGGCCAGCTCCACCTCAGCACCATTGAAACAGACAGGGATGTGTCCTCCAATCCAATGACCAACTCCTTTATTTTGCTGATGTTGATGGAGAGATTGCTATCTTTACACCATCCCACCAAACACACAATCTCTTTCCTGTATTCTGTCTTGTCATTCTAGTCTGATGAGACAGATGGATAGAGCTTTCAAGATACTTCCGCTTTCTCTTGGAACCCAATACTGTAGATCATAGATGTGACACGCTGTATTACATAGGAGTAGCAGATGCTAACCTTTCTATGATATTAGTGTATCTACTTCATTACTACCTCCTCAGCTAGTGTGCTTCCAATTAAACCTGTTGGACTATAACCTGGTGTTGTGTGATTTTTAACTTTGTACACCCCAGTCCAACACCGGCATCTCCGAATCAAGAGGGATGAATAAGTCAGCCAAATTAATCTCTGGCTACAGCATGTTGTGGTGACCCTCCTCATTCTACTGTTTCCTCATTTCCTCCTTATCACATGATAAACATGACTCTTTATTATCTCCTCCATCTGCATTTCTTTTTTGGATTTAAATGCTAGATTGTTTCTGCCACATATCCAGCAAATCCTCAGACCTGTCCAGGCAACCATATAGTTTGTTCTGGAATTGTACAGTGTGCTCTCACTGATCATATTGGTGGTCCTATGGTACTGGTTTTACCTTTATCGTTCAGATACGCTGAGCATGCAGCAATTAGTGGAATGAATGGAGGATATCACCAAGAACACAATTACAAGCCGGTATCCTGTCACCAAGTCATATTTTATTTACCCGTGGAGAGTCCTTGACACTGATCCAGCTTCCTCAATGCCAACTCTGAGTTAACAGGATGTCTGACACTCATCCTGGGTTCCCTGATTGGACGAGGTTAATAGCCCCAATTAGGGACCTCATTTCTGTGATGTCCTCCTGGCTGACCTCTTACAATCACCTGTTGCACAAATGAAAATACAGACTGAAATTAGTGCTGTGCCTCTCTGGAATGAGCCCAGGGTAAATACATTCAGGGCATTATTTAGTATTAGATTGAACTAGCTATATTTGGGTCAAGATTAGAGAGGTGGTGGAAAAGAACAGTGGGCCAGGCAGTAGCCGAGGAACAGGAAAATCGAAGTTTCGAGCAAAAGCCCTTCATCATTTTCGCCAAGCTTTATTTGGGCCCATTGTCTTTTGGCACTTGTGTTACTTAATAGATTTTTGAATGTGAATTTTTTAATCTTATTAACTTGTTTACAGAACTCATTTCAATTTTCTGAAGTTTCTATTGTCCACCATTTTCTTTCTGTATGTAAACTGCTTCCATTTTGTAAAATATTCTACTTGTCATTTCAGTTCCTGCAATAGTAAATGAAGCATACACCTAATGATGATATCCATAGACGTGCACTCAATTTAATCTTTGTTTTGAGCAAATTGAATACATTTTTTAATCAGGTGCAATATCTTACTTTAGATTACACTAGTAGTACAGCACAGAATTCATAGGGAACAAAGCCAGTATTGCAGTGAGCACTGTATAGACTATCTGAATTCAATCACTCTTCATTCATGCATTGAAAAGCAGTGACAATTGGGCCAAAGAGAAATTGCCTTGCAGATTTTACACAGCTGCTCCACAATGAAATGCAGGTGGTTAGATAAAATCTCATAATTTTCTACAAAGACTACTTTAAAACATTATAAAGAGTTCTAAGCTAAAATGTTAGCACAGTTGGTGACATTTGATGACTTTAAACCAGAAAAATTAGAGCCAAACTGAAGTCTCTTTGCCAAATCCACCCTTGGTCAAAAACGGTCATAATCCAAACTTCTCCCAGATTTTTCTCAGTAGTTACATAAAGGTTTGAACAAAAGTGTGTTACAAAGCTGTAATTAATCTTCAGATAAAGATGACATCATAAATCACAAGAGTCAAGCCTGAGCAGTATATTTATAGTTAGTCACCAGCACCTCGAGATTCTGTTACAGTTCATAACTTTTTGCAGCCCACCATTGTTTTATATTATGTCTTCTGCTATGGCGCCGTATTCTCAGAGCTACTCTGAGAATCTTTTGCTTCTGCTTATCCTTTTCCTTTTGAAAAACTGGGATATGTCCATTGGGAAGTCCAGTTGCATGTTGCTTCTGAACTTGTATGGGAAGTTGGGAGGTGCTGAGGGGCACTTGAAAAAGTTTTACTTGCAATGAGGCCAAAATCCCTTTGGATAAGTATAGCACAGATTTCAGGAAATAACATTTTTCTTAAATTTGAAAAAAAAATGTTTATTTTACCATACTCTCAAATCCAGGAAACTTGTGTGTGGTGATCTTATGAGTTATGGAGCGATGTGGAGAATTTCAGACAATGTAATTCAAAATGACACAAACCATCAAGGAAGTTTGTGTAACCATATTTTAGTGGAAACAGGAATGTAGATGATATGCACAAATTTCCTTTGATATGAACTGCACAAAAACTCCATTGTTATGCTGCAATCCGATTGAACTTTTTCAGGTCAATCCAGGTAACTATAATTTTTGAAAGTAACTATAAAAGGATATTGGGTGATACTATGCAAGAGAACTTAGAGACCAAAATTATATTGTAGGACATTTTCAAACGATTTCATTATTTATTTTTAAAATTGTTTGTTACCCTTTCTGCTCTTGTGAAGGATTTCCTTTTCTTGTGACTGGAAGAGAATTGCAGTAAATGAATGACGTATTAATGACTTTAAACAGCTCAGTAATTCTTCCAGAGCTCACTTCCTCCATGAAGCTATCTCACAGAGTCAAAGAGATGTACACACGGAAACAGACCCTTCGGTCCAACTCGTCCATGCCGAGCAGATATCCCAACCTAATCTAGTCCCACTTGTCAGCACTCAGCCCATATCCCTCCAAACCCTTCCCATTGATATACCTATCCAGAAGCTGTTTAAATGTTGCAATTGTACTAGCCTCCACCACTTCCTCTTGGCAGCTCATTCTGTACATGTACCACCCTCTGTGTGAACAAGTTGCCCATTGGGTCTCTTTTACGTCTTTCCCCTCTTACCCTAAACCTATGCTTTCTAGTTCTAGACTCCCCCACCTTAGGGAAAAGACTTTGTCTATTTATCCTATCCATGTCCCTCATGATGTTATAAACCTCTGTAAGGTCACTTCTCAGCCTCCACTGCTCCAGGGAAAATAGCCCCAGCCTAATCAACCTCTCTCTATAGCTCAAATTCTCCAAACCTGGCAACATCCTTGTAAATCTAAACCCTTTCAAGTTTCACAACATAAGAAGGAAACCAGAATTGCTCGCAGTATTCCAGAAGTGGCCTAACCAATGTCCTGTACAGCCGCAACATGACCTCCCAACTCCAGTACTCAATACTCTGACCAACAAATGAAAGCATACCAAATGCTTTCTTCACTATCCTCTCAACCTGCAACTCCACTTTCAAGGAGCTATGAACCTGCACTCCAAGGTCTCTTTATTCAACAACACTCCCTAGGACCTGACCATTAAGTGTACAAATCCGATTGTCATTGTCGGAACAAATTACTGCAGATGCTGGAATCTGTACTGAAAACAAAAAAATGAGGGGATCACAGCAGGTTGGGCAACATCCATGGAGAGAATGCAAGCTAATGTTTAGTCTAGATGATTCCTCATCAGAGTCATTCTCAGTTCTCTTTCGACTCAACGTATCACACCTACTGCACTTTGGCCCGATATTCACTTTTGTTATCAATCTCACCACTTTCTCAGCCATTATTTTTCTATCCTCTCCCCTTTTAATGAATGTTGTGACAACATATTTAAGAAGCTTAAGTTGAACCCTGTTTTCCCTTAAATTTATATTCCATTTCCAACTTTCCCTTCCTCTCTAAGGTCCCCAGGTGTGCCATTACAGAGTAGCATGCATCGCGTCTGAACAAGTCCCTTTCAGTTTTATTTCAATCTCATTCAAAGCACAGCACCAAAATTTCATCCAAGTTATCTTTTGCATCCTTTGCGACGGCAATATTTTCTGGCAAAATCAATCATGCATCTTAACATTTCAGTGACTTGTTGTGAAGTTAAGGAACTTTATCTACCATCTCTCATTAGCAATCCATCTCATCCTCTTGTCTAATTTTATTCCTACCAATTCCAATGGAAGTGGTTGATGTTATCTCATTGGTTTTCCTGCTCATTGCAGTGTTCTGGATCACTTCATGTTTTCAGATTGCTGCTTCACTCTGTATTTATTTCTCCCCTTGGATCAGCATCAAAACGACAGCTTTCAGCCTTTGTGCTGTTGCCTTCTGACATTGTACTCGCTGACCTCTTGGTCATGAATATGCACCTAAACACCAGTCTTAGATATCTTGGGAATCTGATTGCCCCTTAATATTTTCACCAGCATATCTTGTTTGTGCTTGATCAACCACCTACAAATACTCCTGTGCTCTGTAGTGACTTGACCAAGTAATCTATTTTCATTATGTCCCTACAGTGCAGGTAAAGGCCATTTTCCCCACTGAGTCTGCACTGACCCTCTACCCAGATTCCTACCCAGACACACTCACTCACCCTAACCAAGTGACCCCATATTAACTATGGCTGATCCACCTAGCCAGTGCATCCAAGCACACAATGGGCCATTTAACATGACCAATCCACCTAATCTGTACATCTTTGGACTTTGGGAGGAAACCGGAGCACCGAGAGGAAACCCATGCAGACACAAGGAGTACCTGCAAACTCCACAGTCACCGAAGGCTGGATTTGAACCCGGATCCTGGTGCTGTGAGGCAGCAGTGCTAATCACTGAGCCACTATGCCCTTTGTATGGATTATAACTAGGTTAACCATAGTACGGGAGAAATTTCTTATTCTTCTTTGAGTAGTGCAACGGAATCTTTTACTTCCACATGACTGGGGAGACAGGATCTGTGCTTAATGTATTGGTGAACATCTTGTCACACGGCAATAATTTTAAATGTATGAACCTTAGATATTTGATGTATTTTCCATCAAGGTCTCAAATTGTGTTTTTAACCTTGCTGTTATTATGCTTCCTATGGCTTTGCTAAGTAGCCTAGGTTTCATGGTAATTGTTTTGAAAAGCATATGTATTATGAGAGCAATGTAGTAATTTGAAACTTGCTTTTCATGCGTGCTAGCTTTGTGAGTTCACTGAATAGTCTAGTTTCTTTGGATATTGTAGGTATCTTTTACAATTTTAAACGTTGTAGTGAAAACCATTATTGTACTGCTAATTTATTACATACATTACAACTGCAAAGTCAGAAATAACTGACATTGTCAGGTGCCCTTACTGTAATATACAAATACTGACTTCCACAAAGATAAGATCATATGTACTTTTGGGAAAGAAAACACATTCCTGTTTAAACAATGATACATTTCAACAGCGCTCTTGCTAGTACAATCATTAGCTTGTGAGCTGAACAGAAGTCCAGTTTTTCACCTTATAGCTTCTGGGTAATGTTGCTTTGTTAGCTTCCAAGAGGTTTAGCTGAGCAGTTCACTGAGGTGCCTGCACAACAAATTTTTGCAGTGTTCATTTCAACCTTTCACGATTAATTTGAAGTCCTCAAGAATTGAAGGACAGTCTCTTGGACACAGCAGCAAGTAGCGCAATCGAAATATCAAAGGAGCATCAATATTATATTAAAGTGCTTTGAGCCCTTGATTATTGATTCTACATATATTGTGGATGGGTAAAATAAAATGCTGGTTACTAACGGTCAATAATCATCCAATGGAACAGTGAAATTTGTTTGTATTTAGTTGGAGTGGGAAGGCTATGGCCAGCGAGACCGGCCACTTCAGGCATGCATTGCTAGGAAGATGAACTGGCGAAATAAAGTGGCAGGGATATCGGTAACCTGGCCATTTGCATCATTTACCCAGCATTTCTATTGTCTTGTTAACCAATCAGGTAGAAGAATCCTGACATGCAAGGAGAAGTTTCCACAAGATGGAATGCATAAGTTTGGATACACTTGCAAGGGTTAAAATCTAGAAATGTAACAGTGGAACACTTGATAACTTCTATATTTGTTTTAGGCTGTGTCCATGCAACTGCCTCTGGAGATGCCTGGAGCCAATTCAGGCGAAACAAAACCAAGTACTATAGATGCTGGAAATCTCAAACTAAAACAGAAATTGCTGGAGAAACTCAGCTGGTTTGGCAACGCATAGTGGTCAAAAACATCCATCCAGTGCAGAGACTAAATCGCGACAGTATTAATGCAAATGGCATTTGCCTGGTCTTTACGTGGATTAAAATCACCCATGGATATTGTATTGTTGCACGCATCTCCAATTTCCTTTTTAATGCCATCCTCTGTCTCACCTATAGGTAATTCCCAGATATTTACCACCCCTTATTGCATCTTAGTTCCATCCAGGCTGACTCAACATCCAGGTTTCCCATGACAATATCTTTTCTCATTATTGCAATGCAATCATTTTTCACTAACAAGGCCACCCATCACTTTTCCTGTTTTGCCCGTTCTTCCAGAATATTGAACATTCTTGCATATTCAGTTGGTCTTGGTCACCTGCAGCCATTGCAATCACATTATCATATCCCATGTACAATTATTTGCACTATTCCTTCATTGACCTTATTGTGAATGCTCTGTGCTTTCAGGTCTTGTACCTTTAGCCTAGTCTTATTAACAGTTTTACTTTTATATTCCAGCCATATTTACTGAGGGCCCTTTCTGCCTCTGCCATCTACTTTTGCTTTCTATTTGCCTGTTTTTTGATTTGATTTTTGTTTACCACACTGTTTCAAGCTCAGGTACTCATCCATCATCACTCCAGTTTAAACTTTCCATCACTGCTGTAGTGCCTGCAAAGATATTGGTCCCAACTCTGCAGAGGTACAACCTGTCAATTTGCACAGGTCCTATCCTCCTCAGAATCAATCCCAAAGCCACGAGAATCTAAATCTGTCGCTCCTACATCATCCCCCCACCAGCCAAACTGTATCCTTTGTGGGCTCTGCTGAAGATATTTGCAAGCACTTGAGTCAACAGTCCACAAATATGCATGAGATAAATTACTAATGTCAGGAATTAACCTGCCATGGCGTCATTCTGACTGACGGGTGCTCGGATTTACATCTATGGCTGACTTCCTGCAAGTGCAGTGCATCATCAACTGCGCGCACATAGAAACCTGGGCATCCTCAGGCACCCAAGAGCTTTTGTCCATTACAAGAGGTTCCACTTCATTGATGTACAAGCACAGAAAGACAATTTCTGCACTTGTACATTCAGACTCCTTACTGCCCTGACATAGTACATTTGCACTCCAACAGTCCAAGCTCCCTGATCTCTTTGGACTAAAAGGAGGTGTAAGTGCTGGCTGCCAGGAGACATGGGCTAATCTCTTCAACTCAGCTGATAGAAACCCCGCCAATAAAGCCCAAAATATTGTAATGAATGCCAGTTGACCACCATATCCATGATTTCACTTCCCCTCAGTATGCCAAAGATTTGCTTCAGATGTTTCAACAAGTCTAGTGGTGTCTTTCAGTGCCCACCATCCATAGATTACAGACTGCACAGTGTTGTGCACCAAGAAGATCTGGACCAGCAAGACGGCAAAGGCAAAGAGCTCAGGTCTACGTTGGGTGATTTTGAGTAGGGGGAAAGTGGCAACAGCAAAGTCAGATGGGAGTATGGAGATGAAGATGTGCAGCAGGTGGATTTTGAGGATAATACACATCAGCTCTTCCATTCTTGGTAGAGATAACATCATTAATATAAAACGGGAGAAAGCTTGAAATACTCAATAGGTCAGAATTGCATCTGTGCTGAGAGAAAGAATTTACATTTCAGGCCAATGGCTGGACTTGGTAGAGATGTGACAGCTTTTAAGCAAACATGGTAAAGAGAATGAGGAGCAACGAATAAGAAGGGAAATCTGTGATAGGGTGGAAGGCAAGGGAGATTAGAAGATACGGATGATGTGAAAGTGGATAGAGGGCTAGATATTACATGCCAGGGTTGGGATGAGGTTTCAGGGTAAAATAGCAAGAGTGCAGAATGTTTAAAAAGAATGACCAAGAAGTTAATAAAGAAGGGGGAAAAAATTAGGACATGAAAGCATGCTAGCCAGAAATATAAACACACATTATTGGAGATTTTATAAATATTTAAAGAAGAAAAAAGAAGTTAACAAAGTAAATGTTGGTTCTGCGGAATGTTTGGAGAAAGTAAGGACTGCAGATGCTGGAGATCAGAGCTGACAAATGTGTTCTGGAAAAGCGCAGCAGGTCAGGCAGCATCCAAGGAGCAGGAGAATCGACGTTTCGGGCATAAGTCCTTCTTCAGGAATGAGGAAGGTGTGCCAAGCAGGTTAAGATAAAAGGTAGGGAGGAGGGACTTGGGGGAGGGGTGTTGGAAATGCGATAGGTGGAAGGAGGTTAAGGTGAGGGTGATAGGCCGGAGAGGGGGTGGGGGCAGAGAGGTCAGGAAGAAGATTGCAGGTCAAGAAGACGGTGCTGAGTCCGAGGGTTGGGACTGAGATAAGGTGGGGGAGGGGAAATGAGGAAGCTGGAGAAATCTGCATTCATCCCTCGTGGTTGGAGGGTTCCTAGGCAGAAGATGAGGCGCTCTTCCTCCAGGCGTCGTGTTGCCATTGTCTGGCGATGGAGGAGGCCAAGGACCTGCATGTCCTTGGCGGACCGGGAGGGGGAGTTAAAGTGTTCAGCCACGGGGTGGTTGGGTTGGTTGGTGCCGGTGTCCCAGAGGTGTCCTCTGAAACGTTCCGCAAGTAGGCGGCCTGTCTCCCCAATGTAGAGGAGGCCACATCGGATGCAGCCGATGCAGTAAATGATGTGTGTGGAGGTGCAGGTGAATTTGTGATGGATATGGAAGGATCCCTTGGGGCCTTGGAGGGAAGTAAGGGGGGAGGTGTAGGCGCAAGTTTTGCATTTCTTGCGGTTGCAGGGGAAGATGCCGGGAGTGAAGGTTGGGTTGATGAGGAGTGTGGACCTGACGAAGGAGTTGTGAAGGGAGTGGTCTTTCTGGAACGCTGAAAGGGGAGGGGAGGGGAGGGAAATATATCCCTGGTGGTGGGGTCTGTTTAGAGGTGACGTCAGATGAAAAGACAGGGAATGTAGCTCTTTTATTCAAATTGGAAAGAAACAGAAAGCAGAATGCTACTAGTCAATTAGTTTTTCATCTGTTCTAAGGAAATATAAGAAGTTATTCTGAAAGAAGGTATAGGAGGATTCCTGAATAGGTCCAAGGCAGAACCAACATGGTTTTGTAAAAGGAAGATCGTGTTTGAGCTCTTTAAGCAGGTAGTGTGTATTGTGGTTGGAGGTGTTTGCACTGTACTTAGATTTCCAGAAGGTTTTTAACAATCCTGAATCCAAAAGCTTGGGCGTAGTGTCTCAAAGAAAATTATGTTACATCCTTGAATAGGAGTGAGAAACTGTATTTCTAATTTACATTTTTTAATTACAAGTGTAAACATTTAACATTAAATGGTTATTGCTGGCACTAAATGGATTATTATACTGCTTAAGCTGATAAAATGAGCACCCATTGTTTCTCTATTTGTAATTATTTAACTCTGATATTGAGTCAGAATGTGAACATGAATGTTTTGATGAACATTAAGTACTCCATGCTATTGCCTTAAATATCGAGAATATGTATTCTACAAATGGCTCCTAAACTAGTTTGGTACTTAAAATGAAATCACCCTTTTCGATGTTTTATGGCAATAGTGAATGATGACTGAAATATCCCTGTTTGTTTTATTTTAGCCTGGTTTGAAGTGTTCCATGTCACTCATTCCTCTACTTCTCTTTTGAATAAAGTTTGCCTCAAGAACTCTTTTTGCAGAACAATGCGGTTTTTGTTTGTTAGTGCTCTTGAGAGTGAAATTTCTGATCCCATCAAGTTTCCTTGGTTATCATAATTTACTTCATTCTTAGCAGGTTTCTACACCAACAGTGGAGTGCCCACAACGTTGTGGTGTGCAGGGAGTATGGCGTTAAGAAGTAGTTGTCACAAAAATGTGATAACCTTCATTAGTAGAACCAGCAGCCCCAGCTGAAGACATTGGTGGCAAGTAGAAATTAGGTCCCTCTGTTCAACATCAGGTTCCCAAAGGCTAAATCTGGTCTATTTCGAAATTATGGACAATGAGACTGAACTAAAACACTAATGACCTGTACTTGTGCTACTTGAGCTTGCTCCACTCATCTCTTCTAGTTTGATATTTGTTTGACTATATGGGAGAAAGCTGTTTAGGGTATTGAGATGGGTGATCAGCCATGATCATGTTGACTGACAAAGTTCTACTGCTATAGTCTGTGCTTCTATTGTCAAGACTATTGGAAGTTCCAGTATGTTCCACCAGTTTCTCACCAGCAATTCTTATATCAGGCTGCAAGGGAATGGATATAACAGCTCCTAATCACAGAAAGGATCATCAGGGTTCATTGGAGTTTTTACATCACCAGTTGCCATTGTTGTATGGCTGTTTCCACATCCACTGGAAAATACCTGGAGTTTTGAGGCTACAGTCACAGGCAGAGTATTCAACGATTTTATCTCATTTATTTAATGGGAAGTTTTTTTTCCCCATCTTGGCAGTGGTTGAGCACACAGTAACTGCTTTTGTTAGCCCTATCCACTTAAATTTTAAAGTTTATGAATAGCCAGGCATTGTTCGTGTAACACATATAGTTACTTATGAAAACCATTGTTAATCAGATTGAAAGAAATGACAAACTTAATATTTAAACTTGTCCTTTAAACCTTCCAATGCAGTTTTGCAGTGTTTTATTAATTATCCCAAAAATAATTATTAATGAATTTATTTCAGAATCCAACTTGTTGTCCCAATATTGTTATATTTAGCACAGATTCACTATGTGGTATGAAATTCATTTATGCAAACCAAGGAAGACCCAGTTGGGATCCTTGACAGATTTTTACTCAGTACAGGAGTCAAGGGTTATCAGGAAAAGGCAAGGAAGTGGAGTTGAAGGTTATTAGATCAGCCATCATCTAATTGAATAATAGAAGCAGAATTGATGGGCTGAAAGGCCTACACCTGCTATGTCTTATACACTGATGAGCTACCTGTCCTTGATTTAAACTGATGCCGTGAGGTTACTAAATTTGACATCGGTTCCCTCAGGCTAAGGATGAGAAAAATTGGCCAAGACTACCACCAGACTGAATTTCAGCAGTGTGTTTCATTAATGTTTATGTGTCGATTTCTGTTTTTCCATTAGGAGAGGAGGAATAAAAGATCAAATGAAGGGAGATTTATGCATATATATATATATATATATATATATATATATAGTATATATGTGTGTGCGTATGTATATATGTTCATATATTTAAATTTTTTATGATCTTTTATTTTGGTTGTTACAGTGATCTCAAAAAGATCTATGAGGGGAGTTGAGGAAAGCACACAGTTCCTGCTTAAACAATATCTTACCATTCCACAATTAGCTTTGTTCTCAAATGTACTGCATGTGGTATTGAATTATTGTCAGAACAATTTGTAAAATCAGTAAATTCTATTAAACAGTAAAAGCTACATTATTTTAATTTGTCTTTAATTTTTTGTATATATTTTGGTCTTTTTTTGTGTAAGGAAACAGGGTGAATCTTCACAAATGGAATGGGATTCTTATTCAGTAAAGTGATTTTAGCCGAGAGGGGAGCTTGTATAAATATTTGTAAATGAGGATTGCTGTTTTAACCAATATATCCATTTGGAAAAGAAAGTGTCAAATGCCTTAACAGTAGTTTGATAGCGTAGTTAGTTTACACAACGTAAATCTCTGATAATGTGCATTCCAGAGAAACTGGCTTGCCTTTCCAGCTTTACTGATAACAGGATAACCTGTACTCCATAAACATGAGTAAACTTCAAATCTTGCAGTTTCACTTCATTTTATCTGCTCTCAGATACGTCTTTGAGTAATTTCATGGTGCAACTGCCATGGTTTGATTTTAAAAAAAGCTTTTGCATCAGTGCATATGAGACAAAAGTTGTAAACTGATCCAAGGTAAATTCTATCTCCAGTAATGTACTCCCTTTATTCGCTTCTTGTGTTTGAAAAGGTTCTTCCATGTTCTCAGGCACCAAATCCTTGCTACTTGTGTTTTCCCTTTAAGGTTCCAGTGCAACCATGTTTCAGAATGGACAGTGTGAACAATAGATTTCTCTACAGTTATAGTTAGTGTGGTATTGTGCTTTGTAAAAATGCGCTATAGTTTGAGGTTGAGTCCTGTTAAATATCACTGAATCCCTTGCTCAGTATGTGTAGTTGAGGTTGAATCTTGATTATAGCAGGCATTCAGAATCATATCTCTGGTGAAAACCCCACTTGTGGTTTCCATTAACATAGTGTTCACTTGAACACATTTGGATCTTACTTCTATAACTGTGCTCGATTTGCGAAGGAGCAACCTCAGGTGAGCTGACTAATCTTTTTCACTCAGGGTGATGGTAATGCTAAAGAATTTGGCTTTCTGTATGTGACTCAGTTACAAATGTATCTTGAGTCATTCTATAGATAATGGGCTGATGTTCCACATGCACTCCACCTTCCCACAGAATCTCCGTATCTCTAATACTCTTAGTGTTCAAGGGTCCATTGATTTATGTTTTGAAGAGTATATATGTGAACATCCTCAAAATTTTCAGGTAGAGGATTCTGAAAATCCACAACCCTTCACATGAGCTAGTTTGAAATATTCAACACTCATTCTAAGACTGTGCCCCTTTGTTCTAGAATCCAGAGCTAAGGAAAACATTCTCTGGAAACATTTGTAAGTTTCAATGAGATGAACCTAGCTTATCAATCTCTTCTGTTTTTCCCAGGAATAAGCCTCAATCTCTTCTGTTTTTCCCAGGAATAAGCATATTGCATATGCTTCAAAGCAAATGTACCATTTCTTATATAAACATAGAACAGCACAGGAACAGGCCATTCAGCCCAACCTGCCTGTGTCAACCATGATGTCATTCTAAACTAATTCCATTTTACTGTGCATGGTCAATATCCTGATGAAGGTCTTATGCCTGGAACGTCAATTCTCCTGCTTCTCGGATGCTGCTTGACCTGCAGTGCTTTTCCAGCACCACGGTCTCGACTGTGATCTCCAGCATCTGCAGTTCTCACTTCCTCCAATATCCTGTCTTCCCTGTCTGTAAAATGTTGCTATTGTATCTGTTTATAGCGCCTCTTCTGGCAGTGTGTCCCAAACATCTACCAACTTCTTGCGCATCTCTCTTAAAGTCTTCCCGTCTCACCTTATACCTAAGCCACCTAGTATTTGAAATTTATTCCTATCTATGCTTCTCATTAGTTTGTATACTCCTGTCAGCTCACCCCTCAGCCCCTGATGCTCGTGAAAAGAATCCAAGTTTGTCCAACCTCTCCTTATTGTCAATACACTAAAATGCACTCAACCTCTAGCTCTGATATTCCACTCTCTTTGTATTGCAGTTTCACCCAATTTTACCTCACCACCATCTCTCTCAACTCCTCCGTTGCTGCTAAATTATCAGACTGTTTATCCAATCTCCATTTCAAGAGGAGCAGAAATTTCCTCCAGTTAGATATTGGGAAGATTGAGGCTATTGTTTTGGTCCTTGCTCCCAACTCCATTCCTTACTTACTCCTTCCAGTTGGCAAAAGTCTGAAAATAAACCTTCTGTTCACAATCTTGGTATTCATATTAGACTCCAAAATGACCTTCCAGCCACATATTTGTTCCGTGACTAAGGCCTACTATTTCCATAGCATTGCTTAACTTCACCCTTAAATCCTTTCATTTGTAGTTGAAACCTTTGTTCATGATTTTGCTTCCTCTGGACTTGATCATTTCAAGTGGCCACCCAGGTTGATAGTGCTGTTAAGAAGGCATACGGTGTGTTAGGTTTCATTGGTAGAGGGATTGAGTTCTGGAGCCGTAATGTCATGCTGCAGCTGTACAAAATGCTAGTGACCTCACTTGGAATATTGTGCACAATTTTCTGGTCGCCCCATCACAGGAAGGATGTGGAAGCATTGGAAAAGGTGCAGAGGAGATTTACCAGGATATTGCCTGGTCTATGAGGAAAGGCTGAGGGACTTGGGTCTGTTCTTATTGGAGAGAAGAAGGCTAAGAGGAGATTTAATAGAGACGTACAAGATGATCAGAGGATTAGACAGGGTGGACAGTGAGAGTCTTTTTCCTCGGATGATGATGTTGGTTTCTACAAGGGGCATAGCTGCAAATTGAGGGGTGATAGATTTACGACAGATGTCAGAGGCAGGTTCTTTCCTCAGAGAGTGGTAAGGGCGTGGAATGCCCTGCCTGCCAATGTAGTCAACTCAGCCACAGTAGGGGCATTTAAACAATCCTTGGATAAGCATACGGATGATGATGGGATAATGTAGGAGATGGGCTTAGATTAGTTCACAGGTCGTCGCAACATCAAGGGCCAAAGGGCCTCTTCTGGCCTTTAGAAATTTGAAATCATCTCAGACTCTACTGTCAATGTCTTGCCTTGTAGTAAGTTCTCACTCATCCATGCGCCATGTCTGCTTTTAAAATGGCTAGCTTTTAAAATGATCATCCTTGTTTTCAGATCCCTCCATGGCCTTGACCATAGCTGTTTCTATATCTCCTCCAACCATTCTGAGCTAGCTGCACTTATTGAATTCTGGTATGTTGAGTATCCCTGATTTTATTGGTATCTGGACTTTCACTTGTCTCGGCCTCCAGTTCCAAAATACCCTCTGTATACTTCTCGCCCCCTTCACCTCACTCTCCACCTTTAAGACACTCCTTAAACCCTACCTATTTGTCCTTAGATGTTCTTTTTGTTTAACAATTTCCCTATGTAGTACCTTTAGACATTTTATTGAATTAGAAGTATGATATTATAAATTTTTATTGTAATAAAGACTGTGCTAATTGCACATTAGTTTTGCAGTTTGTGTACAATAACATTCAGCCTCTCTGAATATAAACATTTCCCAGTCTCTCACTATTCTTGAAATATTCTGCTTTTCTAATTTCTCTTCTAAAGTCAATAGCTTCACACTTCCCCACATTATTCTATCTATTATGTTCTTTGTAACTCACTTTTTTCTGCAGTCTCTTTGAATGTTTCTTAGAACTAACTTTGTGTTATAAGCAAGTGAGGTATTCCTATAGATTGTAAACGATTGAGACTGTAACACTGACCATTGCTGTTGCCCACTGTTAAAACCTGCCAACCTGAAAATGACCTTTTTCTGACCCTGTTTTCAGATCGTTAATCAAATCTCAATTTATGCTAAAGTATAAGCCACAATTCCACGAATGTTAGTTTAATATAATCTCCTATGCACATTTTATTGAATGTCCTTTGAAAATCCAAATTAGTTATCTGCTTTAGTTTTCCCCATCTACCCTTTTATTGCAAACAGAAAAAACTCTCAACAGATTTGTCAAGATAATTTCATTGGCATAAATCCATGTTGACTCTGTCTCATCACAATTTAATTCTAAGTGTTCCATTACCACAACCCAGTCTTAGGTTCTAATATGTTCCCTATCATTGATGTCCCTGCTATTTTTCTCCCTTTTTACTTCAATAGGGTATTGCTTGTCACCTTCCAGTCATGGAAAACTGTACTGGAAAATTGGAATTTCTGGAATTAAAAAAAATGCAACAATGTTCTCTGTAGTTCATTTTTCTTTGTAATGCAAGGTTGGAGATAATCACGTTTAAAAATTTGTTGTATTTTCATCCCATTAATTTCTCTAATAATATTTATTTATTATTAATATCTCAAAGTTGCTCATTTTCATTTGTCCTTTGGTGTGTTCCTATTTCCAATTTTTTTTGTGTCTTCTACATGAAGACAAATTAGGTGTTTAGTGTCTGCCATATCACACCTTGTAGTATAGTTATCAGTCTATCTTAGCTAATTTATCCCTCATACATATATACTTAGCTTTGTTCAGGTTTAAGTCTATAGTTTTGACTTAACTAAATCACTTGCAACCCCAAAATAAAGTTCTATCACGTTTCTTTATTCTTTAGAGACCTTTTCATGACAAGGTTATTAATTAAACCTTTCTTATTACACAACACTGTCTGTTAATTATGATGTTCTCAGTTAGCCCTGTCCACACTGATGGGTGATAGGGTTTGATTTCGACCCTCTGTTAGCCAAATATCCTGTCAATACTCACTGCCCAGAAACGTGTACAACAAAAGCAAATGTCACTTTTGAGGAGCTGAAATTTCTTGCAGAATTGTAACCCAGCACAAAGTCGCTGGTCTGGAGCAGAGGGGCAAGTAAGAAAAAAGGCTAGAAAGGAAAGTTTGCTCGTTGTTTCGACTTAACTGGGAAGAATGATGATGATGTCCCATTGTTCTACAAACTATCGCAAATTGAGTAAATGTAGAAAATCCCAATAAAATCTTCAAATTCACCAATGTGCCTGTCTGACTACTACTCAGGACAAAAACAATTCACACCAGCTTTCATCGGTAACAGCGAGAAAAAACATTAACACCCCTAACTTGAACATGAGCAATGAAACAAATGGATTTCTAATCGACGTTATGCAATCTGAATTATACCCTTTCAAAATACACACCAATACAATCAACATTAAGACAGACAAAACAATAAAGGTTTAACACACATAATATGGGTAATAAGAGAATATAGACAAGTTAAACAAATTTTGTTGTCATCCAGAGCACAATGTGGAGTGTTATTTTCTGACAGTCCTTTTGATAGTTACATTGATGGCATACTGTTGTCCATGGGAGATGGACGCTCTTCAACTCAATTGTGGATCAGCTGGATTTAGGTCATCTTCTTGTTTGAACTTTTTTTTAAAACCTTCTTGGGTTTTCTTGGAGAGAAAGAGATACCTTCTGTCTTTAGGCTCAGGACGTTTCTCCTCCTTTGCTGTTCTTGGCTCTCACAGTTTTTTAACACTCTGCAGCTCAACCAATCAGAGAGCCATTGTCAGGGAGAATACCTATCTCAAACGATTCTTGGTGCTGCTTTACTTTGAATTCTTCCTCTTATTCCTTCAAAGAGCAACGTTATATTGCACAGCTCAACGATATATACAGCACTTGATTTTCAAATTGCAAACCTTTCCTGGAATTCTGGTTAGAGCAGTCAAATTTCCATATCATTTTATGGACCCTAAAATGCAAAATATGCATTCAATTACACTGCATACCCAATTGATTGAATGTATATTTACAAACTATACTTTTCCAAAGTTTAAGTAATAAATTGCAACTTTAAACAAATAAATACATTATCCCTTGATTTTTGTTTAATTATGATCATGGGACTGGCCAAACCAGTCATATATTGACTGTAGGAGAAAGTTAGGACTGCAGATGCTGGAGATCAGAGCTGAAAATGTGTTGCTGGAAAAGTGCAGCAGGTCAGGCAGCATCCAAGGAGCAAGAGAATCGACGTTTCGGGCATGAGCCCTTCTTCAGGAATGAGGAAAGTGTGCCAAGCAGGTTAAGATAAAAGGTAGGGAGGAGGGACTTGGGGGAGGGGTATTGGAAATGCAATAGGTGGAAGGAGGTTAAGGTGAGGGTGATAATGTGAGGGTGATAGGCCGGAGTGGGGGTG
>NC_057712.1:7731242-7755207 GCF_004010195.1 Chiloscyllium plagiosum | reverse complement strand
TCTGCCACCTCCAAACGGACCCCATCACCAAGGATATATTTCCCTCCCCTCCCCTATCAGCGTTCTGAAAAGACCACTCCCTCCGTGACTCCCTCGTCAGGTCCACACCCCCCAGCAACCCAACTTCCACTCCCGGCACCTTCCCCTGCAACCGCAATAAATGCAAAACTTGCGCCCACACCTTCCCCCTTACTTCCCGCCAAGGCCCCAAGGGATCCTTCCATATCCACCACAAATTCACCTGCACCTCCACACACATCATTTACTGCATCTGCTGCACCCGATGTGGCCTCCTCTATATTGGGGAGACAGGCCGCCTACTTGCGGAACGTTTCAGAGAACACCTCTGGGACACCCGGACCAACCAACCCAACCACCCCGTGGCTCAACGCTTCAACTCCCCCTCCCACTCCACCAAGGACATGCAGGTCCTTGGACTCCTCCATCGCCAAACCATAGCAACACGCTATGGTTTGGCAATGAAGGAAGAGTGCCTCATCTTCCGCCTAGGAACCCTCCAACCACAAGGGATGAACTCAGATTTCTCCAGTTTCCTCATTTTCCCCTACCTTGTCTCAGTCCCAACCCTCGAACTCAGCACCACCTTCCTAATCTGCAATCTTCTTGCTGACCTCTCCGCGCCCCACCCCCACTCCGGCCTATCACCCTCACCTTAATACCCTCACCTTAACCTCCTTCCACCTATCGCATTTCCAACATCCCTCCCCCAAGTCCCTCCTCCCTACCTTTTATCTTAGCCTGCTTGGCACACTTTCCTCATATATTGACTCTCCCCATTTGTCATGAGAGTGATTATTTTTGATAATCGAGTAACTTGCTCAGCCATTTCAGAGGTGATTAAATGACAACCGTTATGTCTAGGAATAGACTCACATATCGATTAGAGCAATAAAGTATGTGAGAGAACTAGTTCTGTTTTTACAGCAACCTGGTAACTCTCATTGCTGTTTGCTGGTGCCTGCCTGGAAATGAGAGAATTCATTGAATCCAATTCTTAAACTTGCCATGCAGAGTATTTGTATTCAACCTCTGAATCGGTAGCCCAGTATCAAACCACTGTACTATTATGTCCAGACAGTTGTTGTACGATTGGTTTTGTTACAAATGCAGGAGCTCCTCAAAGCAATATCTTCAGTACTATCAGGCCTGAAGGAATGAATGGACAGGTACATTAGGGGACAGTACTTATTTCATTTGATTTCTACAATGAACCAGAACTGAATTTCTATGCTTGTTACCAAGATTAAATTCAGTTGCAAAAATCAGATAGCTTTTATTCCAATTTTTACGGTTACTCTTTTACATTTACTTCATTCTTTCACAATGAAGTAGATAACTACAAACATGCAAGATATTTTAGATACAAATGTAAAAATTGTAAACATATGGCAGAATTGTCACAAGCGAGTGCATTGTTCCTAATCCATATCGATATTATAGATGGCACGTTTAGAATTATACACAGAAACATACTATTTAATCTTTGGATATTTCTTCACATGAGCTACCTATTCCAATCTGTCTATTGTTTGTTGCCATGCTCTTAAACAATTGTTTATTCAAGTAACTGTCCAATTCCTCTTAAAAACACTGAAATCTTTGGTCGCAACATTATAAGCCACTCAACCAGTCTGAGCACTTAAATTCAAGCAATAAGTTGCAGTCAGAGATTGTTTGGGACATTAGTCAATGGATCAGTAAAAGAACTTGTGCCAGAATTGAGCATAACCTTCACAAACAAAAATAGAAATTGCTGGAGAAGCTCAGCAACAAACCTTGTATTACTAACAGTAAATGCTAGACGACTGAATTTTATGTGCACATTACTTATTGCTTAGCTGCTCAGGTTCAGAATATAACTGTTCCATTGTTTTGAACATTGTGATAGAGCTGAACATCGAAGTATGCAGAATTTTTAACATGGAAACAAGCTATTTAGCTCAAACTGTCCATGAAGTTGTCGATCCTCCACTTGAACATGAACACTAATGCTGTGTGCATCTATTATTCTTCTAACTCTTTCTTACTTTTTCCTTCAAATCCTGCATCTTTTCAAATGTTGACATGGTTTCTGCTGCAGTCACATGACTCCAATAGCACATTGCACAACTTTGCAACCTATTATACTGTTCTGCTCTCACTCCGAAATAGATGAATTTACTTCTTATTTAGGTTCCCCCTTTCTACTTCAGTTCCAAACCCCTCAGTCACCACCTTAGTCTGTTTCAAGTTGAAATACAAATAGGAGTGCTAAAGAAACTCAGCGGACCAAGCAGCATCTGTGGAGAGAGAAAAAGTGTTGAAATTTGAGGCCAAATGACTCTTCTTCAGAACAAAGGAGAGCCATATTTATCTCAAAACATTTCAAACCATAAAATCTCTACAGTGTGGAAGCTGGCCATTCAGCCTATCAAGTCCATACCAACCCTCCAAAGAGCATTCCACTCTGACGCACCCCTCTACCCAATCCCAGTATCCCACATTTTCCATGGCTGATTCAGATAGCCTGCACATCCCTGGACACTATGGGCAACTTAGCACGGCCAATCCATCTAATCTGCACATTTTTGGACTGTGGGAGGAAACCAATGCACCCAGAGGAAACCCACACAAACACGGGGAGAATGTGCAAACTCCACACTGACAGTGGAATCGAACCTGGGTCCCTGGTACTGTGAGGCATTACTGCTTGCTAGACTTGTTGAGTTTGTCCAGTACTTGTTCTTTTTATTTCAGATTTCCAGCATCCACTGTCATTTGCTTTTATTTTTCTGTGTCTATCTTCAAAATTTTAAAGAGTGCTGTCAAATCACTGTATGATCCATTTGTTGTAACAAAAGCAGTCCCAATAAAACTGTATACTCCTAAAGCATTTTTATGGCATTCACTAACTAAAGTTAGTGTCTTGTTTTTAATGTCTTGTTAACCACAAAGCCTGCTCGTTAATGTCATTCTTTTACCAAAGTGTAAGACTTTTTTTCATATATCCAAAACATTCCACCTTATCTCTCCTGACATTGAAAGACAGAATTAATTCTGTTGATTTATCAATATTTCTTTTGGTTTTCAATATTTCTTTTGTTTACTCAGGACTCTTTTATTTTAGCCGCATCCGTAAACTTGGAACACTACTCTCTTTTACCTTGATTAGGAGATGACGACATTTTCTTCCTCTGGACCCATGGCAAGGAGTCACTGATAAAACTACACAGTGACATCAACAAGTTTCATTCCACCATCAAACTCACCATGGACTACTCTCGACTATCTGTCTCATTCTTGGACACATGTCTCCATCAAGGATGGACACCTCAGCACCACACTCTACCGCAAACCCACAGACAACCTCACAATGCTACACTTCTCCAGCTTCCACCCAAAACATATTAAAACAGCCATTCCCTATGGACAAGCCCTAGGCATACACCGGATCTGCTCAGATGAGGAGGAACGTGACGGACACCTGGAAGTACTCAGGGATGCCCTTACAAGAACGGGGTACAATGCCCAACTCATCAACCACCCGTTCCAATGTGCCACAGCAAGGAACCGTAATGACCTCCTCAGGAGACAGACACGTGCTGCAACCGACAGGGTACCCTTCGTTGTTCAGTATTTCCCAGGAGCTGAAAAATTACACCATGTTATTCATGACCTGCAACACATTATCAATGAGGATGATCACCTCGCCATGATCTTCCCCACACCTCCACTACTTGCCTTTAACAACCGCCAAACCTCAAACAGATCATTGTTCGTAGCAAGCTGCCGGCTCTCAGGACAACTCCATACAACCCTGTCAAGGTAGGCGCTGCAAGACGTGTCAGAGCGTGGACATGGTTACCACCATTATGCGTGGGAACACCTCCCACCTTGTACATGGTAGGTACTCATGTGTCTCGGCCAAGTTGTCTATCTTAGATGTTGCAGGCAAGGATGCCCGGAGGCATGGTACATTGAGGAAACCAAGCAAAGGCTACGACAACAGATGAATGGGCGCCGCACAACAATCAACAGACAGGAGGGTTCCATCCCAGTTGGGGAACACTTCAGTGGTCCAGAACATTCAGCCTCGGACCTTCGGGTGACCATCCTTCAAGGTGGACTTCAGGACAGGTAGCAGAGAAAAGTGACCGAGTAGAGGCTGATAGCTAAGTTCGGTACCCATAGGGAGGGCCTCAACCGGGACCTTGGGTTCATGTCACATTACAGGTGACCAACAGACAAAGACCCACATGTACACATATATTTTGTGGGGTGAATTTGTACTTGCAGGGTTACATTGTACTTTGCTCAAAAACTGCATGCATTCATGTAGAGCTCTGAGCTCAAAAACTGCATGAATTTATGTAAAACTCCGTTATCTCACATCTTAGATTAGAATCAATCTAAACATCAGGTCATAGACAGAGAACACAGGGGGCTAACACCTTCAACATACTGTCTAGCTATCACCATTGTTAACAGCTAACCCGAGAATGCAACTTTTTAAAAAAAAGGTTTTGTGATTTACACATGAAAGAAGTGAAACTATCACTGTATTCTAACATATGAAACGCTTAACAGACAATCAAGTTTTCAATGTATAATTTCAGTTACATCACACTGTAAATGTTTGCTATAAATTCTGTGTGTTAGGATTGAGCCCTCCACTACCACCTGATGAAGGAGCGTTGCTCTGAAAGCTACTGTGCTTCCAATTAAACCTGTTGGACTATAACCTGGTGTTGTGTGATTTTTAACTCTTTAACCTTGTACTATTGATCAACTGAGTGAACATAGTCCCCTAAAAGCGTGAGGTATGACCAGGCTGGTCATGGACATCCAGTGGGAGAAACAGTAGAATCATTGAAGAGTGGCAGTATAGACTCAATGGGCCAAAGAGCCTCTTCTGTACTGTATGATTCTGTAACTCCCCGTGACAGAAAGATGATCTTTCATGAAGCAGGTGACTGCAGTAAGACTGAAGGTACCGCTTTGAAAAGCTTCTGCATTGGCAACAACTTGTATTTGTATAGCTCAATTTAATAAAACATCACAAGGTGTTTCTCAGGAGCGTCAGAAACCAAAATCTGACACTTAACCACATCAGGCGATATTAAGATGGATGATCTAAAATTTGGTCAAAGAGGTAAGGCTAAGGAGCATCTTTAAAAAAAAGTGAGGTATAGAGGTGTATGGAAGGAATTCAAGAGTTTAAAGCCTTTGCAGACAACTGAAAGCACAGTCACCAATGTTTGTACATCCAGACTGCTCAAGAGAGCTGAATTAGAGGAGGACAGATAGATAACAGCATTGTGGGACTGAAGGCAATTACAGCGGCAAGGTCATGGTGGGATTTGAAGCAAGAATGAGAATTTTCAAATAAAATGCTGCTTAACTGGAACTCAATGTAGGTCAGCGAGGCACTGGAATGAGACTTTATGCAAGTTTAGGACATAGTCAACAGAGTTTTAACAAAGTCAAATTCATACAGGGAGCCTGAGACACTGGCTAGGTGTCAAGTCTAGAGGTAAAAAAGATATGTCTAAAGGTTTAATCAGCAAATGAGTTGTAATAATGCTTTCCGGCTGACTTCTAACAACCACAACCATAAGGATATCCCCTTGAGGTCAGTTTTGTTTGAGTTTGATGTCAAGGATAGTTATTTTTGATTCTCTTCAGGCATTCAGCTCTTGCATCTTTGTTTAGATCACAGTTGTGATGAGGTCTGGAGCCAACTGGTTCTGTTGTAAATTGTACAATCTATGATTGTACAAGTTATGTATTACCATTCTGTTTTATTTGTATTCTATCGTTTTAGATACGGAACTGAACTTTTTGTTTGCACATTCTTATATAAACATCTACAGGATAAAGGCTGTGATGATATTTCAAGACTCTCACTCAGTTTTCATCTGTGGTTTCTCTACTGTGCCTTGTTATGATATTTCTCAGATGTGCATTTGTCCGAATGTTATATACCTGTACAAACAAATGTAATTCCATGTCAAAACTACGCTGGCAGAAAACTGGAAGTTGCATAAATGGTAGTGTTCTAAATACAAATTGACAACATCAGCTACCCACATCCATCCAGTATGTATTCGACATGTTTCTTTTAACAGTTTCATGGTATGGCACAGCTGTATTCGTACTGTACTCATAGCTGTTGAAAAGATTTGTAACCACTGGTGCAACTGCATATTGTAGCAGAATTCTTTATAACTAATATGTGTGAAGTTGAGGACAGAAGAGTAAAATTCTGACAGAATTGGATTTTGTTGTAGCTTGGTTTTTATTGGTTCTTGTTACTTGTTCAGACGGGGATTTGCAATGTTACGTTAACTCTTGATTTGAGCCAGATTTTTCAAAATTTGATGTGCTATATTCAGTTAAGATTCATGCCATGTTCTCAGAAGCTAATTGAAGTCGCTGAGACAAGTGCCATATTTGCATCTTAGATCACTGTTAAGGTTACATTAGTTCTTCAAATTTATAGATGTATTAGAAAAGAAATTAAAGAAAGGACTTAATATAAAGAAGTGCACAAAGTTTGTAGCATTTTAATGGAGTATTTCAGCCATTCTCCCAGTGCAATCATTTTCATCCATCTAAATTAAGAAATAATTTTGGTAGAAACTTTATTGTGTTCACTATTTGTATAGGCATAATGTATTTAAAGTTTTGCTATAAATACTAAACACTAGAATCTTCAACCTTGGCTGGTTTCTTCTTTTAAAGGAAAAGTGGTAAGGATTTTGAGCATTTGAGCTCTCATGCGAGAAAAGGAGGTAATGTTAATCTTTACATGAAATATTGTGCCACTCCTATCCCTGTATAAAGTTTGTCTGTAAAAGATGTTGCACACTTCCAATGAAATCATCAGTAATTTGGTAACAACTTTATTTGGAAATAAATTGTGTGTTATCATGAAAAAAATACAGTAAAGTATTCATTAGACTTTGTCAGGCAATGTGATGTTGGCATGGAGTGTGGCGAACTAATGGAATGTGAGTTTGTGCCTGTAAATTGAAACCCTCTAAAGGGTCGCTGATAACACTGTTGGGAGCAAAGACTACAGCTGAGCTATAGTAGGCATTCTTGCTTTCTCAGTGTAGATGAGATGAGAAGTTCAGCTTTGGCATTGCATACAACCCCGTGTTGTGACTGTGTCATTTGAGCCAAGAAGGGGAATGGAAGCAGTGGTGAGGGTTTACACTGTTTATGGCACAAGTTCAACACATCAGATATTTTAAAATATAACATACAAAATATAAAGCATTAAATATGTGATTTTTAGGCATCAGGGTAACGACTATAGGAATTTATTTATCACATAATTGCACAGTCAGGAAAAAAATAGACAGATGAGTTGGCTATCAAAATGCAGTTTGAATGTGATGCCAGCAAGTTAAGTTTTCTATGATTCTGTGCACTAGATATTTATTTAATGAGCCGTTTAGGCACAGTGGACTGAATGGTCGTCTTCTGTGCATGAACATTCCTGAGATTATTTGAAGTGGCTGACTTTGTGCAGGCTGCTCAGATACAACTAGATGAAAGACATCTTTCTGTACTGTAACCGTTCAATGACTATTCTATATTCTTACCTGAGGAAATACTGGTGCTAAGGGAAATAATGTTGAACAGCAATTCAAAAATGCTTTTATTCTGGTGCCGTTTCGTTCAATTTCTAGGATTACACTACTAGAAAAATAAGCCACTTTAACCCAGCAAAGGTTCCAGCAGGATGGATATTTTATAGCTGGCTCAAAATAATTCAGCTGTTATTTTAAAGTTGTTGTGACTGATTTTTGTTTTTAATTCAGTCACCGGTATCTCTGGCTTAGCCAGCATTTATTGCCCATCCCTAATTGCCCAGGAAAAGATGTGGCGAGCTGCATTCTTGAGCTGCTACATTCATTGAGGTTATACCCACAATGCTGTTCGGGATGGAGTTCCAAGATTTTGATGCAGCGACAGTGAAGGAATGGTGATGTAGTTCCATTGGATAGTGTGTGGTTTAGAGGGGAACTTGCAGATGATGGGATTCCGATGTATCTGCTGTCTTTGTGAATCTCGGGGGTAAAGATCGTGGATTTGGGAAGTGCTGTGTGACGTGCCTTGATGCATCTTGTAAATGGTGCTCACTGCTGCCACTGTGGATCGCTGGTGGAGGGAATGAATGTTGATAGTGAATTAGATGAGGTACCAATCAAGATGCTTACTCTTGAATGGCATCAAACATGTTGAGTGTAGGTGGCGCTGCACCCATCCAGGCAAGTGGGGCATTTTTCATTACTCTCAAACTTTTGTGTTGTAGGTGGTGGACTGGCATTTGGGTAGTTATGATGGGAGTATCTCAGCACAGAATTCTCAGCATCTAACCTGCTGTTGCAATCACAGTATTTAAATGGTTAGTCCAGTTAAGTTTCTGGTTAATGGTAACTCTCAAAATATTGATAGTGGGATATTCAGTGATGGTAATGCTGCTGAACGTCAAGGGACAATGGTTGAATTGTCTCTTGTTGGATATGCTAATTACTTGTGTGCATTACTTGTGTGGCATAAATATGAATGTTATTCATTCTTGCACATTTGGACTCCGATTACTTTTTATCTGAGAAGTCGCAAAGTTACATTAAACTTGTGCGAACATCAGTGTACATGTTCACCTTTGACCTTATGATAGAAGGGACATCTTTGATGAAGCAGTTGAAGACGGTTGGGCCCAGGGCATTACACTGAAAGACTCCTGCAGAGATGACTCCTGCAGAGCTGAGGAGATTGACTGATGTAAGAAATCTTGCTGAACAATTTGACTTCAGAGTTCCAGTCAAATACAAGAGAAGTTCTCGCTAGAATGGTACTCCAATGTAACAATTAGTCAGCTAGTAGAGTAACAACAGGTTGTTTGCATACTGCAGCTGATTATGTATTCTGATTATGCAATAAACTGCAGTATCTGGCAAATTGCTCTTATATTGGCCTGAAAGTGCATCCGAGGAACAGGAGAATGCCGATGAAGGGCTTTTGCCTGAAATGTTGATTCTCGTGCTCCTCAGATGATGCCTGACCTGCTGTGCTTTTCCAGTGCCACACTTTTTGACTCTGATCTCCAACATGGACGGGTTGGACCGAAGGGTCTGTTTCCATGCTGTACATCTCTATGATTCTATGACTCTATCTGCAGTCCTCACTTTCTTATATTGGCCTGTTTTACTAAGGTTTCATAAGAGAAGCAGCCATGAACTAACTCCCAGAATTTACATTGCTACACCTAACTTCCTTATTATGAACATAGAATTGAAAATTGGGCTTGTGAGTTTGCTGCTGAGATAAAGCAGCCAGTATTTAGGAGTGTTAATGCCATCAGGATGATGATAATCTCTTGAAATCCAAATTAAAACAGGGACAAAGTAAGAATAATTTGGTATGCAGCTGTTCTTGCTGCTGGCAAATCTTATATCATCATATGGAATCTATACCTTTTTAAAGTATTATACCCTTCTCTGCCATCCCTTTTTACATTTCAGGATTATTTCCACAGCTTCAGAGCAACGAGATAACTGTTGGACAATTTCAGTTTGCAGCATTACTCCTGGTAACTAAAAATTTCTCTGGGAAGGTGACATCGGAACTAGCAATGGAATAAGTGCTAGATGTAAAAAAAAAAGAAACGCAATGTCTGGTTTCAGTTGTACCATTCACATTTGAACGATCTGTAAGTAGGAGGGACAGGAAGAGACTGATTGGTTACTCGTCTGCCATTCAACAAGATTACGGCTGATTGACTATTTCAACTTCACCTTTTCCCACTATTCCCATAAACTCTCATTTCAAAATAGCCCAAAATCTATTGACCATCATCTTGAATATAATCAGTGACTTTACCTGCTCAACAACATGCTCAACCAATTTACTGCACGCTATTTTTAAAATCAATTACTTTTAACTGTTTGGAACATTGACAACATAACTTTATATATTATTAAAATTGTGGCCATCTACTCTCTCCTACATTTAAGATTCTTGTCTGGTCAAATGGAATTTCAGTTATATTTGTCTAACACCTTGCCTTAACTCTGTAATAGAATATTACGGTGTTTATTATAGATTTGGATATGGATGTAGGTTTGCTCACTGAGCTGTAAGGTTCATATCCAGACGTTTCGTCACCCTACTAGGTAACATCTTCAGTCGGCCTCAGGCGAAGCACTGTGCATGATTTCTGCTTTCTATTTAAATGTTTGGGTTTCTTTGGGTTGGTGTTGTCATTTCCTGTGGTAATGTCTTTTCCTGTGATGATGTCATGTCCCGTTGTTATGTCATTTCCTGTTCTTTTTCTCGGGGGTGGTAGATGGGGTCTAACTCGATGTGTTTGTTAATAGAGTTCCAGATGGAATGCCATGCTTCTAGGAATTCTCGTGCTTGTCTCTTTTTTTTACTTGTTATAAGATGCATGTGTGGTCCCAGTCGAAATGGTGTCCTTCCTGGGACAACACATCCACCTTAGGACAAGCCAAAGAGAGACACGCACGAGAATTCCTAGAAGCATAGAGTTCCGGTGGAATGCCATCAACAAACACATCAGACCCCATCCACCACACCTGAGAAAAAGAACAGGAAATTCCATCACCACAGGGAATGTCAACACCAACACAAAGAAACCCAAAAATATAAATATAAAGTAGAAATCATGTACAGTGATTTCCTGAGGCCCACTGAAGATGTTACCTAGTAGGATGACGAAACGTCTGGAAATGAACCTTCCAGCTCAGCGAGCAAACCTACATCCAGGATCTCAACCTGAGCTACAAATCTTCTCAAAACTTGCTAAAATTTGTATTTTCCAGTCACCTTTGTTGTCCTTTATCTTTTTATTTGCAGCTTAAGAATCCAAATTTCTTTTTATAAATTGTAAGAGGCTTCTGTTAGCAGAATTAGAAGTTTGAATTTCCAAATCATCCGTTGTCGTTCACTCTGAGTCCCACCGCTATCATTTTGGGTTACCCGCGCCATACATTGCACTCAATTGACTTTAGTTAAGGCTTTTGGTGTTGAACTTTACCTCACGTGAGTCTTCTGTTACCCTGGGGTCTAGAAATTGGAAGCATCCAGACGAACGAGGAAAAATGTTGTTCTTTTGCCCATTGGTCTCTAGGCTGACTTGTCTTTGGTTCCTTTAAAGTCTCATGAGACATTGGCTGCAGCAATCATCTAGTCACAAGTCAAACCAATTAAGGAAACAATCAGTAAACACGAACCAGTCTGAAATAAAACTAACAGAGGTATAAAAAAGGCATTGAAACTCAGATCTGCATCTACTGCTTTATTTACACATTTATGGATTTTTTCACTTCATAAGGTGAAAGAATTGCCTGCAGTTATCCAGCTTAGAGCACCAGTAAAGCCAAGCACCAGAATACATGCATGAACCATATTTTTAGCAGCTGGTTTGGCAGGCAGCAAAAAAAGGAAAAATTGGAATATTAACAACAGGACTGGAAGACTACCTCCCAGTTTTCCCTCAGTATTTCTGAAAGAACGACATCCAATGACAGAGCAACTTGGAAAATATTTGTTCACTAAAATCCTAAAGATAATTTCAAATTTCAACACTGCTGAGGATGCAAGATATAAACCACAGTGGTCTCAGGTTATAAACCGAACACCTCATGAACTTTTAAATTATATATTCTTTTATCTTCCTGTGCCTCCTATAGTAGGCCCTCACCCTTTTTTAAAAATGTCATGGCTACATTTGACCTTATCTTCTATTAGTTTTTTTTCTCAGTTATTAATACAATTTCTCTTTCTTTCATTGAAGAAAATCTTGTAATCGGCTATTTAATTCTGAACTCTCAAACCGTGGGCAGAGTCATCCCAGCCTCTGAGCGACATGGGCTGTGGTGAGAAATTTTGGGAAACTGGGCAAGGTGCTGAGCAACGTCCTTCTCGATGCGTAATCCAAGGAGTCTCACTTTTTAATCAAATCCTGGATGTTGAAATGAGATTCTGGCTAGTGAGTAGCAAGAGGCCTTTTAGCATGGATTATCACTCATTATCACCCTCCTAATGACATAATTTCACTTAATTCATATGCGTCCGCTTCCCCACTGGATAGAAACTAGAAGCTGAGGATCCCCGGCATAAATGTCACTGCTGACTCCAGCTCAATGCTTGCTCCTGTGGACCTCCAACCCGGACACCTAATACCAATATCTTGCAGCACAATCCCATGGGTAGCAGTCGCATGCACTCTGTGTCCACAGTGATTGGCATTGTAATGGCACATCTCTGATCCACTTACAATATGACTCTTCACTTTAATGCTGCATTTGGAGCACTCTGATGGCTTCCATTGGAATGCTGCTGTAAGGATTGTTTGCATGCAGGAACAGATAGCCAGCTCATGAACTGGACCATCTGAAATTGTGACAGTTTTTTTTAACTTAAAATATCACCTTCTGTGTTATACTTTGTTGAATTATAAAGTAAGAATTAGATGCATGGTACATTGATCATGTGTAAAAATGCCCTTTTGAAGCTGCAAAACATTTTAACGATCATGCAGAATGTTTTGTGAAGGGGAGCACATTTACATCCGTCTAAGTATATTAATCTGGAAATAGATGAGCAACACTTTCAATTTTCTTAAGATCCAATTAGTTGAGTCTTTGTTCCGCATTACTACTTTTCGAGTCTCATTTTCGAGTGGTTGAATGTTTACTCTTGCCCTTGTCTTATATATCTTAAAAAATCTCTTGAAATCTTATTTTATAGTTCTTTCTAGCTTCCCCTCATATTTCATTATCTCACACTCTTATTGCTTTTTTACTTAGAATTCACATGACACCAGGTTATAGTCCAACAGGTTTATTTGAAATCTCAAGCTTTCGGAGCACTACCATTTCACCTGTCAAAGGAATTGCGCTCCGAAAGCTTGAAATTTCAAATAAACCTACTGGACTATAACCTGGTGTCATGTGACTTCAGACCTTGTCCACCCCAGTTCAACACCGGCACCTCCACATCATGGCTTTTTTAGTTGTCCTGTGTTGGCATTTAAAGGCTTCCCAATTCTCTGGCTTCTCACTAATTTTCATCACATTGGATACTTTTTATTTTGCTTTTATGATGTTCTTGACCTCCATTTTTAGTCATGGTTGTCTCATCCTCCCATTCATATGTTTCTTCTTCCTTGGGATGAATTCCTGCTGTGCCTCCCAAATTATTCCCAGAAACTCCTGGCATTGGTGTTCCACCATCATCCCTGCTAGGCTTCCCTTCCAATCATCTCTGGCCAGCTCCTCCCTCATGTCTTTGTAGTTACCCTTACTCAATTGTAATACCATTACATCTGATTTAGTCTTCTCCCTCAAACTGCAGGGTGAATCCTATCATATCACTGCCCTCTAGAGCTTACACTCCCTAATCAAGTCTGCCTCATTGCACATCCCCAAATCCAGAACTGTCTGTTCCCTGGTGGGCTCTACCACAAAGAAACCATCTTGTAGACATTCCACAAATTCCTTTTCTTGGAATCCACTGCCAACCTGATTTTCCCAATCCGCCTGCATATTGAAGTCCCCCATGGTTATTGTAATAGCGCCTTTCTTATGTGACTTTTCTATCTCCTGATTTATTTTCTTCCCCATATCCTGACAACTGCTAGGAAGCCTGGCATTAGGCTCCCATTAGGATTTTTGTTTTGCTCTACCTCAACTCTACCTGCACAAGTTCTACACGTTTCAACCCAGTATTGTTTTTCCGATTGATTTAATTTCATTTCTTACTAACAAAACAGTCGTTCACCTGCTTTTGACAGGACTCACCTTGGATATTTACTTCCCAGCCCCAATCCCCTTCCAGCCATGTCTTTCTCAAATCCACTTCATTGAGTTTCTGTTCTTAGCAGTGAGGCTGGCGAAAGTCAAATAAAAGATGAAGATTGAATTAAAAGGAACGATCCATTGGATGCAGAACAATAATGGTTTCATCTTTGGGATGTAAATTTGAATCGAGTGTGGACTGATGCGATATCTCTTCTCTTCACTAATTAATCCAGCCTAATATTCAGCAACTTTCATTTACTGATCTCACAAATGTGTTATCTTAGCTCCTGGGTCCATCAATGACTTGATTTTTAAATTTGCATTTTTGTTGTCAAACCGTTAAAGTAATTGAGACGGATAAATCAACTCCCCTCATTTTTACCCCCTCGTTTGTCTTCATAAAGAATTGAAATGCTGCTAACCTCACGCTAAATTATGCGTATCATTTGTTAAGTTTTTTGAGTTTGAAATTGTATCTATTTGACATTTATTTATTTTAGACTTTTGTCTTCAATTGTATTGGATAATACTCAAAATAAATAAATGGATGTTTATCTCTACATTAGAGATAATAGAGTTTGCTCTTTTGTTTCCAAGAAATTTAATCTTTTACAGGTTAAGTAATCAACAATTTCTTCCTCTGCTGTATTTTCTTTATTCTGAAGCCGAATCTGTAGCCTATTTTCTTCCACTTTTTATTGTTTTTCTAAAAGATCCATTGTCTTTTATGTATTTTCACAGGGAACCCAGGGATAGTCTGTTTCTATAAACCGTTTATGCGGATCTTATACAAGATTCTCAACCAGAGGTATCCCATTTGGGCTATAAGCCATGCAGGCCACTGTGTTCCCCCTGAAGACATGGAGATGATGGAAGGTACTGTCCTTGGTCTGAGGTCTACAAAATAACATTGTCTTTCTCTCATGTTTATACCTAACTGCAGAGCTTCTGAAATTTCTGCAGATTTGTGTTTTTTTTGTTGAAAATGTCACTATCTGTGCTGTATTTCTTAAATTGTAAAGTAAGAATTATATGTATGGTATAGTATTCTGGTGTAAAAATGTCTGTTGACTCCTCAATACGTTCTGAAGGTCAAGTAGCATGATCTGTGAAAGGCGACCACACATATGAACTTTGCAATATATTAATTTGGAAATAGTTACCTTCTCCCTCACCTTCATCCACTTATCACTTTGTCAGCTACCTTTCCCCAAACCCATCCCCTCCCACTTATCTCTCAGCCCCGACCCACGAGCCTCATGAAGGACTTATGCCCAAAACGTCAATTCTCCTGCTCCTCGGATACTGCCTGACTTGCTGTGCTTCTCCAGCACTGATCTCCAGCATCTGCAGTCCTCACTTTCTCCTAGTAGTTAAGCAATTTTTTTTTCAATTTTCCTAGGATTTAATCTGTTGGAGTTTTGTTCAGAACAGCGCATTGGGCATCATATCCAACCTGTTCACTGAGACAGCCCAGTCTGCATGAAGTGGAGAAATATACAGAATGTTTGCTGAGTAAAACCGGAAAGAACTGCAGATGCTGTAAATCAGAATCAAAAATGGAAACTGCTGGAAAAGCTCAGCAGGTCTGGGAGCATCCGTGGAGAGAAATCAGAGTTAATGTTTAAAGTCAAGTGAGCCTTCCTCAGAGCTTTTGTTGAGACTGGAAGGGTGCGTGTTTTGGCTGTAATTTGAAGTGAGTGTTTCTTGAAGTCCGTGATTGTGAGTTAGCAGTTAATTTATATAAAATGGAACAGATTGAAGAGAACATTTTCTGTGCAGTGGCATATCCTTCAGTATTTTCGCCTGGCGCCTTAGACACTATATAAATGAAGGGTTATAAAAGTTGATGTTTTGATGTAGCAAGCGAAACATCTTCATTTAGAAAAGACCAGAAATTTACCAGGTGTGCTTCTTAAAAACGAGATATACTAAATTGAGAGGTACAAGCTGGTGCCTTGTTTCATTCTGTAATGCATCAAACTCCAATGAAGGGTTCTGCTATTAAGAAGTTTGTTACTACTGATGTTTAAACCTTTGACTTGTAGAGGTGTGACCCTGAATACACCTTCTTGCAATATTTTGTTTAAACTATGCATTGCAGATAAAGCTGTTGAACTACAGTGTGATGAATGAGCAGTATCTCCACATGGTTTTCATCCAGAAGCAATACATTTTCATTTCAGGGTGTCTCCACACACTACTGTGTATACTCCAAAACTACAGTGTAATGTGCTTAGGGCATTTTTATAGCATATTTTGTGAAAAAATACCTTGCCTAAACCTCTTCTAGATTAAGAATAATTATGCACAGATGTATAAGGCATATGCAGGGCAGTCATTGCTAAACGAGCTGGATGTAGTGCTGCAGTTCAGTGTAAGGAGAGAAGGAACGGGCTGAGTTAATATATGAAACACATGTTCAGCAATAAAGCTGGCAAATACAAACAGTGAACCATTTATTACCTTTTTCATGTGGCACATTACTCAAGAGAAAAGAAAATGTGGTAGCTGAGGAACAAATGGCCTAGAATGATTTAAATGAGGTCAACTTGGGAAGGTTGAGAGGATGATCTGCAAGATGAGCCTTAACCCCATTAGTAGTAGGGCAAACACATAGAGGCAGTGTAATCAAAGTCAGTGAATAACATACAACAGTGCTATCATAGTTATTGCCAGATTTACTGGTTGCCATAAACAGTGATTCAATATGATCCTATTATTCACTTAAGATGTTGCAAGTGTGCTTTACTTTTGATACTGCAATTTGAAGACGTCACGAACAAAAAATATTTTGGGCTGGTGCCAAAAGCACCTTAACTTAAAACTTGGATTGTGCTTGAGAAGGGAGATGAGCCTGGGGCGATACATCCTGCGCCCACTGACTGAGGCTATTGTCCTGCTCATCTCAGACTGCTTTGCTGGCCTCCATTTTAGATGGGATGTGTGGCCCCGGAGGTATTGTACTGGCCCCAAGGGATCAGTACAATCGGTGGTCTTGAACAACAGTCCAAGGAGCTGGGTGAGTTCAGGGGGTAGGAGAGAGCATAGGTGGCCGTCAATAGCTTGGAACATTAACATAGAGCAAAGAGTTGCACACCTGCATATTTTGGCTCTACAATAAGCAAAATAAAAGGTGTTCAACTTAATTTTTATATCAGTCTTCAAGGCTGGTGACCAGTGGAGTGCCACAAGGATTGGTGCTGGTCCACTACTTTTCATCATTTACATAAATGATTTGGGTGTGAGCACAAGAGGTATAGTTAGTAAGTTTGCAGATGACACCAAAATTGGAGGTATCGTGGACAGCGAAGCAGGTTAATCTCAGATTACAACAGGATCTTGATCAGATGGGCCAGTGGGCTGAGCAGTGCAGATGGATTTTAATTTAGATAAATGCGAGATGCTGCATTTTAGGAAAGCAAATCTTCGCAGGGCTGAAACATTTAATGGTTCGGTCCTAGGGAGTGTTTCTGAACAAAGAGACCTTAGAGTGCAGGTTTATGTCTCCTTGAAAGTAGAGTCACAGACAGATAGGATAGTGAAGAAGGCATTTGGTTTGCTTTCCTTTATCAGTCAGGATATTGAGTACAAGAGTTGGAAGGTCATGTTGCGGCTGTGCAGGACATTGGTTAGGACATTTTTGGAATATTGCATACAATTCTGGTTTCCTTCCTATCAGAGAATGTTGTGAAACTTGAAAGGGTTCAGAAAAGATTTACAAAGATGTTGCCATGTTTGGTGGTTTTGAACAATAGGGAGAGGCTGAATAGGCTGGGGCTGTTTTCCCTGGAGCGTGGGAGGCTGAGGGATACCTTTAAAGAGGTTTATAAAATCATGAGGGGCATGGATAGGATAAATAGACAAAGTCTTTTCCCTGGGGTAGGGGAGTCCAGAACTAGAGGGATAGATTTAGGGTGAGAGGGGAAAGATATAAAAGAGACTTAAGGGCCAACGTTTTCATGCAGAGAGTCGTGCATGTATGAAATGAGCTGCCAGAGGAAAGTGGTGGAGGCTAGTAAAGTTGCAACATTTAAAATTTATCTGGATGGGCATATGAATAGGAAGGGTTTGGAGGGATATGGGCTGGGTGCTGGCAAGTGGGACTAGGTTAGGTTGGCATATTTGGTTGGCATGGACGAGTTGGACCGAAGAGTCTATTTCCATGCTGTACATCTCTATGGCCACAAATCTGACTGCAGAGCACCGTCCCAGAGCAATTGGCTGTAGTATATATGACTTCCAAAGCACAGTTGGCTGGACCACTGGATTACTATTCAGAATGACGTCAACATTGTAGGTTCAATTCCTGCACTGGTTGAAAGTCCTTCCTTCTCAACCTTTCCCCCACCTGAAATATGGTGACCCTCAGGTTAAATGAGAGAGAAGCCCTTTGATCCTCTGGGACCATAACAACGTTACCATGGAGGGGGACACAGTGGTTCAGTGGTCAGCACCGCTGCCTCACAGCACCAGGGTCCCAGGTTCAATTCCAGCCTTGGGTGACTGTCTGTGTGGAGTTTGCACATTCTCCCCGTGTCTGCGTGGGTTTCCTCCGGGTGCTCTGGTTACCTCCCACAGTCCAAAGATGTGCAGGTCAGGTGAATTGGCCATGCTAAATTGCCCATAGTGTTTGGTGCATTAGTTGGAGGGAAATGGGTCTGGGTGGATTACTCTTCAGAGGGTCGGTGTGAACTGGTTGAGCCGAAGGGCCTGTTTCCACACTGTAGGGAATCTAATCTGATCTAATCATAATTCATTATTATAATATGTCTCATATAATTTATCCTTACCAGTTATTTTTTGTCTGTAAATCATGTCGATAAAATTAGTGACATGCAATATAATTTCTTCAACAGCACCTTCCAAGCAATGATCTTTACCACCTTAGGAAACAGGGAGAGCAGACTCACTTTAAGCCACACATCATCGTTACCCAGAGCTGTTTCTTTGTTTTCCATTGCCTTTCCATAAACTTGGGCACGCAATCTCCCAAAGTTTCAGGTGTGCTCAAGTCACATAGACAGCAGCAACTCAAGAAGGCAGCTCACCACTATCTTCTCAAGCATTGCTAGGGCTACACATGAAGGTCTGCTCTTGCCAGTGACACTAATGTCCCTTGAATGAATAAAGAAAAAAGTAAAACTCCATAATGGTCACCATTAAACTGCTGGATTATTGTAAGAAACCATCTGATCTCCAAATGTTCATTAGAGAAAAAAAATTGGCTATTCATATCTGGCATCATCTATAAATGTCGGCAATGTTGTGGTTAGTTCTCATTTGCCCTCTGAAAATGTTCTAGCAAACTACTTCACTGCATCCAAGAAGGCAACTCACCAATATCTTCTCAAGAATAATTACAGGTAGGCAGTAAATACTGGCCTTCGCAGGGATGTCTAAAATCTTGTGAATGAGTGAAAAGAAAGAACTCATTAAGCTGCAATTCATTGAAATCTCTGTTCCTCAATTCCTGTCACACACGGGTCCAAACTTCACCTTGTATGCCACTTCCTGGTGAATTTTACTGACTATACATTCCCTAACTATTTGAAGAGAAAGTGAGGTCTGCAGATGCTGGAGATCAAAGTTGAAACTTTATTGCTGGAACAGCACAGCAGGTCAGGCAGCATCCAGGGAACAGGAGATTCGACGTTTCGGGCACAGGCCCTTCTTCAGGAAAGGGCCCTTTCCTGAAGAAGGGCCTGTGCCCGAAACGTCGAATCTCCTGTTCCCTGGATGCTGCCTGACCTGCTGTGCTGTTCCAGCAATAAAGTTTCAACTAACTATTTGAATGCAAAATCATCATTTGTGTGCACAAATCCTAGCAACCTCTTGCAGTCCTCTATGGTAAAACATATTCTTTGTTCCCTAGCATCTTGTATTCTGTATTTTATGGACAGGATCAGTCCATATTGTACTAATTTAGGATTTACCTTAAAGTTAGCCTGAAATGCCAGCTGCGTGCAAATCCACAGAGCTGCTACGGAACCGGAATGGACTATCCTGTCATATTTGACATCGAGCAGTTATACATTTGAAGTTTGATCCAAAATGACAGCTCTTCAGTAAACCAATTTATCTATTCACCTTTTCTTTGGAAATTATTGGGAGGAGAGAATGTATTCAACCTATAATTTGTTTTTGAATTGTATGTTTTCTTGCCGTACTGTAATTCAATAGCGTAATTGGCATCAACATATTGAAGAGAAAAGATTGAATGCAAAAATGTTCTTGCATTTCTCTAAGCAAGATCATAACGTCAAGAATGTATCAAATAAATCATAATATCTGAAGTGAACCAGACTGAAGTGAAAAAGATGTTTCTTTAAAATGTTAAGCAAAATCAGTGTACTTAAGATCAGCTTTGATGAAGAGTCATCTCAACTTGAAACGTTAGCTTGCTCTCTCTCCATGTATGCTGCCTGACCCACTGTGATTTCCAGCAATTTTTGTTTTCAGTGCTTAAGATAATAGTTGGCTGTACAAAAAGTATTATATGGTGTAGATTTATATTTTAATTTGTGCCTTTTTGAGGTATTTTACATGTCATATTAATAACATATATGGAGATGGCTCTAATAAGGATAAATGTCCCTGAATTTGACCATGCTACGCAGAGAGGCTTAAGCCATATCTACAGCACACCAAATTGTTCAAGGTACCCTCTCTGATATTTAAAAGCACACACACCAGAACTCCATCCACCCTTATTGTTCTGGTGGTTCAGGTGGTAACAAGACTCTCTTCCTGTGCACCATGAACCTCTTCAACTCCTGAAAATTAGGCACCTCTGAGATAACACTTCATTGTAAGAAATCTGCCTTGCCGTAGCCCTGAAAACACAGAAGAGTCCATGAGCAGAACCAGTAGAAACAGATTGACCTCAATCTGTAGACCTAAATTTTAAAATTAAGATGAGGGACAGAATGGTAATAAGCAATGACACAGGATATCTCCTGAAAATCTTCAACTATGAATTGATTAAATATTCAGTAAAGGACAGTTCAATTAATACGGACTTGTTCTGAAACGGAAATTGCTCTGAACCACGTACACAGTGATGTAACGACTGCAGAGAGGCCAGTATCCCATCACCAAGTTATCCTTTACTTACATATGCACAGTACACTGCCTATGGCCAGCCATCTCAGAGTCAGTCCCTGAACTGAGGAGATGCTAAATCTCCTAGTTATATTTTTTCTTTTTCTTTTTTTTCAGGCAATTTTGAAATCAGTCCTCACTTAAAAAAAAGGAATACCAGTTAACAAACTGGCTATATAATTCAGCCAGTTCAGGAATCAGGTTTCCTCCAAAAACAAACAGAAACCAGCAGCAGCAGTAATACATTGACTATGGCCCAGCCAGCACAGAGTCAGTCTCCTGGTTACATCTGTCAGCCAGGGCTTTCCTAATTGGTCCAGGTTAACAACCCCAATCAAGGATCTCGTGGTCAGCAGGATTCAGCTGGTTCCAATCACTACAAGTGATAAGTACAGTTATGAATGCTTCCTATGATTAATATTTAGAGAAAAATCATGAGCTATTTCTGAAAGTATTTACAATTTCATGGAAGAACTCTATATAAATCCATTTATTGTGTCACTGTTGTAACAACGTTTGACCAGGAAATAGTATAGTAAATAAGTTTTTTAACTTATTTAAAATGTCGGACATCTATCAGTGTTTTAAAACAAGTGTTTGAGAAGGATCTTTAAGAGTTTACATCAATTAATAAGAGGTTGATTTTAATTTTAAATATTAGTCCACGTGATGTGGCAACCCTTGACCTAAACGCAATATCCGCCAGAAGGAAGTTAAAAACAATGCTAGAAAGGAGAGCTACAAATGGATGAACTAGAAGGGAAAGGCAATCAGTGCACATCCGCAGGTACAAAGTGAAAAAGGTGCAAAACGAGGTGCAAAATATTGTTGTGAGGAGAAAAATAAATCACTTTCAGGAGAGGCTGGCAGAAAGGGAGATACTAATTCTTGAAGAGACCATGCAAATTGACTAAAGGGATCTGAAGCCTCTGGCAAGATGCAAGTTTAAAATAATGGGGGTTACAGATAGAATTAACGGTGATTCTCTTTTCCCTACCATGGGGATTTCAAGACTAGGGGGCACATTTTTAATGTGAGAGGAGAGACATAAGGAGCAAATTTTTTACACAGCGGGTGGTTCGTATGTGGATTGACCCTACTGGGGAATTGGTGGATGTGGGTACAAATACAGCATTTAAAAAGCATTTGGATAAGTACTGTACGTGATTAGGAAAGGTTTGGAGGGATATGGACTAGGAGGAGGCAGGTGGGGCGAGTTTAGTCTGGGATTATGTTTGGCATGGACTGGTTGGACCAAAGGGTTTGTTTCTGTGCTCTATGACTGTGTGTGTGAAAGTCTTTGGGGTATATTTGATTGCTTAGTTGGAAAGGAACTCAAGAAAGCAATACCATTGTCATGACTTGAAAGATAGTTAGCTTATAGAATTGTGCTTTTCCAATGATAGTCATATTCATGAAACTCCATGGAAAAGACCTCATCAGATAGGACTCCCAGCTGTCCCTGCGTATATAAAAAGCATCATGCCGTGAAATAATGCAGCCATTAAGTAATGCTGTACTTGCTGAAGGGGAATGTTTGTCATTGTATTTCATCAACAATTTAAAGAGGAATTAATCTTTTCATTTGCCAGCTAATTCATGGTTAATATACATTGTTGCGGATTTGTGTTGCAGTAAAAGTTACCAAGAGTAAAATATCAAGCAAAAGCAAAATACTGCTGGTGCTATAAACCTGAAACAAAAACAAATTGCTGAAGAAACTCAACAGTGGCATCATCTGTGGAGAGAAAAACACATAGGAGTTAAAACGTTAACACTGTTTCTCATTCCACGGATGCGGCCAGCATACTGAGTTACTCCAGCATTTTCTGTTTTTGTTTAAGAGTCAAATGTTATGATTAATTCTTCTTTCATGGCGGGGGTGGGGGGGTTGTGCATGATCTGTAAATTTGGTTATTTTGATATACAGTCCTGTGACGATCATAATGCTATGCACAGCAACTAGCAGAATTATTTTGTCAATATTTTTCAGCAACTGACTTTGTTGAATGATAATTGGAGCAAGAATCCCATTTTAACCTATCAGTTGTTTGACTGTTGCCCTTTGATCCAGCTGACAACTTTGAAGCTGTGTGGTGACCATATTGATTGTGTGTGTTATTGAAATAGGCCCGTGAAATTGAGGGTTGAAGTATCTTTGGACAGCATAATATCTGCTTCAGTGGAGAAAAACGTGACATTTGTTTGCAACCTGCAGGTGGTTTCACTATTTGATGTTCATTTCATGCTCTGATGTGGATTGTCGGTAGTATTGTGTGTCTAGACAAGCCAAATGCTGTACTTGATAATATGGCTAGGAATTATCATAAGATCACAGAAATATGTACAAAATGCTCTTGTGATTATTAACAGTGTGCCTTAGGCAGGGCTTAAACACAAGTAAGTGTGTGGCTGGGGAAGAACTTCTTTTTTTCTTGAGGTATGTATTATCCACTTTTTTGATCAAAATAATTTTCAAGATTGGAGTTAACCCTATCAGCGAGATGCTGTGGCTGGAGTTCCAGTGAAGTCAGGCTGTTCTTTCGTGCAATTTGAGCACATTCAAATGCAAGTTGCATCCAGATGCAAGTCAACTTTCTGCAATCTTTTTGCACCAGTTTAAAACAAATGCCAAAAAATTATTCCACACAAAACCTGCCAAACTCCCAAGTCAATTTAATCACCAGCGCAAATTGTGTCTGTTAGTGAGCTTTGGGGGCAGAAGGTGGTAAAATTAAGGTATTTTTAAATGCTCAAATATACTTGACTATCAAGGACACTTAAGGAATTTTTGTTAAAAAGCCTTTCTTTTTTTTTTCAAATTACTCAGAAACTGACCACCGTTGTAGCTATTAAACATTCTGTTTAGCTTTAAAATATATCTTTTCTTATTAAAATCAAACAATCATAGCTGATGGACTAATAACTAATTAAAATGCACTTTTTTATGGTAGGTAAAAACAACGACAGCAGATGCTGGAAACCAGATTCTGGATCAGTGGTGCTGGAAGAGCACAGCA
>NC_057712.1:7710277-7730087 GCF_004010195.1 Chiloscyllium plagiosum | reverse complement strand
TTATTCCCTTAACTGCTGAGGCACAATTGTAGCAGAGTGCGCCACCTAGAAGTAAGTCATCCAGGCTTTGTTGACAGAACCTTCAAAGCTCCAAGACGGGCTTTTTCCCGAAACGTCGATTTCACTGCTCGTTGGATGCTGCCTGAACTGCTGTGCTCTTCCAGCACCACTAATCCAGAATCTGGTTTCCAGCATCTGCAGTCATTGTTCTTACCTTGTATGGAAACAGGCCCTACAGCCCAACAGGTCCACATCGACCCTCCAAAGAGTCACCCACCAAGACTCATTTCCCTACATTTTACTGCTGACAAATGCACCTAATGCTATGGGCAATTTAGCATGGCCAATTCACCTAACCTGCACGTCTTTGGCTTGTGGGAGGAAACCCACGCTGACATGGGGAGAATATGCAAATTCCACACAGTTAGTTGCCCGAGGGAATCGAACCTGGGTCCCTGGCGCTGTGAGGCAGCAGTGCTATCCACTGAGCCACCATGCTGCCCATTTCCAGGGGTATTAAGTAGTCTGCAAAAATTGCCACTCATGTATATCTCAAAAGTGCATTTAGTGCTTTATAAAGAAAATTTTAAAAGATTACCCAATTATTTTTTCAAATGAAAATTTTTAATTTTTGTTGATTTGCAAATGTGTTTGAGTGTGAACTTCAGCAAAAAAACAAATCTTAAAACAAGTGTAATTTTGAGCACAATGTGAACCGATATTACTGATTCCAACCAAAGCAGAAATACTTGACCAGTATGTGAACAAATATCTACAATACAAATTGAATTTGCAGCAGCTGACATTCTACTGCTACTAACATATTTGTAATGTGCTGAGCTCCATCTAAATCTAGCCTTTCAATCAGATACATTAGTAGAGTTTGAGAAGGATGTTGCCAGAAATGGTGAACTTTTGGGGAAGTTGTGTATTCTGGGGTCATTTTCTATGTAACAGAGAACAGAGGAGAGATGGAAATAAGGTGGATAAAATTGAAGGACTAGGTAGAGTCACTTGGAAGGAGATATTTTCCTAACCATGGGGCATAGATCTAAAGATGGACGAGACGGGAGAGGAAGAGAAGTCTTTCATCCAGAAGGTGGGATGTTTCGGGAAACTCACTGTCTAATTCTGGTGAAAGGCAGAAAGCCTCATCACATTGATGATAATACTTGGATATGCACTTGCATTGTCACTACTTCGTAGAATTATGGACAAAAGTGGGATTAGCCTGGACAACACAACTCTCAGTCCCAAACAGTGACCTTTCTCACCCTCTTCCAATGAGTAGAAGAAATAAATGTTTGAAAACATGTACCAACAGATTTAAGAACAACTTCTTCCCCGCTGTTAACAGATTTTTAAACGGACCTTTGATATATTAGAGTTGATCTTTCCCTGCACTTGCTCTGTCACTGTAACACTATATTCTGCATTCTGTTCTATCACCCTGATGTACTTATGTATGGTATGATTTGTCTAAGGAGCATGCAAATCAATACTTTTCACTGTATCTTGATACATATGACAATAATAAATCAAATCAAATCAAATCATTACTCCTGATGACACTGCTGGAGTAATAAGAGCTTCCGACCATTTGACTGGTCAGCTGGTCTCTGAGATGAGACACGAGATGCAATTTTAATTTGTTAAACACGGTTTCCCTTTCATAAAGGCATGTTGACTCTATTTGATCATGTCATGATTTTCTCTGTATCCTGTCATAACCTTGTTCATAATGAGTTGAAACAGTTTCTCAGGGAAGCTAACCCAGCTATAATTTCCTGTTTTTTCTTTAATTTCCCTCCTCTTCAGTGCAGACATTACGTTGGCTATTTCCATTCAATTTAACCATTTCAGAATATAAGAGATGTTAAAATATTTAACCAATTAATTTACTATTTTTTTAAACTTCTTTTAAGCACCTATATACAGGCCAGCTGATCCTGGGGATTTGTCACTCTTTAGGTTTCTTAGTTTTCCCAGCATCTCCTTCTTATTCACCTCATAATTTTAAAGCATCCAAGCATGGATCTTTTTCAAAGTCTTTTGCAGTGAGATGGGCACAAAATATCTGTGCAACACCTCCTCTACAATTGCATGCACATTCTGAAGTGCATTCTCAAAACAGAGCAAAAATGCTATCAAAAAATCTGTGTTGCTCTCCTTATTTGGCCTGCATTCCTGAATTCATACAGATCTGTTGTTTTCCGGGAGCTCTTCAAACTTAGGGAGACCAAATATTTTCTACTCTTTGAATGGGACTAAGCACAGTCAATGATTAACTATAGAAGGAAGGATATTGTATGTATAGTTGAAAATCAATAAAACAGTACTAGCCCAGTTTCTCATTTGGATTGATCCAAAGCACGGTGTGTGGCATTTCATTGGAATCCATGTGGCAAGAGTTGGGTGGGGATATTTGTTGAGGAAGGAGACCTGCTGTGAAATCAAGTTTTTGTTGATACCTGATCATACATGAGAAGGGAAATAGAAGGCAATGAAAATGAATGAGTTAAAACGAATAAGCATATATCGCATCAGCGAGAAGATTTAAAAGTTTCTCAACATGAACATGTATGGATGGGAAATTGCAAGATCAGCAAAATATGCTGGAAATCCAAACCAAAATGGAAAATGCTAGAAATGCTTTGCAGATCAGGTAGTATCTGTACAGAAGAATTCATGTTTCAGTGTTGATAATCTTTTGTCAGAATTGCATTTTAAAAAGTTCAGACATTGGATATTGATATTGTGATTATCTCCATTTGTACTTGAGAAGATGATGGTGAGTTGCCTTCTTGAACATGGCAGTCCATGTGCTGTACATAGACCCACAACACTGTTAGAAAGGGAATTTCAGTGAATAGACCAAGAGACAATGAAGAGATGCTGATATAGTTCCAAGGCATGGTATGCGACTTGCAGTGAGAGATGCAGATAGTGAACAGGCTTTGGGAAATTATTAGTTGAGCTCCTTGTCACATAATTCCCAACGACTGAGAGAAAGTGAGGACCGCAGATGCTGGACAGTCAGAATCAAAAAGGGTAGCGCTGGAAAAGCACAACAAGTCAGGCAGCATCCGAGGAGCAGGAGAGTCAATGTTTCAGGCATAAGCCCTTCATCAGGAATGAGGTGGGGACGGAAGGGGTCTGAGAGGTAAATAGGAAGATGGGAGTGGGGCTGGGGGTATGTGGATGATTAGTTGGGAAGGCGATAGGTGGCCCACTTCAGCTCCCACTCTACCAACGAAATGCAAGTCCTGCGCCTCCTTCACCACCAACTCCAAGCCACCCAATGACTCAAGGAAGAACTCTATATCTTCTGCCTTGGGACCCTTCGATCACACAGTATCAACGTCAACATCACTAATTTCCTCATCTCCCCTCCCCCATCTTATCCCAGATCCAACCCTCCAACTCGGCACTGTCCTACCTATCTTCCTTCCCACATATCCACTCCACCCTCCTCATCGACCTATCACCATCACCCCCACCTGCATCTACCTATCTCCTTCCTAGCTACCTTCCCATCACCCCCACCGTCCTAATTCTCTTAGCCTCATTCCCTCTCCATATTCGTGATGAAGGGCTTATGCCCGAAAGTTCGACACTCCTGCTCCTCAGATGCTGCTTGATCTGCTGTGCTTTTCCAACACCACACTTTACAACATAATTCCGAACCTCTGATCTATTCTTCTAGCCACAGTATTTATATGACTGGTCGAGTTCAATTTCAGTAATTCCCCAAAATGTTGATTGTGGAGGATTGAGCAATGGTCACAGCATTAAATTTCAAGGGGAGCTGGTTAGAATCTCTATTATTGGATCTCCCTTGCTCTTATTCAGATAAGGCCATGGGATCCTTTACATCCACCCAAGTGTGTCGATGATGTCTCTTTTTAACATCTCACCTGAAACAGGGCATCTCCAACAGTACAGCACTCCTTCAGTACTGCAGTAGACCGTTCACACAGACCTGTGCTGAAATGGTGACCAAGGCTGTTATGATTGACTTCAGACACCATAGATTAAGACAGGAGGAACTTAACTAGGGTTTCAGCTCCTGATCATTGTGAGTGGCAATTGTTGTATGTGAATAGATTGAGTCAAAATGTGAAGCTTTACCCCCACCATGACAAAGTAATGACAGAGATTCACTGTCATGACTCACTGGTAAGGGTGCTTGTTTTGCTGAGGTGCTGGAGGGTAACAGAGAAACTCCAGTCAAGCAATGGAGTCAGTGTTACTTGAAATAAGAAAATTGGTCAAGAAAACAAAATGGTATTATTTTCTTAGTTACAATTTTATGAATAATAACTTGCACGATTGTCATTAAAATTGCAAACATATACTAACTTGCATATCGTTTTCAGAATTCCTCCTTCCCCCACCCCCCTGCCTATCCATCTTGCAGACTAAATGCAATTTCCCTCCAGATTTCGGAAATATGGAGGTGTAAAACTAATTCCTGAAAGAATTTTCCGCAATTGTTTTCAGTTACACCATAAGTCCCAAATAAAATAATGGTTATGCAAATGAAAAGTGAATAATTGAAGCATTTGATATAGTTCACACCTATGTTGCTGACAAGGTGCGTCTGTTAGATTGATTAGTTTTCTGTTAACATGTTTTATTTACATAATGTTTGCCTTGCACAGTTTTCACTGTAACTTACTTTGCTAGCTCCTTATTGACATGTGAATTCAATAAGTCTTTTGGAATACGTGCCTGATACTTTATCATGTGATTGAATTTGTATACACTCTGATAGATGTTTTAGAAAAGTATTTTAACATGAGCAACTATGAACAAATATTAACAAGCAGGGGACAGCTGATGAATTTATTTTTTATTGTAGAAAATTGTGTCTTCCCAGCTCCATGCTTTTGATTATAATAAAGTAAATGTTTGGAGGGGGGAAAATGAGTCAGGAGGAATGATGTGCACTTGCCAATGTAAATATGGACTTTAAAAAGGTGTGCAGTTAAATGCAGAAGGTCCACTGATTCAACCCATGTGATAAAGAGTGTTGAATGAAACCAAGTGGCACTTTCACATTGGAAACTCTAGAATGTTAATAGCCTGGAGTACCAGCTGATTAACACAGTATGTATAAATTCTCTTGTTATTCTTTTGCAACTGCGATGGCGGGTGGAGGTCTAAATTGGGTCAGGAGGAGGAGGGATGTGCAGCTGGAACAAAAAAAAATGCCACTTTCCCGTTTTAATGAATCAAATTATGGTTATTATTAGTACATCTACTCCAGTAATAAATTAACGTTCTTAGTGACACTTGGAATGTTAAGAGGTGTTAATGACAGAGGTGAAAAGACATCTGTTGATTGAGCTATATTTTTCCTGCCTGTAGGTTTTCTCGGGTAAAAGAGCATTACTGTGTGACCAAATGTCTGAAACATTGTCAACTTTTTAAGTCCTTTTCATTGACTTTACTCAAAGTTCTAAGACTGAACAAAAGACTTATTTAAAAATATTTTTGTTGAGGTTTAAAGAATTGTGCTGCAGTGCTTATGATTAGTTTTGCCACCTTTAATGTTATTCCACTTAGGAATGCAACACATTTTCACTTTTTCAAATCGATCATGAGGCATAGTTTCTGCCTCTTGCTCTCTACAATAGGCTTAACTATACTGGCATTACACTTTTTTTCTAAAATTCCCACAATGCTGTGATATGCTTAATGTTAAATTAGAACTATTTGTATCATAGTTTTAAAAAAATGATTACCTTGAAGGAAGTTCGATACTTAATTTTCTCTGTTTGAAAGTGCAAATCACAATCGCAATTACTTTCTTTGCTTTTTGTACATCACTCTTTTTGCTGAAGTGTTCGGAGGGACTTTTAGTCCAGAGATTTCCCAGTTTATTTATAGAGGGAAGAGGTTAGATGAGGTGAAGGGATGGAGATTGTTGGTGGAATCATTGTTTTCTAAATTCAAATAGTTTCAAATAGTCATTGATAACCAGAACTCCATTTTTTTTATCAACGTGTATTATTTTTCCAAATTTCTTAGCAAACAGAGCTCATGATTGATTTTAAAACGGGAAAAGTTGACGCTGAATCATTAAAGAGTAGAAAAACGATCTGTATCATTTCACAACACGCTCTCTAACAGCAGTCCCTGGTGTGCCAGGCCCTGCATTATGCCATTGTTGATGAAGCAGCTTTGAAATGGGAGCAATTTTGGTCAACATGGCACAGTATCTCACTCATCTTCCACGATGGAGCAGAAAAAAGTGGGAGAGACTTTCATTTGAAACTACTTTGCCATGTGTATGGGGTCTAATTTTAATTAGTCACTCAACTACTGCTTCTTGACTTCATGGTACATTTTGTCAGAATTGCTTATTTGCAGCTTTAGGAGATATGTACGTTCTCTAAGACTCTGATGGAGCTTCTGCTGCTTTCTGGTTATCGCGACATAATCATGTGAACAATCATCACATTAGATTTTTTTCATAGATTACTTACAGTGTGGAAACAGGCCCTTCAGCCCAACAATGTGCAGGTCAGGTGAATTGGCCGTGCTAAATTGCCCATAGTGTTAGGTAAGGGGTAAATGTAGGGGTATGGGTGAGTTACGCTTTGGCGGGTCGGTGTGGACTTGTTGGGCCGAAGGGCCTGTTTCCACACTAATGTAATCTAACCTAAACAAGTCCACACCGACCCGCCGAAGCGCAACCCACCTAGACCCATTCCCCTACATTTTACCCCATCACCTAACACTACGGGCAATTTAGCATGGCCAATTTTTGGACTGTGGGAGGAAACCGGAGCACCCGGAGGAAACCCACGCAGACATAGGGAGAATTTGCAAACTCCACACAGACAGTTGCCTGAGGTGGGAATTGAACCCAGGTCTCTGGTGCTGTGAGGCAGCAGTGCTAACCACTGTGCCACCGTGCTGTACATCTTTATACATTGTTATCAGAGTGTGGAAGCAGGCCATTCAGCCCATCGAGTCCATATCAACCCTCTGAAGAGCATCCCATCCACATCCACCCACTAGCCTATCCAAATATATCCATGGTTAATCCACCTAGCCTGCACATCGCTGGACATTGTGGACAATTTAGCATGGCCAATCCACCTAACCTGAACGTCTTCAGAATGTGGGAGGAAACCCTTGCAGACATGGGGGGCCAGTGTGCAAACTCCACACAGACAGTCGCCTGAGGATGGATTTGAACCCAGATCTCTGACGCTGTGTGGCAGTAGTGCTAACCACTGAACCACCATGCTGCACGAAAGGACCAGCTATTGTTCTGATGTCTCATTGCTATACATCTTGCCCCAAGTCTTTATCCACCTTATGGACCAAAGTCTGATACTTTACAGGGTAAGTCTTTGTGGGGGTTTGACCAATCTCCCTGGTCTGGTTCTAGTCCCATTCTGCAGTCTTGGGTGCTCTGCATTCTACCCTTTATCAGTCTGAGTATTTCTTAACCGGGTGGTGGGAGAGATTGCTTGTTCTTCTGGGAAAGAGTTGCACATTTTTATAAGTTTCTTGTTCATTGATGATGATCAATGTATTCAAATTTCTTCTTTTCCCTTGAATATAATCTTATTAATTGTGTCTTTTCTCCGATCATTCCTTCTCTCTTTCAGTCTCTTATCGATACTCTCACCCTGGCCGCTGCTGTGGTAACAATTTTTGTTCTGTACTTTTGATTAACAATTCTAGCCTGGTTGTTTCTTAACTTTTCTCCTACCTTTTCACTCCGTTGTGGTCATTCTCAATGATGATTGGTAGTTGATTCTGAGGCACGATTAGAAGTCAGCCAGGAGAAAGTGAGGACTGCAGATGCTGGAGCTCAGAGTTGAGACTGTAGTGCTGGAAAAGCACAGCAGGTCAGGCAACATCTTAGGAGCAGGAGAATCGACATTTCAGGCATAAGCCCTGAGCTTATGCCCAAAATTCTCCTGCTCCTCGGATGCTGCCTGACCTGCTGTGCTTTTCCAGCACTACATTCTCGACGGTTAGAAGTCATGCAAGATTTAAGTTGTTGTCCTTTTCCAATAATGTTTTGATTGAATGAATGCTTTACCAAGCTTTTCCAGTTGTTTAAAGATATTCGGGTGAATCTGTGACATGTAAAAAATCTAATTATTGCATTTGTGCAAATTTTGTAATTCCTAAGAACTTGATGAATTCTATCAAGCATTTCAAGTCTAAGTTTGTTGGTATCGGCAAGTCATTATGATGTTTACGCTGCTCATAGTAATGATGCAGTGTAACGTTATTTGCTAAATAGTTTGCCCAGCCTTCCAGACAATTTTGTTTTTATTTGGATACATTCTTCATCATGTTGTTGTGCTTCCTAAATTTTTTGCATGCTTTATATTGTTCCATGTATGACCCTTTGAAGAGCATCTCACATGAGCTGCTGCACATTTCCTGTAACCCTGCATTTCCCATGGTTAATCCACCTAGCCTGCACATCCCTGGACATTGTGGGCAATTTAGCATGGTTAATCCACCTAACTTGCACATCTTTGGATTGTGGGAGGAAACGCACGCAGACACAGGGAGAATATGCAAACTCCACACAGACAGTCACCTGAGGCTGGAATCGAACCCGGGTCCCTGGCACTGTGAGGCAACATCGCAATCCACTGAGCCACCATGCTGCCCCAACAATTTCCACAAAAGCCTCAAAAGTAGGCATCATTGCAACGTGGGACAACAATTCCTTCTTTCACCCTTATCCCAGCAGTTCCATCCTTCTCACCTCTGGGTTGCATCTGCATGCATACTCCACAGATACTTTTAAAAATGTGGGATGCCAGCAACAGGATATGTTCGGCACTGGTAATTGGATAACCCTCTCCATCTACAGCCCCGAGTTGCCTCCTGATGGTAACGTATCGGCGATGTTCAGCTTCTTTGCTGCGTATGACAGTGCCACACATTTTCTCATGACATCGGGCCAAATGCTTAACAGTGATTATTCAGTCCGTAACCTAAAATAAAATGAGAAAGGATTTAGCAGCGAAGAATTTCATTAGGGAAAAATCAAAACCGAAAGAACTGTGGAGGCTGGTAAATCAGAGACAAAAATTGAGATTGCTGGAAAAGCTCAGCAGGTCTGGCAGCATTTGTGGAGAGAATTAGCGTTTTGGGTCGAGTGACCCTTCCTCAGAACTCCAATTACTTTTGCAGCAATCTCTGTTTCTGTCTCAGTTTCATTAAGGCAGCCAGCATGGATTTTTTTGTTCAAGGCAAATCACATTTGAACATTTAAGAGTTGTTTTGAAGATGACTGAATGGATCATGAGATGATAATAAACATGTATGTAAGTTTTGAAATGCCTCACAAGACATGTCCCACCTTTTTACAATAATTTGGTCATTTGAGTTTTATAAGTAGGAGCACTGGGTAATGTACTACTGATTTTTCTTTACAAAATAGTGGTTAAACTACGATGAAATTATGGGGCTGTTTATAAATAGGACAATAAAGCTCTTCGTAAAGCTTATCTGACCCAAGCACTTTCTGGTGCAAATAACTACTACAGTCTTGCCATATTTTGTGTTGATCCAAAAAGTTCAAAATATACATATTTAATTTTTCAAAGGGATAGATTTCTTGGCCTTTTGAGATTCTTTGCTGTCATAGACATAATAACTGTGTATATTTAGCATTCTTAGGAATGTTGACTACAGTTTACAACAAGGCATCCCAAGCCATGGATGTTGACCCACCCCCCTGGAGATCTTGGGGTTGTGAGTTCAAAGGCTGTACTGGCAGCTGCGACCCCACAGCCCAACAACTGGAGCCTTGCCCTAGCCATCACTTTTCATCATTCAATAATTCTCATACCGCCGCCCCTTCTCCATACCCCCCACCCCTATTAGATTTTCAATCTGTAGTCACATAAGGTGTGAGGCATTAAAATGGGGTCACATTGGGAAAACATTTGGGAAGCATTTTAATTCACAAATGATTTGATTCAAAAATGTAGGTAAATTCAAATTATGTATGAAGTCAAATGGATGACTATTACGGAGGTCTAATGGTTATGTCTAGTAATGGGTATGAATTAAAATATCTGCCATATGCCAATGAAAGTTCTGCATTAAAGTATGGAGTTTCAATCCAGAGGAACAATGTGCCATCACTTAGCACTGTAAAGCTCCAATGTGTTCTTGTTCTAACTTTGTGAATGTAACTTACTGCTGGTTGTTCAGAATTATCTTCAGTTAAAACCAGTACAGTAGTTCATACTTGAGGAACACTTGACGAAGCATTGAAGTTAATTTTGATTGTTCTCTTTGTAAGTCAAAATGAAATGAACAGAAGTTGGATCTTACCAAACAACTATAAAGTGTTTTATAGGAAGTGGAATAATCCCTTGAAATGTGGTTGCTGACCTTCTCTCAAGAACCCTTTATTGTTAATGGAGCATGAGTTGAATCTATGTCATTCAAACAAAGTGACTAGGTTAACAAGACCTGTAAAACAGTACAGTGCTTTTACAGTCTTGAGGAGCTCAGGCGTGAAAGTTTGTGACCCTGAACCTTTAAATGGAATGCTCCCAGCATAAATGACTGTGTCAGGTTTTCAGAGACCAGTGTGAATCATATAGGTTACTGTTAAATTTTGCAACTTTTTTTAATTAACTCTGTTGTCACTGTAAGGATTCTGCATTTCCGAAATGATAGAATGCTATTTTACGCACAAATGAGGAACGTAATTTCTATTGTGCGACTAAGAATACAGCGAAGCACAACTGATCGAAATTGGATAAAAGCAATGTTTTAGTTTTCTGTCAGTATGATGTTTTTGCAGGATCTTTCTATGTGTTCTGTAATCCACAGTTGCTTTCATTCTCATAATGTGAATAGCTACAATCTCGCATAAACTAAGTGAAACAATTTAGACTGAAAACCCTGAAGGTTTTTTGTATTTTTAAAGTTGATCACAATCAACTTCTTTTTGAAATCTCTTCCAAAATTTGCAAGTTGCTTTGCATTTGAATCCTACAGTATGTGGGAAGTCTCTAGCCCCTTATGCATTCTGTTCTACTGAAGAAGAGCAATTGACCTAAAGTGTTAATTCTATTTCTCTCTGCACAAATGCCACAATCCCAATCTGTTGAATATTCACTGCAGCATCAACCGTATTTTTGCTGTTAGGTATTTTGCATATTTTACTTGATGGATGAATGTTTTCCTCAGACAGTGAGACAGCTCTTACACTACTCTGTAAAACAAAAAAAACCTTTTACTTCAACCTAATATTACTTGCAGATAATATATGCTCATGGAGATATAACCAAATTGTAACAATAAATGCTTGGAAATAATTTGAATTTCAATTGTTATTGTCTTTGTTCTTTACTTAATTATCTTTCGACCTACAAGTAACAAGCAAACCAAAAGATTTTTAGATCTGCATCTTCATAATGGGTTCATGTGTGCTGTTTAAAACTAGATCTTTGTGATTAATTGCAGTTTCTTTTCCCCCTGTAACATGTATACGGTTAGCAAGGGAAAAGCTCTTTTAGTCAGTAGTTCGGACACTTTTCAACATTAGCCACTTGAAATTCATTGAAGATGTTTCTCACCTTTGATCTATTTGACATTTTGACTGCAAAAAATTTATTAGGCCTTCTTGTAACTGGAGTTACAACCATGCAGCTTTAACATAGAGTCACCAGCTTCCAAATCTCCCCACCACCCCAAACCCCCCACCAACTCATCCCATGCCCAGCCCTCTCTCTCCTTGGCCTGACCCAACCTGTCCACTTTCCTTCCCACCTATCTGCTTCACCCTTCCCACTGACCATGTATCCACCTATCGCCATCCCACCCACCTTTCCTCCAGCTCCACCTCCCCCCATTTATTTCATAGCCCTCTTTCCCAGTCTTGATGCAAAGTCCAGACCTGAAACATCGACTCCCCTGCCCCTCAGATGCTGCCTGACCTGCTGCGCTTCTTCCAGCTCCACTTTTTATCCACTCTGACTCTCCGGCATTTGCAGTCGTCACTATCTCCATGGATGGAGCTGCCAGAGCTGCTAAGGTTTTCCAGCAATTTCTGTTCTTCCTTCAAAGCTCATTCATTCCTGTAATGAAAATGAAAACCGATTAATAAAAATTGTGTTTCTTTCCCCTTACCAATTATTACATGAACTAAGTGTTCTAAGGAGCATTTGAAGACTTGGCAAGAAATATTTGCCTGTACTTTGAAGAAGTCAGATGGAAGAGACCTGGGGTCTTCACTGTTGGAGTGCATTTTTCACTGGTCAAAACTGGTTCAGATTATCAGCCTGCACCGTGCACATCTGATCTGGCTGGCTTCATTGTTAGAATAGACATGTGCTATTCCATTACAAATTTTCAAGGAGTTGGGTCATCTTTTCAAAACTTTGTCTTTCACAGCACATTAGAGGTATGGTAAACAGGGGAACCTTTTGCAAGGTAAATCCTAAACGATCGCCCTGCCTCCCCCGCCCCCCCCCCCCCCTCCCCACCACCACCACCATCACCACCATCACCATGGCAAGAGTATGCCCCTTCACCTATCTCTATCACTCCTCATGCCCACAAGCCAATATATGCTCTTCACCCATGCCATACAGTTCCTCGTGCACCCATGCCAAACCATAGTAATTGCTGTATATTCATCCACTATACACTGCAGAGTATAGTTCACCCCATAGTGACAGTGGAATATGTTCAGAGAGTGGTAAGAGCTTGGAATGCCCTGCCTGCCAATGTAATTAACTCAGCCACATTAGAGGCATTTAAACAGTCCTTAGGTAAGCATATGGATGATGATTGGATAGTATAGGGGGATGGGTTTAGATTAGTTCACAGATTGGCGCAACATCAAGGGCCAAAGGGCCAGTTCTGCGCTGTATTGTTCTATGTTCTATAAACAGTCTTTTAAAAAGGGCATTCGTTAATAGCTGTCCACTGTCTGTTAGAAAAGCCCTCCATCTGAATTTGCTACAGGCTAATAAAAGTGTCAATCAGGCCATTAAATATCAGTAGCAAAAACTGCAAGCACTTGAACCTCTACTTTTATAAATAAAAGTTGTGTAATTGAAAGATGGTGTCAGAGAGCCAGGCCTGTCAATCAAGCAATGGGTTCAGTGGGACTTGATTCTCTCAACACTAATGGATATTTTTGGCTCTGAGCCAAGCCTCATTATATATCCTTGGAATTACTGCAACAAGACAGGGTCTTGATAAGATCACATGTGAAGTATCGTTGAGTGTTTTATTTTCCTTATTTGAAAATAGGAAGTGTTTGGAGGGATATGGGCCGGGTGCTGGCAGGTAGGACTAGATTGGGTTGGGATATCTGGTCGGCATGGACGGGTTGGACCGAAGGGTCTGTTTCCGTGCTGTACATCTCTATGACTCTATGCTTTACAAACAGTTTAGAGAAGGGCCATTTTACTCATTTGTCAGATGGAAGATTGAAGAAAGATTGAATAGGTTAGAATTTTACAAATTGAAACTTAGAAGAATGAGAGCTGATCCTATTGAAAGCTACATGATTTTGAGGGCACTGGATTAGGTGAATACTAGAGGATGTTTCCCAGAAGATATTGTGGAGGAAACCAAATCCAAATCCACCGGAGGCAGCTTAAAAGTAAGAGGTCTCACTTTTAAAACTGGAATGACAAGAATATTCTTCTCTCTGAGGATTGAACTCTGAGAAAATAAAATAATTCAAGTTTGAGACAGATTTTTGCAAGACAAAAGTGTCAGTGGTTCTTGGGAGGAGACAGGAAAGTGGAGCAGACACCACAACCCTGGGCTGAGACCACAACCCCGGGCTGAGACCACAACTCCGGGCTGAGACCACAACCCCAGGTCAGTTGTGATCTCATTGAATGTTGGAGCAGGTTTGAATGGCCTAATTCCCATCCTGTGTTCCTATATAACTAGGATGAAGTCACATACCTCAAGACACGTCTCTTAAACAGCACACTTTGACACCAGCAGCCTTGATTGTTGCCCTGGAACTGTTCTCCTGAACCAGCAGACCTGCATCCGCCCACTTCCCATGAAAATCCCACAGTGGCAAGCACTTTCCATAGAGGCATTCAGGCCGAGCTGAGAATTTTCCTGATGTCCTCTACTCACCTCAAGGATGTAAATCCAGCCTGGAATATCCACTTCCTTTCAGCTGAAATACGGCATCATATCCACATTTGAACCGCAAGCACAAAGTTAGGCAGCACTTTAGATAGTGTAGAAGATAGCAAATTATTTCAAAGGTGTATTGTTAGACGAAGTGAATGGGCAAAGCTGTGACAGATGGAATTCAATTTAAGTAAGTGTGGATGTATTCATTTTGAACTAAAATAAAAACAGGTTCTTTCTAGATGGTATGAAGCTAAATACAGCAGCGACTTGGGGATTCAGGTGCATAGGTCTTTAAAATGCCATAAGCAGGTTCAGAGAATAATCAAGAGAGCTTCCAGAATGCTGGTTTTTATATATAGAGGACAGGAGTATAAGAATGCTGATGTTATGCTGCAGTATGCAAAACCCTGATTTAACCCCACTTGAATTACTGTGAGCAGATCTGGGCTGCACACTTTAGGAAGGATATATGACTTTGGAGGGAGTACTACATATGTTTGCACAATGATACCTGGACTTCATGGGTTAAGTTTTAAGGAAAGATTCTACAAATTAGACCTATTTTCAATAGAATTTGGATGATTACGGGGTAATCTGGTAGAAGACTTTGTGATAGTAACGGAAAATATCAGGTAGATTAAGATAAACTATTTCTACTGCTTGGGTACTGTAGAACTAGAGAGCATAGCATATTCATTGACTTGTAGAACAGAGTTACGGGGCTGAATGGCCTAAACCTGTTCATATGTTCCCATAATTAGGGCCAGACGATCAGAAGAGATGTTAGAAAGCATGTCTATATACAAAGGGTGGAAAATATTTGGAATTGTCCTCCACAAGTGGCAGTGGGTGCTCGATGTTAATTTTACATCTGGGATAGATAAGCAGAGTTGTTCAGGGATATGGAACAAAGGCTGGTAGAAGGAGTTAGGTCAGCTATGGCCTTATTCAGTGAGAGAACAGGCTTGAGAGGCTAAAAGGCCTACTCCTGTTCCTGTGTTTCTATTGACTCTTATTAAGTACATAAAATTAAATGACTGAAGAAGGAAATCAATTTCATAAAATATTGGGAAAGGCCCAGGAAATGTACTTGTGGAAGGAAAGTGCACGTTTATGTACAGCAAGCAGTAAAATTGAACATTATGGTATATGATGAATCTGCTTACAAATTGTTGTTTGTGTACTGCACTACAATGCTTTTCATTATACTGAACAGTAGGTAAGTGCCAGTTACATTTTCAAAAGCAGTCACTAGCATAATGTTGTCAGAGGCTGTTACTCCAGATAATGTACAGTTAAAAAATGGAAAAATAAATCCAGTGGCAACAACACTTGTGTCCTAAACCCATTGATCACTCTAACTGAAGTACTCTGCTTCTGGTTTAAGCAACAATCTTATTAATACAGCTACTACAACTATTTTAACTTTCCATTTCTTGTCTTGCAAGAGAAATTAGATTTTTTTTCAGGTAGATGATGACACATCCCTTCCAGATCATCTCAATGCCTTCTTTGCTCACTTTGAGCAGAATATCGACGGAGACGTAACACCTATTTCGACATGTCCTGACGAGCCTATCCCAACAGTCACTGCATCAGAGGTCAGATCAGTTTTCCTTCGTGTGAATCCAAGGAAAGCGACGGGACCACACAGGGTACCAGGCCGTGCACTGAAAGCATGCACAGATCAACTGGCAGAGGTCTTCTTGGACGTCTTCAATCTCTTCCTGCAGCAGGCTACTGTCCCTGCCTGTTTCAACAGGGCCAACATAATCCCTGTGCCTAAGAAGGCTCATGCAGCATGTCTCAATGACTACCGCCCAGTGACCCTAACTTCAGTGGTCATGAAGTGCTTTGAAAGGCTGGTCATGGCATTAATCAACTCCAGCCTCCCCAGTACACTTGACCCACTCCAATTTGCCTATCGGACCAACAGATCCACATCAGGTGCCAGATCACTTGCCCTTCACTCCTCCCTAGAACACCTTGACATGAAGAACAGCTACGTAAGAATCCTACTCATTGGCTACAGCTCAGCCTTCAACACTGTTATCCCATTGAGACTGATTACTAAACTTAATGATCTCGGACTAAGCCCCACTCTCTGAAACTGGATCCTCAGTTTTCTGAACCACAGGCCACAATCAGTGAAGAGGTGCGTACTCAGCCCCATACTGTACTCACTGTATACCCATGACTGTGTCACCAAATACCAGGCCCATTTACAAGTTCACTGATGACACCACCATAGTCGTCGCATCTCAGATGGCAACAAAACAGTCTACAGACAGAAGGTGGAAGACCTGGAAAACTGCTGCACTGAGAACAACCTAGCTCCCAATGCCGGCAAAACCAAGGAACTTATTATTGATTTTCAGCAGGATGTTACTCATAACACCCCCCCGCCCACACACACATGAACAGCACAGAGGTTGAACGATTGGAGACTGTCAAGCACCTGGGAGTGGTTATCCACAAAAGCTTACTTGGACTCTTCATGTGGGTGCACTGGTTACAAAGGCCCAACAATGTCTCTTCTTCCTCTGGCAGTCGAGGAAATTTGGCGTGACAATGAATACTCCTGCAAATATTTATAGATGTGCCATCGAGAGTATTCGGTCTGGATGTATCACTACCTGGTATGGCAGCTGTACCATTCAAGATCGGAGACAGTTACAGAGGGTGGTGAACTCGGCTCGGACAATCACAAAGACCAACTTCCCATCTGTAGAATCCATCTACCAGGCCCGCTGTCAAGGAAAGGCCAGCAGCATTCTCAAAGATCCATCCCACCCTGGCAATGTTTTTCTACAACCTCTACCATTGGGGAGGAGATACAGAAGCCTGAACACACGCACCAGCCAGTTTCAAAATAGTTTCTACCCTACTGTTGTTAGAATATTGAATGGACTCACAAACTCTTAACATTTGCCTGTACCTGTGTTTTTGTTTTTGCTGCTGTTTACTTACTATTTACTCATCTATGTTATTTAACTCTGTGATCTGCCTGTATTGCTCGGAAGACAAAGCTTTTCACAGTGCCTCAGTACACGGGACAATAAATTCAATTCAATAGAATAGATGTTGATTCATTATTAATAGATGTTGAATAATTTCAACTCATTCCTGCTGTCTGAATCAATCAGGTGTTGTCTTTATCTTATTCCTGTTGAGATATTTTCTGATGTAAGCAATTGAGGAGGAAGGAGGTGTACAGCAGAGACCAGTAGATGCCAGAGCTAAACTTCTAAATATCAGCTCATTCCTCTTATGCTGATACAGACTTCAGACAAGTTGTAGCAGAACTCCAATATAGGGATATTTGGCAGTACTAGTTACCAAATAAATATTTCAATCAGTTTTTGACCCGAACAGGTCATAAGATAATGATCAATATATTTTGTTTTGGATAGCTAAAGGCTCCCCATTGTAGCCTTTGAAAGTTATCACTGTTTATTCTCTGAATTATCTTATTTACCTGGATAAGATCACCTGTCAACAACTACTTTGCAAGCTGAGTAGCTCCGCTTTTTGTGATCTTCCCTTATAACTCTGAACTAGTTTGACACGGTGGCTCAGTGGTTAGCACTGCTGCCTCACAGCACCAGGGACGTAGGTTCAATTCCATGGTGGGATGACTATCTGTGTGGAGTTTGCACGTTTTCCCATGGTGTCTGCATGGGTTTCCTCTGGGTGCTCCAGTTTCCACCCACAGTCCAAAGATGTCTCGGTTACTTGGATTAGCCATGGGGAAATGGGGGGTTACAGAGAAGGGGTGGGTGGGATGCTCTTCAGTTGGTTGGTGTGGACTCAACAGGCCGTATGGCCTGCTCCTCGACTATATTCCTTGCATGAAAATGGTGATGTAGCCTATAGCTGGAAACAGAAACATGGTGATGTAGCCTGTAATTGGATGCAGGGACATGGTGATGTAGCCTGTAGCTGGATGCAGGAACATGGTGATGTAGTCTATAGCTGGATGCGGGAATATGATGATGTAGCCTGTAGCTGGATTCAGGAACATGGTGATGTAGCCTATAGCTGGATGCAGAAACATGGTGATGTAGCCTGAAACTGGATGCAGGAACACGGTGATGTGGCCTGTAACTGGATGCAGGATCATGGTGATGTAGTCTATAGCAGGATGCAGGAACATGGTGATATAGCCTGTAACTGGATGCGGTAACATGGTGATGTAGCCTATAGCTGGATGCAGGAACATGGTGATGTAGCATGTAACTTGATGCAGGAACATGGTGATGTAGCCTGTAACTGGATGCAGGGAACATGGCGATGTAGCATGTAACTTGATGCAGGAACATGGTGATGTAGCCTGTAACTGGATGCGGTAACATGGTGATGTAGCCTATAGCTGGATGCAGGAACATGGTGATGTAGCCTGTAACTGGATGCAGGAACATGGCGATGTAGCATGTAACTTGATGCAGGAACATGGTGATGTAGCTTGTCGCTGAATGCAGAAATATGATAATGGAACCTGTAACTGGTTGCGGGAACATGATGATGTAGCCTGTAACTGGATGCAGCAACATGGTGATGAAGCCTGTAACTGGTTGTGGGAGCATGGTGATGTAGCCTGTAACTGGATGCAGGAACATGGTGATGTAGCCTGTAACTGGTTGCGGGAGCATGGTGATGTAGCCTGTAACTGGATGCGGGAACATGGTGATGAAGCCTGTAACTGGTTGCGGGAGCATGGTGATGTAGCCTGTAACTGGATGCAGGAACATGGTGATGTAGCCTGTAACTGGATGCAGCAACATGGTGATGTAGCCTGTAGCTGGATGCGGTAACATGGTGATGTAGCTTGTCGCTGAATGCAGGAACATGGTAATGTAGCCTGTAACTGGATGCACAAACATGGTGATGTAGCCTGTAACTGGATGCAGCAACATGGTGATGTAGCCTGTAGCTGGATGCGGTAACATGGTGATGTAGCCTATAGCTGGATGCAGGAGCATGGTAATGTGGCCAGTAACTGGATGCAGGAACATGGTAATGTAGCCTGTAACTGGATGCACAAACATGGTGATGTAGCCTGTAGCTGGATGCAGGAACATGGTGATGTAGCCTGTAGCTGGATGCGGGAGCATGGTAATGTAGCCAGTAACTGGATGCGGAAACATGGTGATGTAGCCTGTAACTGCATGCGGGAACATGGTAATGTAGCCTGTAGCTGGATGTGGGAACATGGTGATGTAGCCTATAGCTGGATGCGGTAACATGGTAATGTAGCCTATAGCTGGATGCGGGAACATGGTGATGTAGCCTGTAGCTGGATGCAGTAACATGGTGATGTAGCCTATAGCTGGATACAGGAGCATGGTAATGTAGCCAGTAACTGCATGCGGGAACATGGTGATGTAGCCTGTAACTGGATGCACAAACATGGTGATGTAGCCTGTAGCTGGATGTGGGAACATGGTAATGTAGTCTGCAGCTGGATGCAAGAACATGGTGATGTAGCCTGTAACTGCATGCGGGAACATGGTAATGTAGCCTGTAGCTGGATGTGGGAACATGGTAATGTAGTCTGCAGCTGGATGCAAGAACATGGTGATGTAGCCTGTAACTGGATGCAGAGAACATGGTAATGTAGCCTGTATGGATGCAGTAACATTGTGATGTAGCCTATAGCTGGATGCAGGAACATGGT
>NC_057712.1:7652809-7707759 GCF_004010195.1 Chiloscyllium plagiosum | reverse complement strand
GATGTAGCCTATAGCTGGATGCAGGAACATGGTAATGGAGCCTGTAACTGGATGCAGGAAAACAGTAATGTAGCCTGTAGCTGGATGCAGTAACATGGTGATGTAACCTGTAACTGGATGCAGGTACATGGCGATGTAGCCTATAGCTGGATGCAGGAACATGGTGATGTAGCCTGTAGCTGGATGCAGGAACATGGTAATGGAGCATGTAACTGGATGCAGGAAAACAGTAATGTAGCCTGTTGCTGGATGCGGTAACATGGTGATGTAGCCTGTCGCTGGATGCAGGTACATGGCGATGTAGCCTGTAGCTGGTTGCAGTAACATGGTGATGTAGCCTATAGCTGGATGCAGGAACATGGTAATGTAACCCGTAGCTGTATACATGAACATGGTAACGTAAACTTTAACTGGACGCAGGAACATGGTGATGTAGCCTGTCGCTGGATGCAGGTACATGGCGATGTAGCCTGTAGCTGGTTGCAGTAACATGGTGATGTAGCCTATAGCTGGATGCAGGAACATGGTAATGTAACCCGTAGCTGTATACATGAACATGGTAACGTAAACTTTAACTGGACGCAGGAACATGGTGATGTAGCCTGTAGCTGGATGCAAGAACATGGTGATGTAGCCTGTAGCTGGATGTAGGGACATGACAATGTAGTCTGTAACTGGATGCAGGAACATGGTGATGTAGCCTGTAACTGGATGCAGGGACATGGTAATGTAATCTGTAGCTGGATGCGGGAACATGGTGATGTAGCCTGTAGCTGGATGCAGGAACATGGTAATGGAGCCTGTAACTGGATGCAGGAAAACAGTAATGTAGCCTGTCGCTGGATGCAGAAACATGGTGATGTAACCTGTCGCTGGATGCAGGTACATGGCGATGTAGCCTGTAGCTGGTTGCAGTAACATGGTGATGTAGCCTATAGCTGGATGCAGGAACATGGTAATGTTGCCTGTATCTGGATACATGAACATGGTAACGTAGCCTTTAAGTGGATGCAGGAACATGGTGATGTAGCCTGTAGCTGGATGCAAGAACATGGTGATGTAGCCTGTAGCTAGATGCAGGAACGTGATAATGTAGCCTGTAACTGGATCAGGAACATGGTGATGTAGCCTGTCGCTCGATGCAGGAACATGGCGATGTAGCCTATAGCTGGATGCAGGAACATGGTAATGTAACCCGTAGCTGGATACATGAACATGGTAACGTAGCCTTTAAGTGGATGCAGGAACATGGTGATGTTGCCTGTCGCTGGATGCAAGAACATGGTGATGTAGCCTGTAGCTAGATGCAGGAACGTGATAATGTAGTCTGTAACTGGATGCAGGAACATGGTGATGTAGCCTGTCGCTGGATGCAGGAACATGGCGATGTAGCCTATAGCTGGATGCAGGAACATGGCGATGTAGCCTATAGCTGGATGCAGGAACATGGTGATGTAGCCTGTAACTGGATGCAGGAACATGGTAATGTAGCCTGTAACTGGATCAGGAACATGGTAATGTATCCTGTAACGGGATGCGTGAACATGGTGATGTAGCCTGTCGCTGGATGCAAGAACATGGTAATGGAGCCTGTAACTGGATGCATGAACATGGTAATGTTGCCTGTAACTGGATGCAGGAACATGGTGATGTAGCCTGTAGCCGGATACAGTAACATGTTAATGTAACTTGTAACGGGATGCGTGCGCATGATTATGTAGCCTGCAGCTGGATGCAGGAACATGCTGATGTAGCCTGTAACTGGATGCAGGAACATGGTAATGTAGCCTGTAGCTGGATGCAGGAACATGGTAACGTTGCCTCTAACTGGATGCGAGAACATGGTAATGTAACGTGTAGCTGGATGCAGGAACATGGTGATGTAGCCTGTAACTGGATGCAAGAACATGGTGATGTAGCCTGTAGCTGGAGGCAGGAACATGGTAATGTAGTCTGTAGCTGGATGCGGCAACATGGTGATGTAGCCTGTAACTGGTTGCAGGGACATGGTAATGTAGCCTGTAGCTGGATGTGAGAACATGGTGATGTAGCCTGTAACTTGATGCCGGAACATGGTAATGTCGTCTGCAGTTGGATGCAGGAACCTGGTAATGGAGCCTGTAACTGGTTGCAGGAACAGTGTAATGTAGCCTGTAACTTGATGCCGGAACATGGTGATGTCGTCTGCAGCTGGATGCAGGAACATGGTAATGTGGCCTGAAGCTGGATGCAGGAACATGGTGATGTTGCCTATAGCTGCATTTTGTGGACTTTTCTTCAAGATGGGGATTTTTTTACTTTCTGTCAGATTTATATGAACTCTACAAACTGAAATGTATAAAAATGATACTGTTGTCCAAAATATGGGAGCCTGTTTTTGTTAGTGCAGATCTGGTCATTATACATGAAAGGTGGACAATCAATTGTGAATGCTTTCTCAGTCTGAATTCAGAATAAATTTTACTTGTTCCATTTTAAACATTCTATATTGTGAACAAAAGGGGCCAGATTCACTGGTCAAATAGTAATCTTTCTCAAAATGGTTCTTTCCTTCAGGATAAATCTCATTTCCCAGTGTACTTGATCATTAATTCTGTGTGTCAAATTGGAAGATGACATTGTGCAAGTTCTAAAACCAAGGTGGTACATAGAAAGTTTATGTGTAACATTAGAAAACAGATTTGACATCTAACCTAATGTCATTTAAAGATAAACTCCCTTGAAATTGTGGTGTGGATTGTATCTAGAATTTTGTTTCAGCCTTTGCCCAGTGACAAAGCTATGCTCAGCAACTGACACCATTGCTTCCAATTAGACACAGATGGTCCTGCTTAAAAAGCTCCTCTAATTGGAGTCTGGGGAAAGCAGATTTGGTCAGAATAGGTCTTGTGACCAACACATATAGAAAATGTATTATTGTGCAAATTGCATGCAGAGGAGCTAAACATTAATGACAGTGTGCATATATCTGTAACCTGAGAAAGTACAACATATTTATCATGTCAGAGATAATTAAAACAGATAACACAAAAAATAATATAATTCCCTGACAGATTAGATTACTTACAATGCAGAAACAGGCCCTTCGGCCCAACAAGTCCACACCGACCCTCCGAAGAGCAACCCACCTAGACCCATTCTCCTACATTTACCCTTGCACCTAACACTATGGGCAATTTAGCATGGCCAATTCACCTAACCTGCACATATTTGTGGGAGGAAACCGGAGCACCCGGAGGAAACCCACGCAGACATGGGGAGAATGTGCAAACTCCAGACAGACAGTTGCTGGAGGCGGGAATTGAACCCAGGTCTCTGGCGCTGTGAGGCAGCAGTGCTAACAGCTGTGCCACTGTGCCGCCCATTGCCACCGTGCCGCCCATAATATAGGCCAAGGGCATCCCCATCTGAGATAACACCTCCTCCCCTTGCCCCCCCCCCCCCAACCTTCTCAACATGTTAAGCTCTTTAAAAAGGAAGGATTCCCACCAAACTCCCCTAAATGTGGAACAGTAGCACTGCTGCCTCACAACTTCTGGAACCCAGCTTCGATTCCAGTCTCAGTTGACCGTCTGTGTGGACTTTGCATATTCTGTGTTCAGCAACGTTCCCCGGGACCTTACCATTAAGTGTATAAGTCCTGCCCTGATTTGCCTTTCCAAACTGCAGCATCTCACCGTTATGTACATCGAACTCCATCTACCACTCCTCGGCCCATTGGCAATACTTGGTTTCATTTTGAGCCTATCCAGTAATACGAACCCCCTCCAATGACTGGACAGGTAACACTGTAGGCCTCACCGTCACAAAAATGGTGGATATGGCTGGGGAACCAGCATGCCACCCAACAGGGTTATTTTTAGCTCTGTCGAAACGTGTACCGCAAGCAAAGGACAGCAGGTCAGGCAGCATCCATGGAACACAAGAGTCTTCATTTCGGAATCCTGATGAAGGGCTTATGCTCGAATCGTCGATTCTCCTGCTCCTCGAATGCTGCCTGACCTGCTGTGCTTTTCCAGCACCACACTCTCGACTTTGACTCTTCAGCATCTGCGGTCCTCGCATTTTCATTATTTTTAGCTCTCTCCGACCTCGGGTTCTGGTTCCAGCTGGGTGCACAAGTTAGCTCTGCGCATTGTTAATTTTTCAAGTACCCCAGTGTGCTCAGTTAAAATCCAAGTCACCCCAGATTTTCGTTGGCCAAAATGGCTAAAGATTTGCTGTAAAACTAACTCTGACTACTGGCATTATTTTCCAGAATATCGACAGAAAATGAGACTCCATTCACAACTGAAAGTGAAATTTGTAAAGTTGTAATCAGAGATGTGTTTCAATGACATTAGCATCTTGCTGCCTTGTCTCTATTCCACTGCTTAGAGTGGCGTGAGTTCCTGCACTCGGTGTTTTTTTATTTGATTTGATTTAGCATTTTCACATGTACCTAGGTACAGTGAAAAATTTTGTTGTTGAGCACAGTACAGGCAGGTCATAACAAACAAAGGGCAGCACGGTGGCTCAGTGGTTAGCACTGCTGCCTCACAGCACCAGGGTCCTGGGTTCGATTTCCGCCTGTCCATGTGGAGTTTGCACATGCTCCCATGTCTGCGTGGGTTTCCTCCCACAATCCAAAGATGTTCATGTCAGGTGAATTGGCCATGCTAAATTGCCCACAGTGTTAGGTGTGTTAGTCAGGGGTAATTATAGGGTAGGGGAATGGGTTTGGGTGCGTTTCTCTTCGAAGGGTCGGTGTGGACTTGTTGGGCCACAGGGACTGTTTCCACACTGTAGGGAATCTAATCTAATCAAAGTGCATTCGGATAATAGAACAGAGCGAAGAATACAATGCTGCGGCTGTAGAGAAGATGCACGAAGAGCAAGATCAACACTAAATTTAAAATTTAAAATTTAAAATTTCAGAGGTCCATTCAGCATTAGAGTAGTGCTGGAAAGGCACAGCAGCTCAGGCAGCATCCGAGGAGCAGGAAAATCAACGTTTCGGGCATTTCAGGAATGATGAAGGGCTTTGGCTGGAATCGTCGATTTTCCTGCTCCTTGGATGCCACCTGACCCGTTGTGCTTTTCCAGCACCACTCTAATCTTGACTCTAATCTCCAGCATCTGCAGTACCCACTTTATCCAGGTCCATTCAGCAGTCTAATAACAGCAGGGAAGAAGCTGTTCTTGAATCTGTTGGTCTGTGTGTTTGAACTTTTGTATCTTCTACCCGATGGAAGAGGGTGGAAGAGATTATAATCAGGGTGGGAAAGGTCTTTGATTATGTTGGCTGCTTTCCCAAATAAAGTATAGGTGGAGTCAATGGATGGAAGATTGGTTTAGGTGATGGACTAGGCTGTGTTCACAGCTCTCTGCAGTTTCTGATGATCCTGGGCAAAGCTGTGGCCAAACCACACTGCCAAGCATCCAGTTCGGATGCTTTGTATGGTGCATCTATTAAAATTTAACAGGTGAACAGGATCTAGTACGACAGGCAAGTCCAAATGAGTTGATGCTTGGCACGTTAATGAGGGAGTCTTGGAGGAGATGAGTTTTGAAGTGACTAACACCAAATGAGAGTTTTTGTGGCTTTGAGTTCAAAAGAGGAATAGAGTCATAAAATCCCTACATTGTGCAAGCAAGCCATTGGGCCCATCGAGTCCACACCAACCCTCCAAACAGCATCCCATTCAGACCCATGCTCCATCCCTTTAACCCTGCACTTCCCAAGGCCAATTCACCTGACCTGCACATCTTTGGACTGTGGGAAGAAACTGGAGCAGCCAGAGGAAACCCATGCAGACACAGAGAGAATGTACCAACTGCACACAGACAGTTGCCCGAGACAGGAATCAAACCCATGTCCCTGGTGCTGTGAAACAGCAGTGCAAACCACTGAGCCACCAAAATTCCACCAGTGTGGCAGGATTTGAACCCCAGGTGCCTAGAACATTTGCTGAGTTTCTGGATTAATAATGTCGCGATAATACCTCCAGGCCATTCCCTCCTCCGAATCCTCCTCCTGTGAAGAGACCAAGGTAGGCACTTGCTGCCTCGATGGAGAATTGGATGAGGTGTTTGAACTCAGCTCAAGCTTGAGTGGGCTTCTGAAGTTACAACGACCCTGTCCAACCTGAATGTGCAGTTCATTTCCAGTGAGAGGTGAACACTATTACTTCAGTCTTTCCCACAATGAGTTGATGAAAGCTTTGTTTCAGGTAAAACTCAATGTTGAACGGGTAACCATTGTGTTGTTGAGAGTAGCAGTGGAGCAGGAAAGCTGGATGTTTTCAGTGTACAGAGGAAGCTGATCTGATGCTGAAGGACACTAAACTGGAATTATCAATCTCCAGTAAACAGTTGTGCTTTGTTTACAAGCCAGTTAGTAGACAGTTGTTCCTTGTTCGTTGAAAACTATTTGGTAAATGCATTTCCCGAACTTAGACAAGGTGCCTAGTTTTGCAGCGATAATAATTGAGAGCGTCACTTTGAGCAAGTATAAAAACGAATAAAACCTCATACCGAGATTGCAGTCTATCTATCTGCTGAAAGGTTTATGACCAGGGAACCCGGGGGCAGATGCGAGCCACTGATGAGGTTTCTAGGTTACAAATTAGTAAAGTATGTTTGGTTGTAAAAACTGCTGACTCATAATAAAAGCAGGTTAATTGAGGTTTTTTGACCATGTGCACATGCCACTGAGTGGGAGTGGGGGCTGGAAGAAGCACATGAGCAGCAGTAGAATAATCCGTTTGAATTTTAAGAAATGAATTTTAAGAAATGTCCAGAGCTCCAGCAGTCAATAAGTTCCAAAATTGCACCCAGGTATTTTAAGCACAGAGGGGCGGCACGGTAGCTCAGTGGTTAGCACTGCTGCCTCACAGCGCCAGGGACCCGGGTTCAATTCCCACCATGGGCAACTGTGTGTGTGGAGTTTGCACCTTCTCCCCGTGTCTGTGTGGGTTTCCTCTGGGTGCTTCGGTTCCCTCCCACAGTCCAAAGATGTGCAGGTTGGGTGAATTAGCCATGCTAAATTGCCTGCAGTGTTTGATGCATTGTAGGGAATCTAATCTAATCTAAACTAACAGAAGGTATAGAACATAGAACAATGCAGCACAGAACAGGCCCTTCGGCACTCGATGTTGCACCGACCTGTGAACTAATCTCAGCCCATCCCCCTACATTATCCCATTATCATCCATGTGCTTATCTAAGGACAGTTTAAATCTCCCTAATGTAGCTGAGTTAACTATACAGGCAGGTAGGGCATTCCATACCCTTATCATTCACTGAGTAAAGAATCTGCCTCTGACATCTGTCTTAAATCTATCACCCCTCAATTTGTAGCCATGCCCCCTCGTAAAAGCCAACATCATCGTCCTAGGAAAAACACTGTCTTCCTGATGAAGGGCTCCAACCCGAAACGTCGATTTTCCTTGGATGCTGCCTGACCTGCTGTGCTTTTCCAGCACCCACTCTAATCTTGACTCTAATCTGCAGTCGTCACTTTCACCTAAAAGACTCTCACTGTCTACCCTATCTAATCCTCTGATCATCTTGTATGTCTCTATTAAATCCCCTCTTAGCCTTTTTCTCTCCAATGAGAACAGATCCAAGTCTCTCAGCCTTTCCTCATAAGACCTTCCCTCCAGACCAGGCAACATCCTGGTAAATCTCCTCTGCATCTTTTCCAATGTTTCCACACCCTTCCTGTAATGGGATGACCAGAACTATACACAATATTCCAAGTGTGGCCGCACTAGCGTTTTGTACAGTTGCAGCATGACATTACGGCTCCAGAATTCAATCCCTCTACCAATAAAACCTAACACACCAGATGCCTTCTTAACAGCAATATCAACCTGGGTGCAACTTTCAGGGATCTATGTATATGGACACCAAGATCCCTCTGCACATCCACACTACCAAAAATCTTTCCATTGTCCCAGTATTCTGCCTTCCTGTTCTTCCCAAAGTAAATCACCTCACGTTTAGCTGCATTGAACTCCATTTGCCACCTCTCAGCCCAATTCTGCAGTTTATCCAAATTCCTCTGCGACCTGCAATATTCTTCCACACTGTCCCACCACTCCACCGACTTTCGTGTCATCTGCAAACTTGCTAACCCATCCACCTATGCCTGCGTCTAAGTCATTTATAAAAATGACAAACAGCAGTGGTCCCAAAACAGATCCTTGTGACACACCACTAGTAACCGGACTCCAGGCTAAATGTTTTCCAACAACCACCACTCGCTGCCTTCTTACAGAAAGCCAGTTTCTAATCCAAACTGCTAAATCACCCTCAATTCCATGCCTCTGCATTTTCTCCAACAGCCTACCATGTGGAACCTTATCAAAGGCTTTACTGAAGTCCATGTACACTACGTCAACTGCCCTACCCTCATCCATATGCTTAGACACTTCTCAAAAAATTCACTGAGGTTTGTGAGACATTTTTTAAATTAGATTACTTTACAGTGTGGAAACAGGCCCTTCGGCCCAACAAGTCCACACCGACCCACAGAAGCGCAAACCACCCATACCCCTACATTTACCCCTTTCCTAACACTACGGACAATTTAGCATGGCCAATTCACCTGACCTGCACATCTTTGGACTGTGGGAGGAAACCGGAGCACCTGGAGGAAACCCACGCAGACACGGGGAGAATGTGCAAACTCCACACAGTCAGTCGCCTGAGTCGGGAATTGAACCCGGGTCTCTGGCGCTGTGAGGCAGCAGTGCTAACCACTGTGCCACCGTGCCGCCCACATGACCTGCCCTTGACGAAACCATGTTGACTATCTCCAATCAGCTTATTGCTTGCTTTATGATTATAAATCCCATCTCTTATAATCCTTTCCAAATCTTTTCCTACAACAAACATAAGGCTCACTGGTCTATAATACATGTGTCATCTCTATTGCCATTCTTGAACAAGGGCACATTTGCAATCCTCCAGTCCTCTGGTACTAAACCTGTAGACAATGACGATTCAAAGATCAAGACCAAAGGCTCAGCCATCTCCTCCCTAGCTTCCCAGAGAATCCTCAGATAAATCCCATCCAGGTCAGTGGATTTGTCTACTTTCACTCCTTCTTGAATTAATAACACTTCCTTCTTACTAACCTCAGTCCTTTCTAGTCTAATATCTCGTACCTCATTCTTCTCCTCTACAATATTCCCCTTTTCCTGAGTGAAAGCAGATGAGAAACATTCGTTTAGTACCTCTCCAATCTCCACAGGATCCACACACAACTTCCCACTTCTGCCTTTGACTGGCCGTATTCCTACCCTAGTCATCCTTTTATTCCTCACATACCTTGAGAAAGCTTTAGGGTTCTCCTTTATTCTACCTGCTAAAGACTGCTCATGTCCTCTCCTTGCTCTTCTTAACTCTCTCTTTAACCTCTTCCTGGCTAATCTGTAATACTCCATCGCCTCATCTGAACCATCTCATCTCAATGTCACATAAGCTTCCCTCTTCCGCTTAACAAGAGATGAAATTTCTTTAGTAAACTACGGTTCCCTTACCTTGTCATTTCCTCCCTGCCTGACAGGGACATACCTATCAAGTGCATGCAATATCTGTTCTTTAAACCAATTCCATATTTCAATTGTCCCTATCCCCTGCATTTTGCTACCCCATTCTATGCCTCCTAAGTCTTGCCAATCGCATTATAATTGCCCTTCCCCCATCCATAACTGTTGCCCTGTGGCATGTACCTATACTTTTCCATTGCTAAACTAAACGTAACTGAATTATGGTCAATCTCTCCAAAGTGCTCACCTACCACTAAATCAAACACCTGGCCTGGTTCATTACCAAGCAGCAGATCCAGTGTGGCCTCCCCTCTTATTGGCCTTTCAACATAATGTCAGGAAACCCTCCTGCACACATTGGAAAAAAACTGATCCATCCGACGTACTAGAGTTATAGCATTTCCAGTCAATTTTGGGGAAGTTAAAGTCCCCTAAAATGACCACTCTGTTCCTTTCACTCCTACCCCGAATCGTTTTGCCAATCCTCTCCTCCACATCTCTGGAACTTTGTGGAGGCCTATAAAAATACTCCCAACAGTGTGACCTCTTCTCTCCTGTTTCTAACCTCAGCCCATATCACCTCAGTAGATGAGTTCTCATCAAAAGTTCTTTCAGCCACCATTATACTGACCTTGACTAACAACGCCACACCTCCCCCTCTTTTACCGTCTTCCCTGATATTAATGAAAGATCTAAGCCCTGGAACTTGCAACATCCATTCCTCACCCTGCTCTATCTATGTCTCCGAAATGGCCACAACATCGAAGTCCCAGGTTCCTAACTGTGCTGCAAGCTCACCTACCTTATCCCAGATACTCCTGGCGCTGAAGTAGACACACTTCAAACCAGCTTGCTGTCTGCCAGCACATCCCTGTGATCATGAAATCCTGTCCCTGTCCTCCCTACTCTCATCCTCCTGTGCACTGGAACTACACTTCAGGTTCCCATCACCCTGCTGAGCTAGTTTAAACCCACCCGAATAGCACTAGCAAATTTCCCACCCAGGATATTAGTACCTCTCTGGTTCAAGTGAAGACCGTCCTGTTTGTAGAGGTCCCACCTTCCCCAGAATGAGTCCCAATTATCCATAAACCTGAAACCCTCCCTCCTGCACCATCCCTGCAGCCACGTGTTCAGCTGATATCTCTCCCTGTTACTCATCTTGCTGTCATGTGACATGGATAACAAGCCAGAGATAACGACTCTTGTTTGGTCTAGCTCTCAGCTTCCACCCTAGCTCCCTGAAATCCTGCCTTAACCCTGTCCCTCTTTCTACCTATGTCGTTGGTAACTATGTGGACCACAACTTGGGGCTGGTCACCCTCTCCCTTCAGGACCCCAAAGACACGATCCGAGACATCATGGATCTTGGCACCTGGGAGGCAACACACCAACTGTGAGTCTCTTTCATTCCCAACAAACCTTCTATCTGAGCCTCTAACTGTCGAGTCCCCAATGACTAACACTCTCCTCCTTTCCTACTGTGTAATAGGGACATACTCTGTGCCAGAGACCTGCACCCCTGGTAATTCATCTTGTTTTTCAGGGGATCCCAGCACTGACTGTTCTTTCCCCCTTCTAACAGCTACCCAGCTTTCTTCGTGCCTTGGAGTAACTACTTCCCTGTAACTGTTATCTCTCACAGACTCTGCCTCCCGAATGATCCGAAGTTCATCCAGCTCCCTCTCCAGTTCCCTAATACGGTCTCGAAGGAGCAAGAATTGGGTGCACTTCCTGCAGATGTACTTGGATGGGACACTAATGGCATCCTTCACCTCAAACGTCATGCAGGAGCTACATTCCTCTCCCTGCACTGCCATCCCTGCTAGTCCCTTATCAGAAAGTAAAAAAGAAGAGATGCCTATCTGATGTGTCCCAGGTGTTTAAGGTTAGAGGAGGTGGATGGGTGGGAGGCCCTGCAAGGGTAGGGTCTCGGGTTTATAAAACACTCACTTATATAGCTCGAGGGAAATAAAAAAAGTCCCTCCTTTCCCAGAAACCTCTACTCTACGATGTCAGATGTAAACATTTAAATTAGTGACTCACCTTTCCCAGCAGGCCCTAGGTCCAAGCTCCTGCTCTTCCTGTTGCTGAAAGCAGAAATGGCAGGTATCCTTGGAAAAAGGATTGTTTAACATAGTGACTACAAGAATAACTTCCACTTGAAGTTCCAACAAGAGCAAGAAAAGATGGATTAAAGTAATAACATGACAAACATGGACAACACTCTGATTGGAAGATTGATGGATTAATTATCAGTTTTCATCGTCTTTGCCTGTCAGTTCTTTAATAAATCATATTGTCCTGATACAGTAAATACTAACAATATGAACAAAATATGAAGATCGCTTTTTCGACATCATCATATAGTTCCTAATGAACAGTTTAAAAAATGTACAAGTAAATCAAACTGACATTTTAGAATTTTTTTTCTTGAACACAAAGGAACGATTGGCAGCAACACCTTCAACATAAGAAAAGGAGGCAATATGAACAAAATAAAATCTATAAACACGTTACATAAGGAGATGTCAGGTCAAATGGCCAAAAGCTTGCTCAAAGAGGTTGGTTTTAATGAATGCCTTCACGGAATAAAGTTATTTAAAGAGGTAGTGAGGAAGCATTCCCACCTAGTCAACCAAAGACAGTATTGGTGTAGCAATTAACATCAGGATAGCCCGAAAGGCTGGAATTATCATGCTGACTTCATGGTAGGTTTTAGAGGTAGAAGAGATTGCAGTGATCGGGAGGAGTGAGGCCATGGAGAGATTTAAAAGCAAAGATCAGTATTGTAAATTTAAGATGATGCTTAGAAGCCAATGTAGGTAAGTGAATGCAGGGGTTTGATTTGATTTGATTATTTGCAGTTATGTGTACCTAAGTACAATGAAAAGCTTTGTTTGTGAGCAGTACAGGCAGATCATAGCAAAGAAGGACATACAGATCATCGAGTGCTTCGACAGTGCAAGGTGTAAAAGGTTACAGCGTAAAAGGGACACAGAGCAAGATCGGTGAACAGCATTTGGTGAGAGTTAAGAATGAGCAGCAGAGTTTTAAATGCCCTGAAGTTTAGAGAGGGCAGAAATTGGGAAACCAAAGAGGGGTATGTTGGAATAGTTAAGTATAGAGGTACAAATGAGCCTTGCAGTACCAAATAAGTTGAGACAGGAAAAGTCAGACATTACCATACCATTGGTACTCGATACTCTTAATAATGGTACAAATCAGGTCTGCAGCTAGGTTCAAGAGGTGATATGTAAAACTGAAATTACAAATAAACGACGTTAACCTCATACCATTGCCAAGGAAAGGGGTGGTAGTTATGATACAGAGTTCTGAGCAGGGTCGAAAACGATGGTTTCAGTCTTTTCAGTAGTTAAATAGAAGAAGTCTATCTTTCATTTAATGTTACCAAAGACCAATACATAGTTGAGAAATTGGAGGAGGCCAAGGATAAATCTTTGGGGACACCAGAGATAACCGTACTGGAGAAGGAATGATGTGGAGGTGTTAGTGTTGGACTGGAGTGGACAAAGTTAAAAATCACACAACACCAGGATATAGTACAACAGGTTTATTTGAAACCGCAAGCTTTTGGAGCCTTCGCTCAAACCATTTCACGTTGTACTCTGGCTCCAGTTATTTTAATTAACCCATTTCAGATATACTATGATACATATCCAGGTAGGTGGGACCTTACCACTGCACTACAAGATCCATTATGGTTATTTTTAATCAATCTATTCAGTGTAATGGTACTGTACCTTTAAGAGAAATTTGTTCTGTGCCGATTCTGTTGCAGCGAGGTTTGGCAAATGCTGCTGGAATGTTTGCTTCAGAAACAGTGCGTAACCAGCTTTGAGCTCACTGGATGTGTTTTTGAATTAGACAAAACAAGCATGAGGGGGTGGAGTCAGGGTCCTGTAGACCCAGGGTTTTCATTTTGTTCTCATTTGGGGTTTTGGAGTTGGCTGTTGAAGCTGATAGATACAGCTCTATCTCTGCTGCAGCACAAAGCTTGACTTCTTTCTCCATGCTGCTAGATTGTTTCTGTTGATGTTCCTTTCTCCTGGACTGGAAGGGAGATGGCACATGAGGAAAATCTAATTTGCTGAATTTGCCTTTGCCAAGGGCGTGTTTCTGGAATGCGGCTATATTGGAACAGTTGATGATTAGTAGTTAAATGATATATTATTTTATTAAGTATTTCAATAGAGTTAAAGTTATGCCAATTACTTTTTGCTTGTATTTTTATTGCATTGTAAAAATTAAGTTTGTTTTGCTTAAAACTTAGTGGTGTACCAATCACTGCACATCTAGAACACAGTGCCTTACATTTGTCTTTTGCCAAAATGAAAGTTAGTGTCTCGGCTATCTCTTTGATATATTTTGAGGAGGTTTAGTCTGGTCCATGACATCAGAGGTGGGACTTGAGCCCAGACCTCTTGATCCTGAGATAGGGACACTACCACTGCTCCACAACACCCTTATATGAACCTTATACTGTGGCTATAATGAATGGATAATGATAGAACCAGGTGAGTTTGGACCCATCCAGCTTGACAACAACAGAGAGGAGTTGGAGAAGGATGGTGTGCTCAATCTCATTAAAGGCTTGTAGACACTTCAAGCGAATGAGAAATCGCAGCCACACAGAATGTCATTGGCAACTTCAATTAAAGCTTTGATAAAATAAATGTTGGTGCTTATTTATTCCCTGCCACTAGATGTCATGTATACATTTTACAACAATAATATCAAAAACCTCCAAGGGAGGACACCATCATTATATCAACCACTCCTTTGGTACTGGTATTGAGCCCTATATATTATGGTATAGGAACTGACCCCAGGTTTCAGTACCCTCGGCCTAGTGTTTGCAGACCATGGTGGTATATTGCTCCCAAAGTTAAGAGGAACTAACTAAGTATAATGTTAATGATCAAAAAGCAGCCCTTATCATCTCTGATTTGTCAGCTTCAACCACCCTGACACTATTGGAGGCAAAACCTTATGTGTTCCCCGTCACCAAGGCTGTCTTCATCCATTTCCACACAGCCCTGCCCTGCCTGTCCAGTCTCAACTGTCCCAGTACTGTTCTTGCTGGATTTCCGTGTTTATCTGTTATAAAGTGCAGCTTTTCCAAAGTTCTGCAGCATGTGCCCCAACCCTCATTTTAAATCATTCTGCTTTAAAGTTAGCCAGTCAATCAATATGTCCCATTTGGCCCACCATCTGTGTAAAAAATATGCCTGTCAGGTCCTTTTTAAATCTTTCTTCTCTCATCTTAAAAATATGCCTTCTAATTTTGAACTCCCCCACCCTAGGGTAAAGGTCTTTGCTATTCATTTTATCTATGCTCTTCGTGATTTTATAAACCTCTATCAGGTCATCCCTTTACCTCCTATGCTCCAGGGAAACAAAATTTCAGTTTACCCAACCATCCATTATAACTCAAATGGCCTCATGCAAGTCCTGTACAACCACAGCATGATGTCTGAATGCCTTTTTGTCATTGTACTAGCCTCTACCACTTCCTTTCGCAGTCTTGGAAACTTTCCCAGCTTACCAAGATGCCCTGAACTACAAGGGCCCCTGTTCCTCCAACTCATCTGATTTTAAATTCTCATCGTCATGTTTTAATTCCTGAAAGATCTCCCTCCCTCCCTAGACTTGTAACCTCTTTCAGTCTGATAACCAGCCACGATAACTCTGTGGAATTCTCAATTCCTTTTCCTGGCCTTTCCACTTGCTTATGGTCATTAGTTTTATCTTGAGCCATCTAACTGTAAGCTCTGTAATTCCCTCCCAAAACTCTTCCTGCTCACCTGCTCCCATTCACTTTCTCAAGACCTACCTGAAGACTCAATTTGGGGACAGTTTTGGAGCAGGGTATCTGACTATCCCATTAGCTGTGAACTTTCCCTCTCACTGACTTTCCCTCTTGCTGCCAAACATCGCTCTTACCAACCTTTCTCCCCTCCCTCTCACCTTCCTCCCCTCCCTTTCACCTTCCTCCCCTCTCTCTCACCTTCCTCCGCACTCTCTAACCCTTCCCTGCGCTCCCTTCCTCCCCTCTCTCTAACCTTCCTCCCCTCTCTCTAACCTTCCTTCCCTCCTTCTCACCTTCCTCCCCTCTCTCTAACCTTCCTCCCCTCTCTCTAACCTTCCTTCCCTCCTTCTCACCTTCCTCCCCTCTCTCTAACCTTCCTCCCCTCTCTCTAACCTTCCTTCCCTCCTTCTCACCTTCCTCCCCTCTCTCTAACCTTCCTCCCCTCTCTCTAACCTTCCTTCCCTCCTTCTCACCTTCCTCCCCTCTCTCTAACCTTCCTCCCCTCTCTCTAACCTTCCTTCCCTCCTTCTCACCTTCCTCCCCTCTCTCTAACCTTCCTCCCCTCTCTCTAACCTTCCTTCCCTCCTTCTCACCTTCCTCCCCTCTCTCTAACCTTCCTCCCCTCTCTCTAACCTTCCTTCCCTCCTTCTCACCTTCCTCCCCTCTCTCTAACCTTCCTCCCCTCTCTCTAACCTTCCTTCCCTCCTTCTCACCTTCCTCCCCTCTCTCTAACCTTCCTCCCCTCTCTCTAACCTTCCTTCCCTCCTTCTCACCTTCCTCCCCTCTCTCTAACCTTCCTCCCCTCTCTCTAACCTTCCTTCCCTCCTTCTCACCTTCCTCCCCTCTCTCTAACCTTCCTCCCCTCTCTCTAACCTTCCTTCCCTCCTTCTCACCTTCCTCCCCTCTCTCTAACCTTCCTCCCCTCTCTCTAACCTTCCTTCCCTCCTTCTCACCTTCCTCCCCTCTCTCTAACCTTCCTCCCCTCTCTCTAACCTTCCTTCCCTCCTTCTCACCTTCCTCCCCTCTCTCTAACCTTCCTCCCCTCTCTCTAACCTTCCTTCCCTCCTTCTCACCTTCCTCCCCTCTCTCTAACCTTCCTCCCCTCTCTCTAACCTTCCTTCCCTCCTTCTCACCTTCCTCCCCTCTCTCTAACCTTCCTCCCCTCTCTCTAACCTTCCTTCCCTCCTTCTCACCTTCCTCCCCTCTCTCTAACCTTCCTCCCCTCTCTCTAACCTTCCTTCCCTCCTTCTCACCTTCCTCCCCTCTCTCTAACCTTCCTCCCCTCTCTCTAACCTTCCTTCCCTCCTTCTCACCTTCCTCCCCTCTCTCTAACCTTCCTCCCCTCTCTCTAACCTTCCTTCCCTCCTTCTCACCTTCCTCCCCTCTCTCTAACCTTCCTCCCCTCTCTCTCACTTTCCTCCCCTCTCTCCTACCTTCCTCCCCCCTCTCTAACCTTCCTTCCCTCCTTCTCACCTTCCTCCCCTCTCTCTAACCTTCCTCCCCTCTCTCTCACTTTCCTCCCCTCTCTCCTACCTTCCTCCCCCCTCTCTAACCTTCCTTCCCTCCTTCTCACCTTCCTCCCCTCTCTCTAACCTTCCTCCCCTCTCTCTCACTTTCCTCCCCTCTCTCCTACCTTCCTCCCCCCTCTCTAACCTTCCTTCCCTCCTTCTCCCCTCTCTCCCCTCTCTCTAACCTTCCTCCCCTCTCTCTCACTTTCCTCCCCTCTCTCCTACCTTCCTCCCCCCTCTCTTCCCTCCTTCTCACCTTCCTCCCCTCTCTCTAACCTTCCTCCCCTCTCTCTCACCTTTCCTCTTTGCTGACAACCTTCTCCCTTTGTAGACCTCCCCTTTCAACAAGTATTTGCTCAGGTTTGGAATCAGTGCTATGTTTTTATGCAATTCTTTCTTTATCCGTTGATCACTTTTTTTAATGTGTTCTTAACTTGTTTGTGCATCTTTATTCAGTTGAGCCTATTCTCCTTTCAGCTTGTAGGGATTTGTTCAAACTATTTTTCCTCTTTAATTTATTTGTTTAGTGTCAAATGAGCTTTAATATGAGCTTCCTAGTTTTGGGAGTGCTTTCATCTTGTATGTTCCGTATTATACTTTTAAAAGTAGGCCCCTCAACTTCCAAGAAAGCATTGTTGAGGAAGTTTTCACAGTTAATTAGCTTTATTGCTTGCATATTGTTTTTGAATTTGACCTCCATGTTGCTCTCTATCTAGCCTGTTGCTTTAAATATTTCAGACTTTCAGATTCTGTTCAGTTTTAATATTTTGTCCTCACTGTCTCCAGAATTGCTAATTAGATTTGTATTGTATATTTTCTGAGTTTTTTATGAACACAAAAATAACATTCTCGCCATACTGAGTCAAAAAGCATTCAAATTCAAGTCACTTGGTGTTTCCAAGATTATAGTAAATTGATTGAAGTTTTCAAATAAATTAACTTTAATGTTCTCACATGTCTCTTCAGAGGAATTATCCTCCTGACATTGACCTGGTTGTCTTTTTTTACAAGATCAACATCACCACCATGCTCTTGTACTCTATCACCCTATCAATAAAGCTGAATATACTGTATGCTTTACTTACTGCTCTCACTACCTGCTCAGCTACTTTCAAGGATCTGTGCACACATAACACCCAGGCCCCTCAGCTCCTTAGAATTATACCCTTTTTTTTATATTGTCATCCAGTGTTATTCCTAGCAAAAGTTCTGATCTAACCTGCAACTTTCATGTGAGTGTCCTTCACAAGTGGACCTGCAGTGCAGTTTTTTGAGAGAGTGAATGAAAGGCTTTATGCCCGAAATGCCAACTCTCCTACCCCTCGGATGCTGTCTGACCTGCTGTGCTTTTCCAGCACCACACTTTTCGACTCTGATCTCCAGCATCTGTAGCCCTCACTTTCTCCAAGAGAGTGAATCAACCTTTGTTGACAAATCAGTTTAAGAAAACCTTTCCATTTGGCTTTGACAAAGTCTACCTGAATTTGGCAATGCAAGAATTGATCTGAAAGGGGCTTCTAGACACTCTGCAGTGACACCAGCTTAGATTATTGCCTGCTCAACGATGTTAACCCCCTTTATTACGGCAGACTGACATTGTGTCTCTGGGTGTGATACTCAGGCACACTAATCAGCTATCACTGGACTAGCAATTCAGGTCAACTCTGAGGGAAGGGTTTAAATCCCACAGGGTAGCTGGTGGAATTTAAATTCAGTTAGCAAGTGTGAAAGAAGAAACTAGTCTCTCCAATGGTAGCCATAAAGCTATCATCAATTGTCCTTTTAAAAAAAAACATCTGGTTCACTGATGTCCTTTGGGGAAGGAAATCTGCTGTCCTTATCCACGTGTGACTCCAGACCTAGAATAATATGATTTACTCTGAGCTGCCCTTTGAGTCATAGCAAGCCACTCTGTTCAAGAGCAGTTAGGAATGGTCAACAAATACTGACCTTGCTGGTGACTCCCACGTCCCCAGAATAAATACAGAAGAAAGTGATGATGTTTGAGCTCCGTGCAAAAGACAGTAAAATAGCTGCTTTTAATCTTTTGCATGAATTGATCGGAAAGGCGAAAGAGTACTCCAAGATGGAGAGTCTTTCCCTTTCATACCATCAAGCTGCATCATATTTTGTCAGCAGCAGGACTCCCAGTTGTTATATCTGAATGTTTTGAATCTCTAATTATCCCAGGAGTCTATGCTGGCTGCTTCTATCAGCCATGAATTCCTTATGCTCCCCATAGAACCATAGATCCTATGTCGCTTTCCAAAGATGATACCTCTCTGGAATGTGTCACTTTGAGAGTAAGGTAATGTAATTTTCAATCCAACAAATGGTTTTTAAACATTTAATAACTCCTGATGAGTTTTAATTTGCCAGTTTAAAATGCGTGTTTTTAAAAGCTTGTTCATGTTGTTCAAATTGAACATTTTGATCTGTTTAATTTCTGTAACCATGACCATGGATGAAGTTTTAAGTTGTGTTGAACTGACCACTTATAGAAACTGAAGTACTCTTCATACTTTAACACTGCAGACATAAAATATTACAATTTAAAGTCACTGGATTGCAAGAACTAAAAGTATGTTTCTGCTTGTAGTTACAGCTCCCAAAGCATGTGGAAATCTTGTTGTTATGTTTCTGCCCCTCCTTTCCTCAGTGTGAGAACTCTGCACCTACTTCTGATTTTTATATATCATGTTGCTGATTCTCAGGCAAAGCATTGATGTTCCAGTCTGTGGCAGTCTTTGAAAGGAAAACACTTTGGGGAAAAAAGACAATTCTGCAACTTTTCTTTTGGATATTTGTCTAAGTGGTTCTTTGTTATCGACAGTTATATTGATAATAGCCTTGATTGCAATGTTTTTGGAAAATCCTTTATTTGGAATTTGGAAATCTTGTGTGTAAGTATCAAAATCTGCACCGTTATATGGACCTATTTATTCCTGTCCCCAGTTCAAGGTCCTGTGTCTTAGATTGTGGCAAGCAGGCATAAAATTAGGCAATCCTTAGGGAAGTCAGAATTTGAAATTTCAAACTATCAGTTTGTTTGTTTCGCCTGTCCATATTCTTGTGTTTCCTTGTCCAAAGACAATGATGTTGAAAATGGCAAACCTCTATAAAATATTAGACCAGCAGACTTTTTCAGAAGAGTCTCACTGAGGGAAACTGGTTCACCTTGGGTTATATGTTAACATCTGCAATTAATCACATGGTCTTTAGCTCACAGTCTTACGGCATCGAACAAGCCCTTACAGTGCAGTGTCTATGCTGACCAACTATCACCAAATGTTATTAATCCATATGGAGCTAGCCATATGGAGTGCAAATAAAACATATCGGAGAAGATTGAGAATCAATCCAGTGTTGCTTTTGAGCAGACTTCACTTGATTGTGTGAAAACTACTAAAGTGATCAAGTTCACTCTGATTTCTTTCCCCTTGTGAGGGATCCAGCCAAATCGCACTCCGTTCTTCCAGTTGATTTCCACAACCTTCAATTATTTTTCAATCATTCATCCTGCTCCCTTTGCTCAGTTCCTTTCTGTATAGCCTCCTTATTGGGTGTGGTGATCAGACTATCCTCTCTAAGCCGTCCAATGGCCACTCGCATCAAGCTGTCCCATGTATTGCAATTTCCCGTGACTGCAGTGTGCAAAAGTCTTCACAAAGATGAGGAGTCATCTCTCCGATTGGTAGCCCTTGTTTCTGAAAATCTGAAATGCTGAAAATGAATGTGCCGTGGCGTGGGCTGGGAGCTGGTGGACATAACTGTGCCCCCAGGACTGTCCAGGTATGTGGGTGTGTGAGTGCACGCAGAGAGCCAGGCGACAGTACCCATCTCCCTTGGTCACTTCATTTGATCTCCACTAACTGACTGATCCCCACTAACCGACTGATCCCTCATTTACTAACTGATCCCCACTAACCAACTGATCCCCCACTGACTGATCCCCACTAACCAACTGATCCCTCACTAACTGACTGATCCCCACTAACCGACTGATCCCTCACTAACTGACTGATCCCCACTAACTGACTGATCCCTCACTAACTGACTGATTCCTCACTAACTGACTGATCCCTCAGTGTCTGACTGATTCCTCACTAACAGACTGATCCCCACTAACCAACTGATCCCCCACTAACTGACTGATCCCCACTAACTGACTGATCCCCCATTAACTGACTGATCCCTCACTAACTGACTGATCCCCCACTAACCGACTGATCACCCACTAACCGACTGATCCCCCACTTACTGATTGATCCTGCGTTAACCGATTGATTCCTCACTAACCGACTGATCTTGTGCTGACCTGATAGACACTAGCCAACACTAAAGCAGCCTCTCTTCCCCCCAGCCCGAGCTCATTGACCTAGCACCCCATCTCCTTAAACAACTGCTATCCTCACTCCATGTAGACTTTACATACTTATCCTTTCACAGAGGCTGTCAAAGTGTCTGGCTGTGCTACTGGACATTAAGATCACAAAATATAGTACACTTACTGATGCAAATGGTTAATTCTTCTCACTTCTGTATTCATGGCCAGGTTCCTAACTGGATGCCAATATCCAGGAACTTCCAATGCAGAAACCTGCTAAAGTTAAATGAAGATGTTTTAATCCAGTCAGGGCAGAAATAGGGCTGATGATTATCCTCACAACATCCCAGAATGTAAGGATAATTAAGTACAGTCACAGCTTCATACACACTAACAGACAGCCATAAACAAAGAACAATTGATTCTAGGGACAAAGCACTTGTGTGGGTTATTAGCAGGAATGGAAGAAGTAGATCACATACCGAATTTTCAATTCTTTAAGATGCAGGCATTGTAGGCCTGGATGTGTTGTTCTTCATGGGTTTTTGGATGATTTTATTGGTCGCTTTATCAGTCAACATTATTATGACCCAGTTTCTGGAGAACTAAATATTTTATTGGCGAGGACAAACAGCCCAGTCTTTCTCTCTCACTGCCTGACCTGATACTTGACCATGCAGAGTTCAATTCGGGTCACTGGACCTGAAATGTTAACCCTGCTTTCCCTCCAAAGATGCTGCCAGACCTGCTGAGCTTCTCCAGCAATTTCTGTTTTTGTTTCAAGTTCCCAGCATCCTTAATTCTTCGTCATATTTTAAGGTTCCCTGTTATCCTGCTGGTTTCAATCATATGACAACATGATCGGTGCTTCAATTGTCTTTGTTGAGTCAAACTTGGTAACCTGACGTTTGTGGGGTGAGGTGGGAGATTGTTACTTTCTGAGTCTCAGTAAACATGCGGTTGATAGGAAATGTAAATTCTCAAGTTTCATATTAGTCATTTACATTTTGAGAAGCAGGTTAAGACATGAGTTAAGTCTATGCAGAAATCATAAACAATGGTCACTTGATTCTTAGCAATGATTTTGGAGCAGTGTCCACTTTTAAAGTCACACTGGATATAGTTCATATCCAAGAGACAGAGATATATTACCTCACTGGGCATGATAGTACTTCTTGCATTTGTGTAAAACATGTTTAAGTTTTTACAATGAGCCAACCTTACAGAAACCCATGCCATACATTCCACTTTGTGCAGTAGATTGTGACTCCAATGATACAGGCCATTTTTTTTTTGTTCCAAATTTCTGATTTAAACCTAATATCACTTTTTTTTTTAAACTAACCTGTTGAGAAATGTTATGACTCACCTCTGGAGCAGGTGAGACTTGAACTGCACACTGCCTCTGATGAATTGAAGGACACAACACTTTCATTTCTTCGTTTAGAACCATGCAGGCAATTTAAGATGACATCAATGGTGTGACAGTCACAAAATAAACGCCATTTCAACATGCATGATGTACGCACAGTATTTACTGTAAAACTACAGAGTTGTGTTTTGTTATCACTTTTTATCTTTTCTAATTATTGAGATGGACATCCAGCTGTTTGATCATTTTTCTCAGTTTATTATTGTAAATAAGGTGTTTTGTACCACTGAATCCTGATTTCAGGTATGTAGCACAGTCAACCAATAGAAAGACTTTCACCTGTAGACACCTGAAATATATTTGATACTTTGTGCACACAATCTGTCTATGGAGAGTTTTTGGCAAGATTTTGTTTCACAGTCAGGGGCAGTCTTTAATTTAAACCAGTTACTGATCTTAACATTGTTGCAGTCTGCAACAAGTCCTTCTTAAAAGCTGGTAGATGTGACCAGCATCTCCTTTACCAAAATGCTTTCTTTTCACATAGCAAAAAAGTGAAGTCATGACGATGCTTTTGTGAGACACACTAAAAATAAACAGAGCATGTAACCTTAGGGAGATTACAGAGCCCACAACTGCTCTCTGCAGTTTAATTGCTTGGCATTCAATAGTTTATTCAAGGACAGCGCACAGCATTGCAGACTTCTACTAAATATGATCCTGAAAGAGAAGAGAGTCTGAGAAGATGAAAGAAATTGGGTATTCCTCAAAAGTAAATAATCCATGTCTTATTTACGATGATTAAGGGAAGGCAGAGCCAGGTCAACCTCATTGTGAGCACAGATTATTCCATGTGACAGCGATACCACGGTGAGGACTAGCTGTCACATGGAATCAAATAGTGACAGCGTCATTGCCAACATCAGTGGAAATACAGTAGACTAAACAGCTTGCCAAATGACTGCTGCCAAAGATTCAACAGGTCTGCATAATATCCAGAGAAATGATTTGGATGGCACAGTGACTCGGTGGTTAACACTGCTGCCTCACAGCACCAGGGACCCAGATTCAATTGTGGAGTTCGCACATTCTCCCCGGATGCACGGGTTTCCTCCAATTGCTCTGGTTTCCTCCCACAGTCCAAAGATGTGCATGTTAGATAGAATAGCCATACTAAATGGCCCATAGTGTCCAGGGATTTGCAGGCTAGGTGGATTAGCCATGGGAAATTCATGGTTACAGGGATAAGGGGGTGTGTCTGGGTGGGATGCTCTTTGGAGGGTCAGTGTGACTCGATGGGCCAAATGGCCTGCTTCCACACTGTAGAGATTCCATGATTCTGTGAAATGTCCTTTACAGTATAACCCTTCCTAAAAACACTCTAGGTGTACCTGGCTCCCAAAGACAGCAGTGATTCAAGAAAGCAGATCACCCACCACCACCTTCTCAAGGTGAATTCGGGATGGACATAAATACTGGCCGAGCTGGCTACACCATCCTGTGAATGAAAACTAACAACAAATTCTACATGAGTCCTGTTCAATGTTGTGGACAATGTGTGGTCCATTAACCAGTCTTAACTGGTGTGTCATGAAGATATGTATGTTATCTGTTATGTTGACAGATCTTTCCAGAACTATTTAGGGTGTATTTTACAATGTATTTTAAACTGTAAAACCTCGAATTAATATTTTATGCAATAAACCCCCTACATAGCCCCCTGATAGTCATTTTTACCTAATTCAAAAAATATTAATTAGCATCTTATCAATTGTCCAATTCAAAGTGTTCCTCGTCCAAAGTTGTTACGTGAAAATAGACCTGATCATGAAATGTAGAACTAACCAACTGTATAGAGTTGCAGCCTCTATATAGAAACTTGGAAAAAATAATTAGAAACACATTTACATTATATTTCTGGGACAAACAAAAGCATACAATGGCTTATTTATTAATTAGGTGAATTTGGCTTCACATATTAATTCTGAAAAAAGTGAGTGAAGTAGCCAAATGGCCAGGAGCCAAGTAAGGTAGTGTAAGGGGTTTGAGATGACCTGCAGAAATCTGAAATGTCATTGTTCAACTTAATGTTTCAACTAATACTTCACACATTAAACCAAACACCCTTGAAAGTAGCAATGTTTTCAAAAAAATCATAGAATCCCTACATTGTGGCAATAGGCCCTTCAGCCCAACAAGTCCACACCAACCCTCTGAAAAATAGCCTACCCAGACCCATTCCTCTACCCTATTATTTTACATTTTCCCTGACTAAAGTACCATCATACAAATCTCTGAACACAATGGGCAATTTACCATGGCCAATTCACCTAACCTGCACATCTTTGAATTGTGAGAGGAAACCAGAAATCTGGAGGAAACCCAAGCAGACACAGGGAGAACGTGCATACTCCATACAGGCAGTTGCCCGAGGCTGGAATCGAACCTGGGTCCCCTGGTGCTGTGACGCAGCAGGGACCATTGAGCCACCATGCCGCCCCCTCCTTTTAAAATATATAATTAAAATGGTAACAAAATCACGCCCAGAATCTAATTTTTGATTACCTTAAATGAACACTTTAACAATTTTGTCAAAACTTTGGTTTTGAGAAAAACGTAGAAGTGTTTGTCAAAGAGGGCTTTGCTGCAGTTATTGGATGAAGGCATGCATATGGTATAGATGTATGTTTATGTGGAAAAATAACAAGTTCACAATAATTTAAAGATTTTTTCTCAAATAAAATTGTTGCTCTCTGCTGTGCCAGGTATGGCTACAATCTCAAACAAATCTAAACAATCCTGTGTGTTTGCTTTCTCACCTGAACTGCTGTGGTGGAGAATGAAATGTTCAAGTTTGAGACTGATGAATGTTTTGGATGGTAAATGTAAGAAGGGAAGTGGATCAAGTGTAGTTCATTAGAATTAAATTGAATTAAATTAGCTTTATTGTCACATGCACTCAAATGAATACAGTGAAAAGTTTATAAGTTGCCATTTACATCGCCATCTTAGGTACAATGACTAGGTATAATCCTTAGTTACAGGATAGAGAAATGAAGGAAAACGTTACATTACAGCTATACATAGTGTAACCATAGGTAAGAAAAAACAAGAAGCAAAGTTAACTGAGGAACAGATTTGCCAGATCAATGAACACTGAAACCGAATTAAAATACTGAAAAGTCAACTTTTGTTCACTTCTTCCTGTGTACCTTTATTAAATTAGTCTTGTCGCAGATTTACTTCACCTTTACTCACAAACAGTGAAGTATTGTGACCATAACACTCCAGTCTTCTAACATTATAAGCCGAGTCATCCTCTGAGACAAATTCAAAGCCATCTCAGCATAAAATAATCTCTGCTTGTTGCTAGCAGCTCAGCAGGTCATAAGTTGGAGAGGTGAGTCTCAAATATGATTTTGTAATGTTTCATAAGATAGAATGATCTTCTGCTATTCGGACTGAAAGGAAGGGGGCCATATTACTGTATAGAAAGTAGCTTGTCTAGGTTGACTAATTGAGGCATGTTTAAAGGTCTGACTTGCTTATTCCTGCTCATATTTCTTTTGCGTTAGGGTCAATGATTGTAGGTGAATTCCATCTGCTGAAGGGTCTTGACCAAGGAGCTACAATGATACAATTAAATAGTTGACACTTTGACATGGAATATAAAGGAAACGTCTTTCCACAGTGAAATGTGGGGTTGAATTGAAAAGCAGAATAATACAACTGGTAAATGTGGAAATTTGAAATGAAAGGATAGCCTGGGTTGTTGTAAAAATCTGTCTGATTTATTAATGTGCTTTAGGAAAAGGAACTACCTTCCTTACCTGATCTAGCCTCTCGACCTACAACACCTCCCACAATGTAGTGGACACTTCCATCTAGGATTGACACCAAATACTGGTGTAGCCAGTGACACCCACATCCCATGATTTTGTTTTTTAAATATGATTAGGACAGTTTGTTCACATGGAAGGTGAATGACCTCACAGGCTGGATACACCAAATGGGCTGTTTCTGTGCATTCTGCATAAAACAACAACTGAGATTGCATATTTTTGTTTCTCATGACATCATAGCACTGCATTCCACAGTGTCAGTAACCCTGTGTGATTTATTTGCAAGTTATAGAGAAAAGTTTGCCAAACATTTTGGCATAAGGATCATACCTCAAAAACAAAAGTTGTGCCCTTAGGCTGTAGAATCACAATCACAAAAATGCACAAACCAGCAAGCACAGCAACATGCAACAGGATCATACCTGCTGCTGGGCTCTGATGCAGCGGAGCTTTAAGGTTAGTAGCAATCCATCCTGTCATAAGGCTGAAAATACAATTTGCATTCAAGATGGGCAAAGAATCCTCTTTAATAATCATTAATTTAACATTTATGTGACATTTATACATGGTATTAGCCAAGCACAAATTGAAAACAGGCAATTATGCAAATTCACAAAGTCTTATTACTCAAATCCTGAAACTTCAAACAAACATTAGTTTGAACTGGTAAATTCAATCTGCTCAAAAACTTATGCAATCTACACCCACCTGGGAGCTGAATGTTTAACAGATCCAAAGTATTCTGACTGCAAGTCTTTGCACGTGACTGGTTTGGAAGTCGTTTACTGAATTAATTAGTTTGCTGAATTTCAAGACAAGAAGTAATCCTTACATACTGCGTATTCTAATGAATTTACTGACAATGAGAACGGAATTTTCAAACATGTGAATGCATTTAACTTCAGCCCAATCTAAAACAAAAAATGCAATGATTTCAACTTTGAAAACTCAAAATTTGGATCTTAGTAAATCAGATTTAAGAAAAAGAGGTGTTGGAGAAGGGTTGAATGATTTTTTTTTAGAAACTACTTTTCCTTTGCTTTTATCAGGTGCTTGTTTTGCGGCTACTTAACAATGCATCAAATTCCAATGTTATTTTGTCCATGGATCAATTGAGGTGGGAAATAGAGAGGGACACATTTGAAAATTATAGCTCTGGCGAGGATGTCCTCATTGTTGGAGTCACATGAAAAATATAGGAACAGGAATAAGTTGATGAGCCCCGTAGAACCATTCCACCATTTGTTTAAACCAGGGTTGTTCTGTGTCTTCACTAGATTGCATGTATTTTAACTTCTTATTCATGATACAGAAGAAAGGAAAACTGGATAATAGATGAAATGCGCTGTATTCAGAAACAATTTGTGTTTGTGGTGATGTTGACCTTGAAGATAATAATTGTGGGTCATTTGAGTGATGTTATCTTTGAGGATGGATTTAATTTTTTTCGCATAAAGTTGTAGCCTATCCACCCAAAAAAGCAGAAAAGGATAAAATTGTCAGGGATTATGGATGACAGTTTTTGTGTATGTATCTACTTAAGGGAAAAGAAGTTCCATCATCAAACAAATTATCTCAGTGTGAGGAAGAACACTTTTTTTTGATTATGTGAACCTGTTCGTTGACCAATTTGGAAAGAGTTTGGGGATGTATGGTTGTTGTCAGTAACTGCTGTGTGATCTGTGCTGCCAAATTTAAGCTGTATTTTAGCTCTTAAATACTTGCTGTCAGTTAATAGTCATTCCCAGGCTCTGCATTTTGTCAGAAAACTATTCTTTCATTTAAACTTTGTTCTGATGGATGGCCAAAGCTTCAAGTTATTACAGTACTGAAGTGAACTAAAAAGTTAATAATTCTAATTTCTTATTTTTCGCTAACGTGATCATATTTAGTTAACGTATTTCAGTCTGTTTTTATTCTAATTCTTCAAGTTTGTTTTGGTTAACTGTGTTTCACAATTGTAAATGGCAAACTCTGTCAGACATGTACTATACAATTTTCCATTAGTCTGTGAGACTATTTTTAGTCATAGTTTTTGCAACCAATTACAAAATCCCTTTGCTAACATAATTTATGTATAAGTTAATGATTTATGGATTCATGATCCACAAGTGAAAATACTTATAACACTGTAACATTTTAGGATTATTGTAATTCATGTGAAATGTGTGCTACTGTATAATCTTTCAAAAGCACAATTACATTTTGCATGCTAACCATACAACATGTTATTTGGGATATCTGTGGCATTGTAATATTAAAATATTTAGAATTATATAAATATGTAAATGCACTAAAATTCACTAAAACTGTTTAACTCCACCTTCTTTAGATTCAACCGTTTAATCATTATGATTTGGATATTGCTGTAAGAACTCGAACTGTGAGTGATAATGATTAACTTTTATCCTGGTTGATTAGAATGATCCAGAAGACGGAGAGGACTATGTGAATTTGAATCTGTAAAACCCTGGTCCTCATTATATCTGAAATAGACGGATGATGCCTTCATTTAATCAAGTAGATATTCACGCTCAGATTAAGTTTTGGATAGTTTGTGTACCAGCAAATAACCAATAAGAACTGAAGGGAGGCCAGGTTTATTTTAGAGCTCAGTTTTCAAATAAAAATTAGCTGGCATTTGGCAGGTGAGAAATAAGCACCCGCCTCTCTCTGAAAATCTCAAACAGGATTCTGAATACTTGTAAGATCTTGATCTGTCTGTGTTATGTGACTTACTTCCTGACTCAGCCCACAACTATGAGAGAAGGAATGGGGCACATAGTAATCACTGCCATTTTCAACACACTGCCAGACATTTCCAATGGGCAGAAGACCTTAACATCCACTTTAGTATCTCATTCTGATCTAAGCAACCAGAATCTTTCTTCATTCTTGTTAAATTACATAACCTGGTTCCTGCCTTCTGTCACTTTGGGGCATTTTATTACATTAAAGGCAGTCTATACAGTAAATGGAGTTATTATTGTAAATGATTTTAAAAACTCCGCCTCATTGACACTTATAGTAAGTAGTTTTACTGTCATATAAACTTAAGTTTCAAAATACATATGCTTCCAAAAATAAAAGCAAAATGCAGCAAATGCTGAAAACTGAAATAAAACAGTACATGCTGGAAAAACTCAACAGGTCTGTGGAGTGAGAAGCAGAAGGATTACTGGACTCAACATTAGCTCTGCTTCTCTCTCCACAGCTGCTACCAGATCTGTTGAGTTTCTCTAGCGTTTTCTGTTTTATTAATTCCACTTGCAATTTTTTTTTTGCTGCAAGTTGTGTCTCTTTGGGAAATATTTTAACTCTTGATACTAAATTGCTGCTGTTGGGGGGCTGCAAAGGAGACTGAGCCCCTTTGTTTTCAAGTTTAAGTGGGGCCTGTGAGCTGCCAATGTCAAATGGATGGCCAAGTACAACAGCTTAGCTTTTTGCCTGAAGTGTTTAGTTGCTTACTGTGTGGAGCTGGCACACAAATAGATCGAGCAGTGGGGAAGATATGAGTACCCCGTTTAGGGATATGTTGATACATGGGCAAAATGTGCATGATGCATGTTTTGCAATTTTTCCCTTAAAATTATGCCATTTCAGGTTCTTCTAGGCCCACTCAGTTTCTAAAATCACTAAAGCTTTGGTCCAAACATGGATAAAAGAGCTGAACTTGAGAGAAGAAAGGGCAGTTAGTGCCCTAAAATCAAATCAGCATTTGACTGCATCAATAAGCCCGAGCGAAACAAGTCACTGAGACTTGGGAAATACATTCCATTGTTTAGAGTCATAGCGAGCTCATAGAAAAATGATGCTAGATGTTGGAAGTCAGATATTTCTGCCAAAAGATCTCTCTGGAGGAATTCCTTCAGGTCAATATTTTTAATCAACTGACTAAGACATGTCACAAGACACCATTGGAGCAAGTGGGTCTTGAAACAGAACGTCTGCCTCAAAATTCCTCAGGGTAGCACCCAAGGCTCAGTAATCAATGACCTTGCCCATAATCATCAGGCCAAATGTGGGAATTGTGCTATTTTCAGCACTATTGAGATATTGAAGCAGTCCATGTCCAAGTGCAGCCAAAACTAGACATTGTTCAGGTTTTGGCTGATAAGTGGCAAGTAACATTCACACCATATAGGTATAGGCAATGACCACTTCCAAAATAAGAAAATCCAATCTTGATGTTTAATAGTTTGACTGTCACCAAATTCTCCACCATCAACACCCGAGGAGTAATCGTTGGCCAGAAACTAAACTGGACTAGCCATATCAATACTGCACCTGCAAGAGTCTTTTAGCATCTAGGAATCCATCTAGGGAGTTCATCTCCTGATCCCTTAAAGCCTGTGCACAATCTACATGGCACAAGTCAGGAATGTAAATGGAACACTCTACATTTGATGGATGCACCTCCAATAATGCTCAAGAAGCTCAACAACATCTGGGACAAAGCAGTGCACTTGAATGGTAGGGCTCATGCCCGAAACATCGATTCTCCTGCTCCTTGGATGCTGCCTGACCTGCTGCGCTTTTCCAGCAACACATTTTCAGCTCTGATCTCCAGGATCTGCAGTCCTCACTTTCCCCCTGCCATAACCACATCCATCATTACTTTTTTATTCACTCCTAAGACATGGCCAATATTTATTGCCTGTCCCTCGCTGCCATTGAGAAAGTGGTGATGAGCTGCCTTTTTGTACTGCTGCTGTTCGTGTGCTGTAGGTTAACTCACAACGCTGTTAGGGAGAAAGTTCCAGGATATTGACCCAGCAACAGGGAAAGAACAGCGATATATACCCAAGTAAGGATGATAAGTGACTTGGAGGGGAACTTATAAGTGGTGGTGTTCCCATGTACCTGCTGCCCTTGATCTTCTCGATGTTCATGGTCATGGATTTGGAAAGTGCTATCTGAGGATCTTGGGTGAATTTCTGCAGTGTATCTTGTAGATAGTACACACTAGTGCTACTGAGTGTTGGTGGTGGAGGGAATGTATGCTTGTGGATGTGGTGCTAGTCAAGCAGGCTACTTTGTCCAGGCGAAAGTGAGGACTGCAGATGCTGAAGATTAGAGTCAAGATTAGGGTGGTACTGGAAAAGCACAGCAGGTCAAGCAGCATCAAGGAGCAGGAAAATCGACGTTTCGGGCAGGAGCCCTTCATCAAGAGATTCAGCACCACTCTAATCTTGTCCTGAATAGTGTCAAGTTTCTTTCCTCAGCCGACAAGGTACAGCTGCAGAGTGTACAATCTATAAAGTATACTGCACCAATGTATCAAGACTCCTTAATGAGCTCTGTCCAAACATGTGACCTGTACCAGCCAAAAAGTTGAGGTGCAGATACATGGAGACACTCCCAGCAACATGTTCCCCGCTCAGCCGCATGGCATCCTGATTTGGAATGATGTCACTATCCCTTGCCTGGTGCTGGGTCAAACTCCTGTGAATTCTTTCCTTGTAGGATTGTGGGTGTGTCTATACTATGCAGAATGTAGCAGGTCAAGAACACAGCCCATCACCACCATCTTCTCCATGACAATTAAAAATGGGCAATAAATGCTGTTTTCGCCATGAGTATATTTTCAAAACTGTACAAAGGGTTCCCATATTTGTACAATGAAGAGGTCTACTGCCTACAGCTGATTGGTGCCTCAGCTAGCCAAGGAAGGATCCCTTTCAAAATGAAACTAATATGGTTGTATGTAAACCTACCCCATTCAGAGGCTGTTGACATCAAATTCAGTTGAAAATAATCCATTTGTAACCTGTTGCAATTTGATAATAGGTTCAAACCATGTTTCAGTAATTCTCTTTCAAAACCTTTTGAAATCTCTGGATACACCCATTAATCTCACAATGTATTCTTTCTGGACTATCGGTCTTGTGTACTGTAAACATACTCTTTGCATGGCATTTGTTCAGTGATCTGTGAACGCACTCACCTCTTCTGGCTGGGAAGCAGCTAAACATGGTTGGGGTTAGGTGACTGCTAAAAGGAGTTCTTGCTGTGATGTTCTCAAACTCAGATGATTGCCTTCCTTTAACCGTAATCATCTTCTATTTTGTGTGAGATATGTCTGCAGTCAGAGGAGAGTTTGCCAGCACCAAGAGGTGAGTTTGCTAGCACCGATCCCCTCTGACCTCAGTTTATGAGCTCTCCGGGATGCCACATTCAAATGTTTCCCTGGTGACAAAGGGATTTGTTATCACCTCACCTCTGCAATTCAGATTTTGTTTTCATGTTTGAATAAAGGCAATAATAAGCTTCAACACTGATTCAGACAGAACTCAGAATGAACATGAGTGTATATGTTATTGCTGAGGAAATGCCACTCGCCACTGATATTGCTGATTCCTTTCATTACTTCACTAATGATCTCTTTATATGATATAGCAAATCTAAAATGAAGATACTTGCAAGTTCCAACCAGACAAAACTTAGATTTTAAATACTTTTAGGGACCATGAGCAAAATATATTTGTTTTCTTTGCAGCATCTATACAATCCCAGCTATGGGGAACTTGAGGCTTGCCTTTGTGCCCTGTCCCTGAGAGTGCCAGGCAATTACAACACACCACTGACCAAACTAGCCAGCAAACAGTCCAGGATTAAGCACCAGCCCCCAAGGAGCCAAGGACTTGCCTTTGGGCAGTATCCAAGTGAAGCAGTGGCAAGATAGAATACAGGAAAGGGATAGTGTTTGGTGGCGTGGTGTAAAGATAACAATCTCTCCCTCAATGTCAACAAAGCAGAGGAAATGGTCATTGACTTCAGGAATCAAGGTGGAGGGCATGTCCCTGTCTGTATCAATGGTGCTGAAGTGGAGATGGCCCAGAGCGTCAAGTTCCTGGGAGTGACAATCACTAACAATCTGTCCTGGTCCACCCACGTTGATGCGACAGTCAAGAAAGCACAACAACCCCTCTATTTCCTAAGGAGGCTGAGGAAATTCAGCATGTCCGTAAAGACTCTTACCAATTTTTATAGATACTCCACAGGATGCATCGCGGCTTGGTATGTCAACTGCTCTGCCCAGGACTGGAAGAGATGACAGAGAATTGTGAACACAGCCCAGTCCATTACACAAACCAACCTTCCATCTATTGACTACCTCTATACTTCTCGCTGCCCCAGAAAGGCAGCCAACATCATCAAAGACCCTTCCCATCTCCTCCGTCAGGAAGAAGTACAGAAGTTTAAACAGAACAGATGCAAGAACTACTTCTTCCCTGCTGTTAATAGACTGCTGAATGGACTCTCAATTTTTAAATTTGATGTTAAACTCACTCTTTGTGCACTTTCTTTGTAACATTCTATTCCTTGCTCAGTGCTATTACGCTAATGTACTTTGTATGGTATGATCTGCCTGTACTGCATGTAAAACAAAACTTTTCACTGTACCTATGTACATGTGACAATAATAAATCAAATCAAATCAATACAGACTTTTCAAAATTGCTTATCTTGGTAAAAGTCTCACAATTTCAATAATGAAAGTTAGACTGTATTTAAGCAAGTGTTTCAAACAGTTTTCATAATTAGAACTACATCGTAATTGAAGTATGTGTAAGCCAAAATAGTGGGGTATAAGTATATTTCTGTTTGTGGGCATGTGAGAAAGTATATCATACTTTCAATTGAAAGGTACTCACAAGGCAAGTTACTATTCAGCAATAAGTTGATTGAAATTATATGCAGGCTGTTCAAGTTTGCTCTTAAATTTATGTTGCAAGACAAGAGTAAAGACTGTGTTTTACAATTTGCAACTGCAAAGACTCAGCATTAAGTTCACAAACATCAGATCTTATCTACTGCACCAATTTTATCAGATTGTTGATGTTCTTATTGTTATGACCAATGACCTATATTTTACAATCGATATGTTACTACATAATCCTCAATTGACGTTTATTTATTGTTTTCTTATTTGTAATTTAATCACTTTTCCTTCCTTCCCCGTTTTTGCTTTTCTCCCCTTGACGTTTGCATGAGATAAATAGTCTCTACGAAGAGTGTAGGTTTGAACTTGGTTTTCATTCACAGAGCAGTAATTCCAGGGACCAAATCTGAACTTTGTGGTGTTGGCATGTGGTGTGTGCTAAATTTTCAAAACAGCAGTCTCTAAATTAAATAAGTGAATGATAATCGCTAACTATCTGATAAGCTCTCTATTCCTAATATCAATTTTCCAGTCATGCCCTTCAAAGGTCCGACAGTCACTTTAGTTTCTTTTTTATGTACATACAAGAAGCTCTTGGTGTTTGTTTTTATCTTCTTTGTTGACAAATTACCTGTGTGGGAGTATATTTACTTTTAATCGTGCCTTTATCTTTCAGATGTTGAGCTGGAGGATGTGTTTGGCTTGAATGGACAAATAGAGCATAAATTATCGTTCCTGAGGAAACATGTGCCAAAGGATGTCAAGTTGGTGCTGATTGGCCATTCTATTGGATGTTATATGATATTAGAAATGATGAAACGTGAACCTAAATTACAGGTAGATGATCTAATGGGATATTTGTTTCATTGGTTTAAGTAAATCATTAATACACAGTACTTAGTGATTTTCAGTGCTACTTGTAGTTTACATCAGTTATGATGTGAACAGCATAAATGTATGCATTATAGCTGACACCAGACAAATAACATAAATTGAATCAAGATAGTTCTTATTTATATTTGACCCACTTTGGCTGGAAGCATTTAAAAAACAGCCCTAGCTGAAACAGTGAGCAGATAAACTACGTCATTGTCACAGTCTCTACTGACATCAGCAACAAGAAAACTTACTGAAGCCAACTTTGAGATCAGAGTTTGAAATATTATTTTATACATTATCTGAAAGAAATGACATGAAATTGAATTAAATAAAATGTAGTATTTTGATTATTTTGTCATTGCCATATTTTACTCAGTTATATCAAACCCATTTTTGTCCAAAGATTGCTAAGGGTGATTTTCATTGAATCATTTTCCTCGTTTTTATTCATCATCACATGCGACCCAATTCTTACACATCCTACCTCCTTTAGGAAGTTACAGTCTTCTTTCTTCCTGGGTTGCCTTTATGATATACTTCAGTTTCTATTGTGCAGTGTCAAGAAGCTGCCAAATGCATGGGCAAAAGTCCCTCCCTATGCATTTTAGCAGTACACACCTTTTTCTGTGACAATGAAAATTATCAGGGATCCAAACGGAACTAGATGAGTTTGCAAAAATCTTCTTCATCATATTAGGACATAGAACAGTACAGCACAGAACAGGCCCTTCAGCCCACGATGTTGTGCCGACCACTGATCCCTCAAATTTCTGTGACCATATGCATGTCCAGTAGTCTCTTAAATGTCCCCAATGACCTTCCTTTCACAAATGTTGCTGGCAACGCATTCCATGATCTCACAACTCTCTGTGTAAAGAACTCGCCTCTGACGTCCCCTCTATACTTTCCTCCAACCAGCTTAAAACTATGACCCCTCGTGTTAGTCATTTCTGCCCTGGGAAATAGTCTCTGGCTATCGACTCTATCTATGCCTCTCATTAACTTTCATGATTCGGAGATGCCGGTGTTGGACTGGGGTGTACAAAGTTAAAAATCTCACAACACCAGGTTATAGTCCAACAGGTTTAATTGGAAAAGCTAGTGTGCTTCCAATTAAACCTGTTGGACTATAACCTGGTGTTGTGTGATTTTTAATCTCATTAACTTGTATACCTCAGTTAGGTCCCCTCTCCTCCTCCTTTTCTCCAATGAAAAAAGTCTGAGCTCAGTCAACCTCTCTTCATAAGATAAGCCCTCCGTCCAGGTAGCATCCTGGTAAACCTCCTCTGAACCCTCTCCAAAGCATCCACATCTTTCCTATAATAGGGCGACCAGAACTGGACGCAGTATTCCAAGTGCGGTCTAACCAAAGTTTTATAGAGCTGCAACAAGATCTCATGATTTTTAAACTCAATCCCCCGTTAATGAAAGCCAAAACACCATATGCTTTCCTTAACAACCCTGTCCACTTGGGTGGCCATTTTAAGGGATCAATATACCTGCACACCAAGATCCCTCTGCTCCTCCACACTGCCAAGAATCCTATCCTTAATCCTGTACTCAGCTTTCAAATTCGACCTTCCAAAATGCATCACCTCGCATTTATCCAGGTTGACCCTATAAGGCATTAGTGAACCAGATGTGTTTTTATGATAAGCAACAGTGATTGTATAATTGCCGTTAGGATAGCTGTTTATTGAATTCAAATTACATCATCTGCTATAATGGGATTTGCCCCCAGAACATTAACCTGGGGTTCAGGATCATTAGTCCAACGATGTCAAATGCTAGCAAATGAGACGAGATTAATTTAGGTTACATGGTCGGCATGAACGTGTTGGACTGAAGGGTCTGTTTCAGTGCTGTAAATCCCAACGAGTCTAAGACTGTATGTCAGTGTGCCAGAACCTCCTCTGTCAGGCTACCCAAAATCTTGTCTCTTTCAATCAGATCATTTCTCATTCTTCATAGCTGCACCTCTGGCTCAACCTTCCCAACCTGCTCAAACTGCTCAACCTGCTCAACCCCTCGCTCAACCAGCTCAACCTGCCCAACCTGCCCAACCTGCCCAACCAGCTCAACCAGCACAACCTGCCCAACCTGCCCAACCAGCACAACCTGCACAACCTTCCCAACCTGCTCAAACTGCTCAACCCTTGGCTCAACCAGCTCAACCTGCCCAACCTGCCCAACCTGCCCAACCAGCTCAACCAGCACAACCTGCCCAACCTGCCCAACCAGCACAACCTGCACAACCTTCCCAACCTGCTCAAACTGCTCAACCCTTGGCTCAACCAGCTCAACCTGCCCAACCTGCTCAACCTGCCCAACCAGCCAAACTTGCCCAACCTGCCCAACCTGCACAACCTGCACAACCTGCCCAACCTGCCCAACCTGCACAACCTGCACAACCTGCCCAACCTGCCCAACCTGCACAACCTGCACAACCTGCCCAACCTGCCCAACCTGCACAACCTGCACAACCTGCCCAACCTGCCCAACCTGCACAACCTGCACAACCTGCCCAACCTGCCCAACCTGCACAACCTGCACAACCTGCCCAACCTGCCCAACCTGCACAACCTGCACAACCTGCCCAACCTGCCCAACCTGCACAACCTGCACAACCTGCCCAACCTGCCCAACCTGCACAACCTGCACAACCTGCCCAACCTGCCCAACCTGCACAACCTGCACAACCTGCCCAACCTGCCCAACCTGCACAACCTGCACAACCTGCCCAACCTGCCCAACCTGCACAACCTGCACAACCTGCCCAACCTGCCCAACCTGCACAACCTGCACAACCTGCCCAACCTGCCCAACCTGCACAACCTGCACAACCTGCCCAACCTGCCCAACCTGCACAACCTGCACAACCTGCCCAACCTGCCCAACCTGCACAACCTGCACAACCTGCCCAACCTGCCCAACCTGCACAACCTGCCCAACCTGCCCAACCTGCACAACCTGCACAACCTGCCCAACCTGCCCAACCTGCACAACCTGCACAACCTGCCCAACCTGCCCAACCTGCACAACCTGCACAACCTGCCCAACCTGCCCAACCTGCACAACCTGCACAACCTGCCCAACCTGCCCAACCTGCACAACCTGCACAACCTGCCCAACCTGCCCAACCTGCACAACCTGCACAACCTGCCCAACCTGCCCAACCTGCACAACCTGCACAACCTGCCCAACCTGCCCAACCTGCACAACCTGCACAACCTGCCCAACCTGCCCAACCTGCACAACCTGCACAACCTGCCCAACCTGCCCAACCTGCACAACCTGCACAACCTGCCCAACCTGCCCAACCTGCACAACCTGCACAACCTGCCCAACCTGCCCAACCTGCACAACCTGCACAACCTGCCCAACCTGCCCAACCTGCACAACCTGCACAACCTGCCCAACCTGCCCAACCTGCACAACCTGCACAACCTGCCCAACCTGCCCAACCTGCACAACCTGCACAACCTGCCCAACCTGCCCAACCTGCACAACCTGCACAACCTGCCCAACCTGCCCAACCTGCACAACCTGCACAACCTGCCCAACCTGCCCAACCTGCACAACCTGCACAACCTGCCCAACCTGCCCAACCTGCACAACCTGCACAACCTGCCCAACCTGCCCAACCTGCACAACCTGCACAACCTGCCCAACCTGCCCAACCTGCACAACCTGCACAACCTGCCCAACCTGCCCAACCTGCACAACCTGCACAACCTGCCCAACCTGCCCAACCTGCACAACCTGCACAACCTGCCCAACCTGCCCAACCTGCACAACCTGCACAACCTGCCCAACCTGCCCAACCTGCACAACCTGCACAACCTGCCCAACCTGCCCAACCTGCACAACCTGCACAACCTGCCCAACCTGCCCAACCTGCACAACCTGCACAACCTGCCCAACCTGCCCAACCTGCACAACCTGCACAACCTGCCCAACCTGCCCAACCTGCACAACCTGCACAACCTGCCCAACCTGCCCAACCTGCACAACCTGCACAACCTGCCCAACCTGCCCAACCTGCACAACCTGCAGCCCGCTCCCTGTTCCTCGCCTCGCTATCTCGTGGCACCGGTAGTAAACTAGAGAACACTACGCAGTTCGTCCTGCTTTGCAGCTTCCATCCTAACTCCCTGAAATCACTTTTTATATCCTCGATCCTTTTCCTGGCTCTATCTCGTGGCACCGGTAGTAAACTAGAGAACACTACGCAGTTCGTCCTGCTTTGCAGCTTCCATCCTAACTCCCTGAAATCACTTTTTATATCCTCGATCCTTTTCCTGGCTATATCATTAATGCCAATATGTAACACGATTTCTGGCTGTTCACCCTCCCCTTTTAGAACTTTATACACCCGATCGGAGACGTCCCGGACCCTGGCACCAGGGAGGCAACATACCTTCCGGGAATCCCGATCCTGACCACAAAATCTCCTGTCGATTCCCCTAACTATCGAGTCCCCAACCACGAGTACTTTTCTATTCTGCCCCCTTCCCTTCTTTGCCACAGTGTCAGGCTCAGTGCCAGAGAACTGACTGCTATGGCTTTCCTCTGGTAGGTTATCCCCCCCAGCAGTATCCAAAACGGTATACTTATTGCTGAGGGGAATGTCCACAGGGGATCTCTGCACTGTCTCAGCATGTTACAGTTTACAGCTATACCACCTCTTTCAGTGCCTGAAAATACATCAAAATCAAGGAAACACTGAGTAAAGCAATTGCTGATTGCCAGTATAACTGAAGGCAACTTGACTAATGTATCATAATGCCTTGCTGACCCTAAATGAAGCTGTCTGCAAAGATCAGCCCATCTCTGTGATCTGGATTATCCCTTTCCCAACATGGGTTTGACTACGACAAGTCAAGTAGCTCTCAAGACAGTTGTGATGTCATTAAGCAAGGTATACAACCAATCACGTTAAATTATTTTCACAGCGAGGTTTGAGCAGATTTGTAGCTCAAGATGAGGTTCTGGATGTAGATTTGCTCGCTGAGCTGGAAGGTTCATTTTCAGATGTTTCGTCACCATACTAGGTAACATCATCGGTGAGCCTCCGGCTTCACATCCATCAATGTTAACCTGGCCAAGGAAACACTGACTACACTATTAGAAGACCCAAAGACACATACACCAAACACCACCAACTTCATCAGCAAGGACAATATCGTCAAGCTAGTGGACCTATACCTTACTACCCACTTCACCTTCAACAACAAGACCTACAGACAAACCATTGGCACACCCATGGGATCTCTGATATCAGGGTTCTTCGCAGAGGCAGTAATGCAGAGACTTGAGCAAACAGTTCTGCCAACCATCCAACCCAAAGTTTGGGTCCGCTACATGAATGACACCTTTATAATCACTAAACGAAACAAATTAGAGGAAACCTTCAAGACCATCAATTATACCCTTCCTGGCATAAAATTCACTAATGAGGAGGAAAACAACAACAAACTGCCATTCCTAGATGTCACAGTAGAGCAAACAGCCAATGGGGAACTTCAAACCAGCGTCTACAGGAAAACAACACATATGGACCAAATACTGAACTACAAAAGGAACTGCACTGGAATGTTATTTCAATGAGCCACCACATACTGCAGCACAGAAGAACTTCACAGAGCGGAGGAATATCACCTATACAATGAATTCAAAAAGAACAGGTACCCAATGAACACAGTCCACTAATTTCTCAGCAACAAACCCCAACAAGCAGACAAAACATGTCCAGAAACCCTGGCCACTCTCCCCTACATCAAAGACATCTCAGAAATGACTGCCAGACTGCTCAGACCTCTTGGCATCATGGTGGCCCACAAACCCACCAACATACTAAAACTGCAGCTAATGAACTTGAAAGACCCTATACTGACAACGAACAAAACTAATATCATTTACAAAATACCGTTCAAGAACTGTACCAAATATTACATTGGACAAACAGGCAGAAAACTAGCCACCAGGATACAAGAACATCAACTAGCCACAAAAAGACATGACCCACTCTCACTATTATCCTTACATACAGATGAGGAAGGACACCACTTCAACTGGGACAACACATCCATCCTAGGACAAGCCAAACAGAGACACGCGTGAGAATTCCTAGAAGCATGGCCTTCCAACTGGAACTCTATTAACAAAAGCATAGACTTAGATCACATTTACCACCCACTGAGAAAAAGAACAGGAAATGACATCACCACAGAAAATGACATCACCAACCCAAGGAAACCTAAACACATAAATAAAAAGCAGGCCATACCACTAATGCTTCACCAGGGGCTCACTGATGATGTTACCGAGTATGGTGACGAAACTTCTGAAACCAAATTGTCCAGCTCAGTGGGCAAACTTACATCCATTATTTTCACAGGCAGCAAATCAGTAATTACAATGCACTGATTATCATTCACTTTTAATTAAAGAGGGAAATGAGTTATTGGATTATAAATGTGGGGTTAAGGTAGAAGTACAATATCATAAACCAGACAAAACATTTTAAAAATTTGGGATTTTTGTCTATAATGGAAAAACTTTGACCAGCCACAAATTAAAAAAAAAATTTGGGGCTCAACAAAATTCACCATTAAAAGCAAGTTACACTTGATGCAGCAAGGTGCAGCATTTTCAAGGGTTTTATTTGGCAGTTAGATTCGTAGCGTAAATTGACAAATCTTTGATTTCTAATTTATTGCCCTCTGCTAAGAGTAAACTGCATACCTCCTGGAGAAGTATAAAATCACTTTTTATATTTCCATATTTAGTTGTCCATGTGCAAACTCTACAAGTTGTAATTGAAGAGGAGTAGTGACAGCAAATGCTGACAGATTTGGCATCAATGCTACTGCAGATTTCAGGCCTATTTGCTAGGCATTTTAGTTCTCATCACTTGGGTCCATCTTAACAATGGAAGTGAAGACCTTCATCTATTTCATGTTTTCATTATGACAAATGCTGCCCCTGCTATCTTGTGTACTCAGTTGAAGAACATGAGAAATAGGAGCAGAAGTAAACCGTACAGTTCACCCACCGTGCTCCGCCATTCACTCTGAGCACGACTGATCTTTAGCTTTAATTCCACATTCCCACCGCCACCGCCCCCATCCTCGATTTCCTGACACTAAAAACCTGTCGATTGCAGCTCTAAACATATTCATAACCGCTTGAGTGAAGTGATTTCTCCTCATCTCAATCCTAAGTAACCAGGTTCCCCCATCATGAAACTGCGCTCTCATGTTTAACCCTTTTAAGAGAAAATAATTCAAAAGATTAAGTAGAATGAATAACTGTTTTCTTTACTTCTTTCATTTCCTTTTTTCTCACCAAATGTGTTTTTCTTGAATCTCTCATAAATTTTTACAATTTGTCTTGAAGCAGACAACAGACAAACGATATTATCAGGGGAGAAGGGTTGTGTCATGCCAAAATAGTAGTATAAAAGCAAACCCTATTATGCATTAGCTCATTTGTTAATCTTTATGATTTGCACACAATGGAAAACATATAACAAATTCTTTGGCAAAATGTCAAAACAACGGCATCTGAGTCCATCCTGGAACAAAGCCTTTCAGTGAAAATTTAAAATTGGAAACATGTTTCTATTTTAAATAAACACTATCCCTTTTGTTGATCTGTATGATGGTTAAACTTTGCTGCTGTATCAAATCCTGAAATTCAAACCTCACAATTATCATGTTGCACTGCTTTATATTTAAGCCATAACTGTTAACATAAGCTGTCATCGTTGTAGTAATGTACAAATTATTTGATGATGTTTAAATTTATTTGCAGCTAACTCTAGATGAATTTATTTTGATCTCCAGTGTAAATTTGTAACTCGTGTTGTGAGGACTTTTTTCCCAAAGTTTTAAATACAACATCCTGGCAATGAGCCAACAGAAACATTGTATTTAGAATAAGAATTAGGTTTATTGTCATATGTATTCACATGAGTGCAGTGAAAGGTTTACAATGTCTCCACTTAGGGCGCCATCTTATGTAGAAAAGTACCTAGGTACTGGATCTCAGAAATAAATTAGAAAAATAAAGAAAAATAACATTCAGCATTACAGTCTTTCAGACAGTGCCAGACCTTGCCTTCTCAGTACATGCTGGCCTCGCCTCAGTGTCCCATCAAGATGCTGCTATGGGTCTACGACAGCCATGCTCCTGGCACCAAGATGACAGCCCACCGAATTCCCGGGTGCATGCTCCGGGCCTACCAAAGTCAGGAGTCCTTGATCTGGGCACAGCCATCACTGGTGCCAACGACTCTCTGACACCGCCACAGCTTATCCATGATGTCAGAAGAAAGACTGAAAAGGAGAGAGAGAGAAGGATGTGGCCGGCCTGGAGCATAGGTGCTCAGGAGTCCTAAACTAAAGGACTCCTTCATTCTGAGCACGACTGATCTTTAGCTTTAATTCCAAATTCCCACCGCCACCGCCCCCATCCTCGATTTCCTGACACTAAAAACCTATTGATTGCAGCTCTAAACATATTCATAACCGCTTGAGTGAAGTGATTTCTCCTCATCTCAATCCTAAGTCACCAAGGTTCCCCCATCATGAAACTGCGCTCCCTATTGTGCCAACGCTACCATCTGCATTTAAAGCACTAACCTAGTAGCATACAGACTGCTGACCATGCTTCTTCTTATCCTGAGTCTAGAGCTCAACTGTTTCCATGAGTATATCCTTCAAAGGTTGCAATGGAATGAAAATTCACAGATTCCACAATGGGCATCTGCTCTGTACAAGATTTCTGCCCTTACACATGAAGATATGTCCCTGTGACTTGAATCCTGTTGCATACATATTGTAAGGCACAATTCAGAACTAATTTGACTGACCTTTGTATTAGTTTCGATGTTAATAAATGATCCTATATTTTACAGTCTCTGTGGGTCTAGATATGCCAGTTGCAGAGCAGGAGATGTTGGCAGTTTCATAATTGGCCTGCTGGCAATTGCACAGGACTGGCACTCAGGGAACTCAATGGCACCAATACAGATTTATTTGAATGGAGTATTCCACTGTAGTGCTGCTGCTCCCAAAGGGTTTGTTTTCTTCTGCTCACATCGTTGTCCTTTATGTAATCCAACCTTGGGTCCTTGCTTCTACCTTTTCTACATACTAATCTCCATGACAATGTCTTTGTGATTGGGTTCCATTTGTATGCCAATGACAGCCAATTCTGCCTCACTGTCTTCCCATCTGGCCCTACAATTGTTCCTATTCTCACAGGTCAAGTGACAAGACCTAGAGAACCAATATTTCTTTCAACTGAAACATCAACAGGAACACAGTATTTATGAATGTATTAATTCAGGAATTAATGCATTGGGCAAATGATTAGGTTGTTGACTTGAAGAAAGCTTGAGCTGAAAAATGTGTTGCTGGAAAAGCGCAGCAGGTCAGGCAGCATCCAAGGAGCAGGAGAATCGACGTTTCGAGCATAAGAAGGGCTTATGCTCTGCCTGCTGCTGCGCTTTTCCAGCAACACATTTTTCAGCTCTGATCTCCAACATCTGCAGTCTTCACTTTCTCCTAGTTGAAGAAAGCTTGGCCTACCCTGAAAAACTTTTGATTAATATCGCACCTTTTACAAACGTTAGATGTTCCAAATGAATTAACTGTTCTAATGTATGAAACGTGACAGCAAAATTGAAAAGTAGTTGGATAATCTGTTTTACTGATTTTGTGTGGGGACATTGTTGACCAGAACATCATTGAAAACTCCTCTGATCACCTTCAAGTAATATCAAGGATCTTTTGTATTCATTTGAGAAGGCAAATGGAGTATCAGTTAGTTCACTCTTTCAACTTTTGAGAGCACTTCTAATAGTGCAGTATTCAGTCTGATGCAACAGAATATCAGTCTAGATTTCACGTTTAAATATCTGAAGGGGAATATCAGCCCCAAACCTGACATAAATGTGAGAATGTTCCCACTTTGACTTGGTTGACATGAAGTAAGCAGATAGAAAGCTAAGAGAGTTGAATGAAAATCGGGCAGGTCTCATACCTGTCATTGGGAAAATACTGGAATCCAATTTTTAAGGATTTGCAGCAGGATATGAATTGGTTGGACCAAGGGGTCTGTTTCCGCGCTATATGATTCTATGACTCTAGGACCATATGAAGAAAATCGTAATGTAGTAAAACAGAGTCAACATGGTTTTGTGAAAAGCAAATCATATTTAATAAATTTATTAGAGTTCCTGGAGGATGTAAGAAGCAGGGTGGATAAAGGAGGACTAGATGCTGTTGTACATTTGGACTTACAAAGGCTTTCAATAAGATGCCATATAAACAGCTATTACATAAAGTGAGTACTCATGGAGCTGGAGTGATAGATGGAATCCGGAAGGTCGTCTTGCCACACCGGGAGGCCTCTACTGAAGATGCTGCTATTGCCAGGCCAGGAGGTCACCATGTCACACTGGGAAGGTTGCCACGCCAATGCCGGGAGGCTACTGTGGGAGGAAGTTGCTGCACCAGGCCAGGAAGTCACCATGCCAAGCTGGGAAGGCCGCCACACCAATGTTGGCAGCGTCCTAGGGAGGCCAGGAGGTTGCTACAGCTGGCTGGGAAGCCACTGCAGCAGGCCAGGAGACTCCTACAAGAGGCCGCAACACCAGGCTGGGAGTCATCGCCAGAGGCCCAGAAACGTCACTCAACAGAAGCCAAGAGTTGAAGAGAAGAAAAGGAGAAGAAGAAGAAAACAAACACTAGGAGGAAGAAAAGATGAAGAAGAGCTGAGAAGACTGAGAGGTGATATCATTGGCATGTGAAATTCCAAAGGAATGTAATAAGGTCAATGCTAAAAGGACTTTTCTGCTTTAGTGGGAATCTAGAACTAAGAGACAGTTTAAAAATAAGGAGTCCCTATTTAAGACTGAAATGAGGAAGAATTTCTTCTCTCGTTGGTCGGTAGTTTTGAAATTCTCTCCTGCAAAGAGCAGTGGAATTTGGGCCATTGAATTTATTCAAGGCTGAGTTGGACAGATTTTTGATTGACAAGAGAATCGAGGGTTTTTGGCAACAAGCAAGACATTGGATTTAAGACTGTAATCAGATTACCCATGATATTATAAAAGATGGAGGAATCTCCAGAGATCAAAAACCAGAGGGGGAAGGGTGACCTTATTGAGGTTTATAAAATCACATGGTGTATAGATAAGTTGAATGGCAGGTGTCTTTTCCCTAGAGTGGGGGATTTCAAAACTAGGAGCATATTTTTAAGGTGAGACAAGAAAGATTTAAAAAAGACAAGAGGGACATCTTTTTTTACACAGAGAATGAACTTCCAGAGGAAGTGGTGGATACAGGTACAGTTACAATATTAAAAGACATTAGGACAAGTACATGAATAGGAAAGGTTTGGGGATATGGACCAGGAACAGGCAGGTGTGACTAGTTTAGTTTGGGATTATGGTCAGTATGAACTGGTTAGATCGAAGGGCTGTTCCTAAGCTCTATGACTCTATGGACAACGTATTTCTTATGATCTTATAATGAGAAACCAGCAAAAATGTTGAAATGCACTTCATACAATATAGCAAAATATGTTCTTTGAAGTCTAAGTTCGTAGTGTGGTTAAATATTGTAACCTATTCAGTCAAGAATTGCTGAACCCTATATTAAGGATTGTAGGGAAGATTCCATCTTTCTAGCCTTTGAGAGTCTGACTGCCCTCTTGGTGCTTTCTCAGACCATCACTTGGCAACATTCCTGAATTCGTTAATTGTTAAGTTACTCCTGCTTTTTTATCCCGGCAACAAAAGTCATAATTGAAACAAAAATCAACCTGTGTATGCATCCAGAAATTCTACGTGCCAATTGTCCTGTCTGGGTATTTCTTTCATTGGCTGTAACTTGGTTCATTCTATGTGAACAATCAAATGCAGAGGAAACCAAAACCTGCTGAAACAGCGTAATCTATAGGTTTTGCTCTCGAGGTTTTGCTGGGCCATAATCAACCACTAGAGTAAAGTTTGTAGTCAGTTGCCTCCATCTGTATCTTGTTATTGGTTCACTTTTCATAGAAAATAAATCATTGATTCTGAATTCAAGCCAGTATCATTGTACTCTTAGCTGTTTACTTTAAAATGGAAGCACTCAAAAATGAAAAATGGTTATTCAACAAAATGTGTAACTGATATATTATTTGTTTCAGTTCTGTTTACTTACATTTTACAGTAATTATTTGTGTATAATTGTGCTCAGTTGAAGATGTTACTGCAAATTGATATTTGACCATGTTAATTATTCTATTGTTCCTTAAACGTAATATAGCTTTCACAGCTCAATAAGGTATTATATTATATTGGCAAAAATCCTTGGTTTTAAATAGAAAAGCTAGCTAGCATTTATATTTGCTCAGCTCATTTTTCAGCAAGCACGAGTCGCTTTGCTATTTCTTGCCATATTTGGTACAAATAAAGTTGTAGCTAATATAATACCCTCTTTCACTCACACTGAACTGAATGGCGTCCATCGCAAAATATCCAAGATTTGTTTTTATCTTGATTTATTCGAGACACTACTGATTATTAGGTTAATATAACCAAATAGTGGTGGGGATTGGTCCTGGCTGCGCCATTTCTATGGGACGCAAAATTGCATTAAACCAACCAATTTTGGACCTTAATTTTCTCAAAAACATGCCAGATGCTTGATTGGAAGAAGGCTGCTGGCCTGAGACATACATTAGAATATTTGAACTTCCCCTTAATTTAGAGCCCCACTTAAAAATTAGCATCAGAATGTTTCCATTCTAACCAGCGGTCCTTGAGGAGATATTACCCACAAAAGGTATGTAATTTATTTACCCTTCCTTTTCTGCACACTGTCTTCTCTGTAGAGGAGTAGGTTCTCTAGATCCCCGAACGTACCAAAGGACTGGCTCTATGCCAAAACAGGACAAGCTTCTCAATGCCATGACTGATGGACTGCGTCAGGAGACCAATTGGCAATGCGGCTTGTTTGTTTTATGGAGATGAGAAGAGGGACCCAATTTCCAGTGAACCTCAGGCTAAAATCTCATATGCACATTCAACCGTGAAACTCATTTCACGCTCGTTTCCAGCATTGCTTCAGTTTCCTTGCCCGTACATCTAAATCAAAATGTAACCATTTTTTTAAAGTCCAAAATGAAATTAATATCCAAAGCAACATCAAATGCTTACATTGCTGAATGAAATTGGTTTAGCCTGAAATGAACAAGCAGGTAAAGAAAATAGAACCCACTGTGATGCACATTTTTCGTCCATTATCATACAAAATCATTATAATTCCTAACTCTCTCTGATGATTGCAACATATCCATGTACTTTAGCTTGGCATCTTTGAATGCTTTAATCCCGATTGACTGCAAAATTTGATGTTATCAACAAATACTTAACAGTACTTGAAGCATCCTCCTTGATATTACTCAGGTATGAGAATTTAAGTGATTCAGAACTAGGTAGATACTGATCTTTTTAATACACAGCTCATAGTTAAAACCATTACCATTCACCACACTATATTTTATTGCAGTCAATTCTGTAAACTAATCTACCATTAATTCTTTGCAGTTATGCAATCCTTGTAAAGTTTCAATAAGGAATCAAATGTCTTTTTAAATTCCACATAATTTCTATCCAGTGGGTAATTTTAATTCACTGATTTGGTTATTTCTTGAAGTAATTCAAACACAATTGCAAGATGTAACCAACTGCTTCAAGAATCAGCTTTCCTTCCTCTTATTCTTGGCAGGCAGGTATTAATAATATCCACAAAAAGTCTCTTCTGTTATGTCAATATGAGGCACACTTTGCTGTAGGTGAGATGAACCAGTTCTAATGTTGTGTAAAGGTTTGTGAGAGCTAAGACTAGCATTTCAGTTCCTTTTCTGAACTGAGCATATTTGTGATGGAATATCTGCTGATCACAAATGTAATTTTGTCAGTAATTTATCTTCAAATACACAGGAAACACAATGAACTGTGTATTCAAGTGAGCATAGGCATTTCGGTGAGTTTTCTGTCACAAGGTCTCAGATTTAAAACAGCTCATGTATCAAAGTTGTCAACAGCAGGTGACCCAACAATCATGAGCAGTTCGGCAGATGTTTTTAATAAAGATTTGTGTAGTCTCTACCTCTCCCTCTCTCTCTCCTCTCTCCCTCCCCCTCTCTCTTTTTTTCTGTGAAAGGAGAACTGAATTCACTGTAATGAAGTTGGTCAGTCAACATTGTAGTCTGGTCTAGATAAATCCAGTTGTTTGACTAGTTGAGTGTTTTGATCAGTAATTATTGTATGGCTGTTTGTCTTGGAATAGTCAAATTAATAATTGTGGGGAGAAAGGGAGTGGAAATTGTGCAAGTTAAAGATTAATTCACCAGTTTTCAATCCATCTGTCATGAATTGGTATGTACTATCTGTATCCTATTTCATATTGACAGCAGTAAAGGGAGAAGCTGTGGCCAGGATCTGAGTGTGCAATTGTTTTGTAAATTATCAAAACAGACAATCCTGATTTTTGTTTGTGCTCACCACATCTGTTTTATACCTTAAGTATTTCCTAGAGCAAGTGTATTTTAGTATTTATTCCAAACTAAGTATTTGATATATGGAGTTATTCTGAACTTCTTTTTTAATTCTGTGAATTTGGATATCATTCTGCATGTCCCTTTAGGGTTTATTTTGATTCTTCTGATTGTTTCTGTGGGAAGACATTTTGAGGCAGCCAAATGAACATTGTATTTAATATGAAAAGCAGTCAGGAAAGGTACTTGACATAGTTCACTGCCAAGATCTGTTGATTCCAAAAGGGACTATATTGGCAGGTGTAAGGGAAACTGCTTCAGCACTGTAAATCCTCAATTTGTTTCAGAGATAAATGGCTTCTATGGAATGTGACTGCAAAAACTCCACGCTATTGTGGCTTTTCTGAAATCTAACATGAAGGTATTTTTTTCTTCTTGTTTCCCAGATTTAAAAATAAAATTGGAGTAGAGCCTATTTTGAATGATTTACTGTTCCACAATTGCTCCATTAGCCTACCCCGCATTTTGAAGTGCAATTTGGCTCTTTCTACAGATTGCCTATTGAGTCCCTAGCCACTTAATGGTTAAATGAAGGGATTGTCATTGTCATTGCAGCCACAAGTTTCATACTTTTACATGTGCAACATACTTGAAGTAAGTCAGAATGAAAATTACAAAAGTAAACCTGTTGAAAGAATCAGCTGAGACCAGGAAGAAGTGAAGAATTGTTGTGGCTGGAAGAGCCCAAGAGTTTTGAGTACGGATTGCTGCTGCTGAGAATTACATTTTAGCATTCTGTCTATACATGCTTGGAATTTATCTATGCAAGTGTGAATGCACCAGGAGACTTTTGATCCTTGTAGCTACAGGGACTTAAGATGCAGAGCAATTATCAAAAATCAGAAGTACTCCGTAGATCAGGCAGCATCCATGAAGAGAGAAAAACAGAGTGAAATTCAAGAGGAATATTTCAATTCTTTGCCTTCCAAGGAAGAATTTATTAATAGCAGTGACGAAGCTAAATCAATAGCAATCTTCACCTTGTGTGATTGAGGAAGTGAATGTTTGAGTTCACCGGTAAGATGACCTTAGAAGGTGAATGAGGCATCCAATTTAATCAAAAATGTTGAAGTGAAACATTTACATACTTCCAACGCAGATCTATCAGCAAGTTGAAAATAAATTCCTGGTGAAGGGCTTATGCACGAAATGGGCAGCACAGTGAGTTCAGTGGTTAGCACTGCTACCTCACGGCGCCAGGGACCTGGGTTCGATTCCAGCCTCAGGCAACTGTCTGTGTGGCGTTTGCACATTTTCTACATGTCTGCCGATGTGTTTTCCTCCAGGTGCTCCAGTTTCCTCCCACAATCCAAAGATGTGCAGGTTTGGTCAGTTAGCCATGCTAAATTGCCCACAGTGTTTCAGAGCTATGTAGGCTATGTGCGTTAGTCAGGGGTAAATGTAGAGTAATAGGGTAGGGAACTGGGTCGGGAGTCGGTTAATTTTTGGAGGGCTGGTGTGGACTTGTTGGGCCGAATGGCCTGTTTCCATACTGTAGGGGTTCAATGGATTCTATGAAACCTTGATTCTAGCCAGATTGGTGATGTGTGACAGGCTTGGATCCAGCATCTCATGGTCTCATGGACGATAGACTGAACTCCACAGATTATCTCATAATCTTAGTAACCATGCAAGATGATAACATCACCAACACTTTAAGCGCTGTTTCTAAAAGAGATTTTTCTATAGTGCCGGGTTGCACAAGAATGCAACCATTGCATTAGAGAAGAACTACCTGCAACTCATACTTAATTGCTATCATGTAATAAACCATGTCTTGTTAGGAAGAAAAGTCTCTTCTTGTTAAATATCGACCCTCTCCAACTATAACCAAATAGGCCCTTAGACTTAATGAAAAAAAAAGGATCATAGGTAGCGTCCTTCTCCCCACAAATACCATAATATCATACACTAAAGATCGGAAAATATGTATTCCAGGCAGTGTTGTAAATTTAGAGATGAATACTGCCCCATGACGATAACTGGAAAAGCTTCAGAGTGAAGCAGTTGTGAGATAAATGGATAGTTACACAGAGGAATTAACGAGGAATTCTTCTCAGTAGATACTGTTTTAGCTGACATTTGAATGAAAACTGATTCTTATAGGAAGAACACATGTTGAAGCTGTATCTTAATGTCAATTAATACTGAGCCACACCAAACAGAATGTGATTATGTTAATTGTTTTCATTGCATTGTTACTTTGCCAAACTGGAGAGATAATAATCTGATGCCAGTAATGAAAAGTAATTCTGTGCTGAGTTCTGTACAAGTTAATGAACAGAACACTTGAAGTATATGGGTTCAAGTATGTTTCTGTTATTTCTCATGCCTTTGCAGAAAGCAAATTCATGGCAGGTTTGTCTTCCATTTTAAAGGAGTTGTAAACTTCATTCAGAACAGCAATAAATCTAAAACTGCTGTTGCTCTTTGTTCCACCTGGTGACAATATTTGGTATAGTCCCAATTATGTAAAATCAAGCATGTCTACTCTGGAGGCAATTGCCTAGTGGTATTATTGCTAGGCATTTAATCCAGACCCAGGTTATGTTCTAGGGATCCAGGTTCAAATCTCTGTCATGGAATAAGGGGGGATTTAAATTTGATTTTTAAAAAATCTGGAATTAAGAGTCTAATGATGATCATGACAACCCATTATCTTTTGTTGGAAAAAACCCATCTGTTTCACTAACGTCCTTTAGGGAAGGAAACTGCCATCTTTACCTGGTCTGGCCTACATGTGACTCCAAGCCCACAGCAATGGGGTTCAACCATAACTGCCCTCTGGGCAATTAAGGATGGGTAATAAATGCTACCCTAGCCATTGATGCCCAGATTTCACAAATGAATACAAATAAAGGATATTTTCTAATCAACCACCTCAGAGATGCCATTACACAGATTTGAACCTAACTCTTTGTAGCTCAGAGGTAGAGACACTACACTACACCACAAGAGTCCTAATATGACAATTTTATATTGGCAGTTACAATTAAAATTGCACATTCATTATGACTCAAAGCTGTATTAATCAATGTACAACAGCACCAAAGCCACTGGAGTTGGAAGTCAGGGAAGATTATTGTGGGCAACTGAATCGATATCATTTATCTTACACTGTCATCAAAACTCAAAATTTCAACCCATTCTCCTTTAAAGATAAGGATTAGTTCCTGTCCTGTTTATATGGCAGTTACTCAAACAGAACTGTGGTTTCAATAACCAAAAATAGGGCTTTTGAAATGTAAATACAGATGAGAAACTGAAAATTGAACAATTTAGTTTCAGTTTTGACATTTAAACCATCAATGGAAATGTTTGGAGGAAGATGATAGTCCATGGAAAAATTCTCATGCTGTAAGTTATAACAAAAGTTTCTCAGGTCTTTAGTTCTGTTTGAAGACCTAATCTCCAAAATATACTGAAAATCCACTTTGTTAGCTATAACTTTGTGATGATCTGGAAAAGATGGTTTAATTTGAACATTCCACGACCTATTAAATCGCACAATAAACATATTCTTAAAAATTATATTTTAACCTATTCTGGATTCTCGTTTTACTGTTCATTTTATCAGTCTCTCTGCACCACGAAGAATCCACACTTTGGTTTTCATCCAATTCAGTCACTAAAAGTGTTGAATATAGAACAGTACAGAACAGGGTTAGGCCTTCGGCCCACCATACATGTGCTGGCTCTGATGTCATTCTAATCTAATCCCATCTGCTTGGACTTGGTCAATAACCCTCTATTCCCTCCCTGTTCATGTGTCAGTCTAAATACCTACTTCTACCATCTCCCCAGCAGCGTGTTCCAGGCACCTACCACCCTCTGTGTTAACAAAAACTTACCTCACAGACCTCCTTAAAGCTTTCACTGTCACACCTTAAACCTATACTCCCTGGTATTTGACAATCCCACCCTAGGAAAAAAACGTTGACTATCCATCCTATCCATGCATTTTTGCAGCAGAGAGCGGCGGGAGCTGGGCGGAAGTCGGAGCGCAGAGGCTGTTGGGAAGGTGGGTGAGTGTTATTTAAGTAGGTGTGTTCTAGGCCCCAGGTCCTACACAGTAGAATTCCTGAAGAAGGGCTTATGCCCGAAACATCGATTCTCCTGTTCCTTGGATGCTGCCTGACCTGCTGCGCTTTTCCAGCAACACATTATCAGCCCTATACACTAGGGCCTCCCTCCCACCCTCCTCCTCAAACCGAAATGAAAAGTCCACAGACTTGCAACAAAACACTGAGGTCGAGGGAAGTTTCTGTTGAGAAAAGAGCGAATCTTTGGCTCAGGGGTGTTCGACAAAGAAGTTGAGAGAAGTGATTACGCCACAGTTGAAGAGGGTGAAGACATGACTGCCAAGCTGATTCAGTGTACTGCGTGCATGATGTGGGAGGTCAGGGACTCTGGTGTAGCTGGCTCGTATAAGTGGAAAGTGTGTAAACGTTCAGCTTCTGACAGAGCATATTGCAGCACTGAAGAAAGAACTAGATGACCTCAGGCTCATCCGAGAGAACGAGATCTTTCTGGTCAGGACCTTCAGCGAGGTTATTACACCGATCATACAAGAAGAGAGTAGAAGGGAGAAGACGATGAGGAAGGCAGAGATGAGACAAGTGCAAGAGACCCCAGGGGAAGTACCTGTCAGGAACAGGTTGAATCTTTTGGAAACATAGAGACAGACGTCACTGCCAGTCTGAGAGGCGGTCAGGTCTGCCAATCAGAAATTGGCGTGGAGGCAGAGCCGAGGAGTCAGACATCACACAGAGCCGTGGTAATAGGGGACTCCATAGTGAGAGGGACTGAAAGGGGTTTCTGCGGCAACAGGCAGGATTTGAGGATGGTGTGTTCCCTTCCTGGTGCCAGGATTAAGGACATCGCAGACAGAGTGCAAGAAATCCTCAAGGACGAAGGTGAAGAGCCAGACGTGGTGGTGTATGTCGGCACAAATGATGTCGGGAAGAAGAGGAGGGACATTCTACAGCAGGACTTCGGAGAACGAGGAAGAAGGCTGAAAAGCAGGACATCCAGGGTGATTATCTCCAGTTTGCTTCCAGTTCCTCGGGCTGGAGAGGACAGGAACAGGGAGATAATGGACTTGAATGTGTGGCTGGGGAACTGGTGCAGGAAGCAAGGATTTAAATTCTTGATCACTGGGGTATGTTTAGCGGTAAGGGTAAGTTATACAAGAGGGACGGTTTGCACCTTAATAGGTGGGGGACCAACATTCTGGCAGGTAGGTTTGCCAATGCAACACAGCTGCGTTTAAACTAAATAGCGGCGAGGAGGGGACAAACTGGAAGTTTAAGAAGGAAGTTAAAGGGAAAGTTAGAACAAGAGAAGTCAAGAAAGACAACGG
>NC_057712.1:7640151-7652620 GCF_004010195.1 Chiloscyllium plagiosum | reverse complement strand
CACCCCCCCCCCCAAAAAATAGTCAGTGGGAATTTGATGGGTCTGTATTATAGTTAACACCCCCCCACCAAACAATAGTCAGTGGGAAATTGACGGGACTGTATTATAGTTAACACCCCTGCCCCCCCAAACAATCGTTCGTGGGAACTTGATGGGTCTGTATTATAGTTACCACCCCCCCACCCAAACAATGCCCAGCGGGACATTTGGAGCAGTTATGCATGGGCATGGCAGACACCTTTAAGTATAATGAGGTTGTAATCGGGTGAGATTTCGACTGGAAATGCCAGCGTGTTAGATTTCTCCCCTTCTCCCCTGTCTGACTGATGTTTGATCTTGCAGAGGATGATGCTGGTTAAAGATGGGAGGGCCGGTCTGTCCACGAGCCAACAGGATAAGCTGCCTGGTCCTCATACCTCTAGCAATTCTATGTGAGAAAACTTGGAACATACTCAAGTGAAGAGGAGAGAAAAATTGAGCATCAGATTCATTCATGTGCTGAACAAATTCGACAAGTTTTAACCTCGGGAAAATAACCCTATCTCTGTTTCAGGAATTAAGCTCTAACTTTACCTGGATAGATTGAACCAAAGCATCTACACATCCTTCCCAAAGAAATAAGCTTTTAGAAACATTGTGGTCAAGCATTTATAGATTTATTAAGCACACATTTCATGTAACAGCATCTTAAAGTAATAAAATTGTTCTGGATAGTGAGGACATTGAACATAGAGTCATAGAGATGTACAGCACAGAACGACGTCTTGGTCCAACCCATCCACGCCGACCAGCTATCCACACCCAATCTCGTCCCATCTGGCCCATATCCCTCCAAACCCTTCCTACTCATACACCCATCCGGATGCCCCTTAAATGTTGCAATTGTACCAGCCTCCACCACATCCTCTGGCAGCTCATTCCATACACGTACCACCCTCTGCGTGAAAAATGTTAAAGTTCTGAGAACAGTGATCAGATCATCAAGCTCTTACAATCTACATCCTCAATACTGTCTTCTGGTTGTGAAGCAAGTTTCCTCATCTGCGTGCCCCTTCATGGGGAGATCACTGTCCTCATCTTGTCGTGGAACCAGAAAATACCTGAATTACACACCAGGTCAGGCAGCGGGTGTGAAGGGAGAAACAGAGTTACTGTTTTCAAGCTGATGACCTTCCATCAAAACTCAGCTCATCATCATTCTGATGTGTGAACTGATTCTCTCTCCATAGATGCTGCGGACCTGCTGAGCAGTACCTGGGTTTAGGCTGATCGTTTAGATGCCCAGCATCTGCTGTGTTCATATTGCCAATGTGCAGCTATATACCTCATAGGCGCAGAGCCCTGACCAACAGGAATTCTGAAACGTCGATTCTCGGATGCTGCCTGACCTGCTGACCTGCTTTTCCAGCACCGCATTCTCGACTCTGATCTCCAGCATCTGCAGTCCTCACTGTCTCCTGATGGAAGGGCATGTAAAATAATGAGAGGGATGGATAGGGTGGACAGAGCATCGTGGCTCATAGTTCCCTGAATCTTGGGAAACTGAACAAAGGATTTCAATAGAACTTTACAAGGTCAATGTCTGTTCAACAGCTCAACAAATGTTGAGAGGTCGCTCATCTCACGGTGACCAATTTTCTCATGCTTTAAGTCTCTTGTTTTGCATAAGGGGACACTGTCCACCCCATGGTTTTAGAGATTGATACTGGGAGCCTGTTACAGAGAAATTCAGATGGGACAGTAAGTTACTGAGCAGGCTCAGAGAGAGATGGGAATATTGTAACTCCACATGAAAACTTGTGAATTTTAATCGATTTTAAATCCACCACCAGCCCCTTGTCCTGGCCCTGATATCATGGCTCCAAGACTCCTCCTATCTCCCAACTTTGAAACCTTCCCCCCACACTCCCCATTCCACCAACAAAGCGCCCCTAACTTTATCTCATTAGTCCTGTCACCTGATAGAATTCTACAGTATAAAGAGGAATTAACAGTGAAAGAAAAATCAGCACATATTTAGATGGAGATTAACTCTCTTCTCATGTAAGCCATGGTGCACATTGAGTGAGGATGGAAATAATAATGATGGGATCACTGATATCGTCCGTCATCTTCACTCTTCTGATAAGCCCAGACCTTAGAGTGCATCATCATCTAAACTCAGCTGGAGCTCCATATCCGGGAACTGAGACTTGATTGCCAGTTCCAGCTATATCACAAAGAGGAAAATTAATTAGTAATCCAGCCAGGATGGAGATACATCCCAAAGCCTCAGGAGAAAGTGCTGACCGCTGAGCTGGTGATCAGTTGCTGATGAGAACTCTGTATGGTGTAGTGACTAGACGGATGTGTTGCACTAGATTGCGAGATGCTGGTGATGGGAAACGGAAGTATGGATTCAGTGAGTGAGCAGGGAAAGAGGAAGCAAAATAAAAACACAGGTTCGATAGAGAGAAAAGTAGAGAGAGTGATAGAAAGGGGGTGTTGGGAGGGGAGAAAGTAACTGACAAAATCCTGAGTGAAGGAAAGAGTAGAATCTGTATGAGCCACTGATACTGAATGTTAGGGTGCAGGGCCGTAGCTCCCTGAAAGTGGATATGGTGGTTAAGGAGGATGGTGTGTTTGTCTTCATCAGTCAGGGCATCGAGTATAAAAGTTTACAAGCCGTGTAGCAGCTGCAGAACCGAGACCAGGTTAGGACAAATCTGCAATATAGTGCGCAATCCAGGTGGAGTCTTCAGGTAAGGTGCAACCGAGGTATTTGCAGGGACTGCAACAATGATCAGGTGAGTTTGCACAAACGTGCTTTGTTTCCGTCAAAGCTGAGTGTCGATCTGATGGAAGTGGGTGCAAAGTGATGAGAGGGATGGATAGGCAGTCTCTTTTCTGGGCTTGTAATGCCGGATACTAGGGAACATGGGTTTAAGGTGTGGGAGGAAAGCCTTTTACGCAGAGGCTGGCAGGTGTCTGGAATGTGCTGCCCAACAAGGTGGTAGATAGCACCCATCTGAACACATTAGCAATGTTTAAGGTCTATTCAGACAGACTTATGAACAGACAGGGAGTAGAGGGATACAGGCAGATGGGATTAGTTTAGAACAGCATCATGGTGGGCCAAAGGACCTGTTCCTGCGCTATACTGTTCTATGCTGTGGCAGGAAGAGAGCATGGGCTTGGCACAGCAAACTCAGGGCAACAGAGGGAAAGAAAGGTAGAGACTGCATATAGGTGAAGCCAGACAGAAAGACAGACGGAAAAGAAATTGGGAGCTTTGGAGAGAAAGAGAGAGAGTGAGACAGAGGTCAGACAGGTAGAAGATTGAGGCAGCAGTAAGGACAGGGATGGAAGGATGGAGAGTGAAGAAATGAGAAAAGAGATTGAGAAACAGTGACAGGGAAAGGATGAGATAGCTGCTTGTGCCCTCAGTGATGCCACGAGAATGACAGAGAAGCAGATTCAGACCCCAGCTCACTGCCCGGTTACTCCCCCTGAAACCAGATCAGCTCAATGGGCCTGGGGCCCTGGCACTGTCCCATCCTCCAGGAACATAGCACAGCTCCAGCACCAGCAAAGGAACAAGGTGAGGCCACTGAGTTGCTCTATGCTATTAGCCGAGAATGGGAGGAGCTCATTCTGTCCCCCAGTGTCGCTCTGCTCTGAGCTTTGGGAATGAAGTTTTCTGGGTGACACGAGACTAAGCAGAGGGCAGGGGGTGTTATAACTCCCCAGCCATGAATTCATACAGTAAGTATGTGCGAGGAATTGTTCTTGCGTGCATTTGGTCTCAACACAGTGTACTTCCTCACCTGCAGAATGATGTTTTCCATTGATTCCTTATCAGAATTTCCAGTCAGCTTTATCACCAGCGTAAGTTGGTTGTTTCCTTTATCTAGATACAAAGATCTCAATGTTAACAGGTGAAACAAAGTGAGGAGCAAACCCAGTTCACAGGACATATCTAAATCTCATCCATCTGGTTTGTAATGTTTGAGTTTTGAGAGAATACAATCATTCCCCTTCCCGTTCATGAACAGAGTCACGAGCTCTGCAGTTTCAGACACTAATAAAGGATCACTCCCATCACTTTGGGTCTGAAATCATATGCAGGCCAGGCAGGTCAGGAAAGCAGATTTCCTTCCTCAAAGAACACTACTGAACAGCATCGACTTTCACAGCAATGAGATGAACTGAGAGTCCAAATAGAAATGAATAAAAATGATCTGGTACTGATTACAGAGACATGGCTGGGGGATGATGGATTGGGACCTGAATCCTCAAGAGACATTTAGAAATTTCAAGAGATGTCGAAAAGGTGGAGGGTTGGCTATCTGAGCTAATGAGGGTATTAGCACAACAGAGAAAGCTGACATACAAGCAGACACACAGAGGAATGAAGAGCTAAAGTCAGCCATTTTTCCCTCAAGTTAGCCCTGCCATGCAATTTCATCAGAGCTGACTGAATTGTAACTCACTGGCAGCTTCTGAAAATAGTTTAAACTCTTCTCTGAGCATCACAGAGGATCTTACAGCTTTTCCTTTCAATCTGAACCCCAAAAGCTTAAACTCTGCTAAAAATACTCAAACTCTCCTTCGTCACTATGAGTCCTGTCTCTACCGTCCAAGCCTAATCCAAGCATGGCATTCCAACTGGAACTCTATCAACAAACACATTGACTTAGACCCCATTTACCATCCCACTGAGAAAAAGAACAGGACATGACATCACCACAGGAAATGACATCACCAACCCAAGGAAACCCAAACCTATAAATAGAAAGCAGGAATCATCACCAGTGCTTCACCCAGAGGCCTACAGAAGATGTTACCTAGTATGGTGATGAAACGTCTGAAAACAAATCTTCCATCTCAGCGAGCAAACTTACATCCAGAACCTCAACCTGAGCTACAAATCTTTTCAAAATACACTAACACCTAATTCTCACACCCAATAATTTGACATAGATTTTAAATGGGTGCGGGTAGAGCTTTTTGACACATTGTGCACTTGTTTTCTTTGTCTTTTCTTCCTCCCACAGTGCACTGTGTATGATTTTCCTGTTACTGTCTGGATAGCCAATCACATCAACACCTTCTGCACTCGCTGACGCCTCCTCCAGGCTGCAGCCATGAATGTCAAACATACATCCATGATGTCTTCAATTTTAGTACCTGCTTCATCTGCCAGTGTTACCTTCACTATCTTTCCTTTTCATGCCCGGCCAGGTGTTCCTGTTTTGTTTCGGCGCCTCTGGGCTTTATCTCCACAATATCGACAGATTTTCCCCTGGCCAGTCAAACTCACAGCTGCATTGGAAGTTGGATTATTTTGCAGCATGAAGATTTCTAGAAATAGTTTCTCAGATTCGAATGAATAGTCATATGGGAAAAAAAAACCTGTTTAGGAGTATCCAGTACGGAATTCTAAAGGAGAAATCAGGATCAAGCAATTTGCTGAAGTTTGCTTCGGGGATGACAGGCTGTCGAAAGGAGGATAATGCTGTTGTGAATGCCCCTTTTACACCAGTAGTTGGGTCTGAATGCACTGCCCGTACTGTGGTACAGACAGAGTCAAGTGAGGCATTCAAGAGGATAGTGCTTCCGCTGAAACAATGTGCAAAGGGTCTGGGGAGAAGGGCTGAGAGGCACTTTGTGATGATGTTTATTTGCCGAGCCAGTAATGGCATGAATGGCCTTCTCTGCACCGAACCTCTCTGGAATTAAGGATTCCAGCCATGCTCTGTGTTTCACAGTTACCACCACGAGTCAGTTCTCCAGGCAACAGAGATATCAGCTCCAGAAAACACCATCACAACCTGAAATATCTTCACAATGGCCACAGTCATCTTCTTCTGTATATTTCCCTCATTGTCAGTGGCACATCATTCCAGAGGTAACATGAACAAAGGTGAGCAATGTTTAATGGTAACCACTTTTTACTGCTGTTGTCTGATCTATCTATCCGTGTATATGGAGACACCAGAAAAGGTTCCATTCCTCATTGAAGTATCTAACAGTCTGGGCATCACCCTGACAAGTGAGAGAGAGAGAAATCAGAGGAGAAAGAGCAGGGGAAAGAGGGAGACAACAGGAGAGGTTCCTCTGCTGTGGCAGACTTCCGGCCCAGCACCATGGCTTCATGGCCTAGAGAGGTTTCTCCCGGCCTAGAACCATGGCTTCCGGGCCTAGGGAGGTTTCTCCCGGCCTAGCACCATGGCTTCCTGGCCTAGAGAGGTTTCTCCCGGCCTAGCACCATGGCTTCCTGGCCTAGAGAGGTTTCGCCCGGCCTAGCACCATGGCTTCCTGGCCTGGAGAGGTTTCTCCCGGCCTAGCACCAAGGCTTCCTGGCCTAGAGAGGTTTCGCCCGGCCTAGCACCAAGGCTTCCTGGCCTAGAGAGGTTTCTCCCGGCCTAGCACCAAGGCTTCCTGGCCTAGGGAGGTTTCTCCCGGCCTAGCACCAAGGCTTCCTGGCCTAGAGAGGTTTCTCCCGGCCTAGCACCATGGCTTCCTGGCCTGAGAGGTTTCCTCCCGGCCTAGCACCATGGCTTCCTGGCCTAGAGAGGTTTCGCCCGGCCTAGCACCATGGCTTCCTGGCCTGGAGAGGTTTCGCCCGGCCTAGCACCATGGCTTCCTGGCCTGGAGAGGTTTCGCCCGGCCTAGCACCATGGCTTCCTGGCCTGGAGAGGTTTCGCCCGGCCTAGCACCATGGCTTCCTGGCCTGGAGAGGTTTCTCCCGGCCTAGCACCATGCCTCCAAGTAAAGGTGGCGGTTTTACAGTTTGGTCTGGTGGCCTGGTGGCCTCCCGGCTTAGCACGGTGGCTTCCTGGCCTGGCCTGGCCTGGCCCAGTGGTGTCCCAGCCCTGCTTGGTATTCTCCTGTCTAGGATGGTGGTCTCTCAGCGGCTCAACACAGCGTCTCTCGGCTCGGCATGGTGGCCTTTTGATGGTATGTGGTGGTCTCACAGCGTTGGGAGGTGGTGTTTCAGTGGCCCATGGTTGTCTTTTGGCCCATTGCAGTTCAGTGTGGACTTCCAGTCTCCAGGTGGTTCCAGAGTGATCTCCCGGCCTGGAGGTGAGGTCTGGGGTGGTCTGAAGTCAAGCCCAGCGTGGAGCCAACAGTTGCCCCTTGAGAAGGTGGGGGTGAGCTGCCTTCTTAAACTGCTGCAGTCCTTGTGCTGTAGATAAACCCACAATGTCCTGGGGGAGAGAATTCCAGGATTCTGACCCAGTGACACTGGAGGAACAGCGATATATTTCCAAGTCGGGATGGTGAGGGGCTGGAAGGGGAACTTGCAGGGGGTGGTGTTCCCATGTATCCTTCCAGAAGGAAGTGGTTGTGGGTCTGGAAGGTGCTGCCTGAGGATCTTTGGCGAGTTTCTGCAGTGTATCTTGTAGCTGGTACACACTGCCGCTACTGAGCATCGGTGGGGGAGGGAGGGGGATGTTTGTGGGTGTGGTGTCAATCAAGTGGGGGCTGCTTTCTCCTGGATGATGTTGAACGTATCGAGTGTTGTTGGAGTGCCCACATCCAGGCAAGTCGGGAGTATTCCATCACACGCCTGCCCTGTGCCTTGTAGGTGGTGGACAGGGTGATGAAGAAGGCATTAATATGCTGGCCTTCATCAGTCAAGACATTGAGAATAGGAGTTGGGATATTATGTTACAGTTGTCTAAGGTGTTGGTGAGGCCGCACTGGAGTATACTGTACAGTTTTGGTCACCCTATTGTAGGAGAGACTTGTGAAACTGGAAAGATTGACAAGGATATTGCCAGGACTTGTCATTCTGAGTTATAGGAGGAGGCTGGTCAGGAGAGGACTTTAATCCTTGGAATGTAGGAGAGTGAGCGGTGACCTTACTGAGGGGTAAAAACTCATGAGGGCCACAGATAGAAAGAATAGAACTCATCATTTTTCCCAGGGATAGGGAATTAAAACCAGAGGGAACCAGTTTAAGGTGAAAGGGGAAAAGTTTAAGAAGGAGCTGAGGGGCAATGTCTTCCTGGAGAGAGTGGTGTGTGTATGGACTGGGAGGCTAGGGAAGCTGGCTGAGGCAGGTACAATGGCAATATTTAATAAAAATACATTTGAATAGGTCCGTGGATGGGAACAGTCTAGAGGAGTATGGGAAAATGCAGGCAGTTGGAACGGGCACCATGGAGCGGTTGGGCTGAAGGGCCTGTGTCCGTACTGTGTGACTGTATGACTGGAAGGCTATGTGGACTGGATGAGGACTGCTGTTCTGAATTCCCTATTTTTTCTGGTTTCTAATTGATTCCAATAAGCTGCAGTGCTGGGCTCTTTATTTCTTTCTTCCCTAATTTCCTTTCCTGAGAACTTGTGATGAAGATTCTGTACCTAAGATGGAATCCTAAATGGCGATTTTTAAACATTTCACTGAATACATGTGACAATAAAACTAATCAGATTCAATTCCGAGGATAGTGAACTTGTGGAATTCACTACCACAGAAGGTAATGGAGGCCAGGGTCACTGAACATATTCCAGGAAGAGGGAGACTCAGTTTAATATTTGAAAGCGATGGAGGGGTATGGGTAAAGAGCAGGAACATGGCATCGAGATAGAAGATCACCTAATGATCTGATTGAATGTCAAAACAGATGGGTGACTCCTGCACTGAGACTCTGAGAAAGACAGAGGGAGGGAGAGATAATAGGATAAAAGATCAAGGAAACAGGAGACAGAGAGAGAGAAACTGGGGAGGGATACGGAGAAAAGTAGAGAGAGAGAGAGAGAGAAAGAGAGAAGCTAAAAACGAAAACAATGGCAGATGCTGTAAATCATAGACGGCTGGAACGTTAACTCTGATTTCTCTACACACATGCTGCCAGGCCTGCTGAGCGTTTCAGGCAATTTCGGTTTCAGTCAGAGAAGATCAAAAGAGTCGCTTCAGTATCCGTCAGTGAATCTAGTGAGGTGTTAAAAAGGAGGAAAGTTGATTCTCACTGCACATCTCAAATACTTTTCACTAATAAGGAGAAAACAAGCCAAAGGCACCATTGCTGCATAGAACCAGACCCAGCCAGTGAGGGAAAGGCCCAGGGAAACGGGGACCCAGTCCCAGTCAGTGAGGGAAAGGCCCAGGGAAACGTGAATCTAGTCCCAGTCAGTGAGGGAAAGGCCCAGGGAATCGGGGACCCAGTCCCAGTCAGTGAGGGACAGGCCCAGGGAAACAGGGACTCAGTCCCAGTCAGTGAGGGAAAGGCCCAGGGAAAGGGGAACCCAGTCCCAGTCAGTGAGGGACAGGCCCAGGGAAACAGGGACTCAGTCCCAGTCAGTGAGGGAAAGGCCCAGGGAAAGGGGAACCCAGTCCCAGTCAGTGAGGGAAAGGCCCAGGGAAACAGGGACTCAGTCCCAATCAGTGAGGGAAAGGCCCAGGGAAACGGGGACCCAGTCCCAGTCAGTGAGGGAAAGGCCCAGGGAAACGGGGACCTAGTCCCAGTCAGTGAGGGAAAGGCCCAGGGAAACAGGGACTCAGTCCCAGCCAGTGAGGGAAAGGCCCAGGGAAACGGGGACCCAGTCCCAGTCAGTGAGGGAAAGGCCCAGGGAAACAGGGACTCAGTCCCAGTCAGTGAGGGAAAGACCCAGGGAAAGGGGGACCTAGTCCCAGTCAGTGAGGGAAAGACCCAGGGAAACGGGGACCTAGTCCCAGTCAGTGAGGGAAAGGCCCAGGGAAACAGGGACTCAGTCCCAGTCAGTGAGGGAAAGGCCCATGGAAACGGGAACCTAGTCCCAGTCAGTGAGGGAAAGACCCAGGGAAATGGGGACCCAGTCCCAGTCAGTGAGGGAAAGGCCCAGGGAAAGGGGGACTCAGTCCCAATCAGTGAGGGAAAGGCCCAGGGAAACAGGGACTCAGTCCCAGTCAGTGAGGGAAAGGCCCAGGGAAACGGACTCAGTCCCAGTCAGTGAGGGAAAGGCCCATGGAAACGGGGACCTAGTCCCAGTCAGTGAGGGAAAGACCCAGGGAAATGGGGACCCAGTCCCAGTCAGTGAGGGAAAGGCCCAGGGAAATGGGGACCCAGTCCCTGTCAGTGAGGGAAAGACCTAACCAACATTTTATAATATTCCAGAAGAAGCTCTTTGCTGTTAAACTCTTACCCTTTATTAATAAAGGGAAGAGTATCCTTTATCTTCTTAAGCACTTTCTCACCCGTTCTGTGCCTGAGTAGTGATTGATCCTCACTGCCTCCCAGAGTCCTGTCATTCCTCATAACTCCCCTCGTCTTGTCTGTATTGGCCAAATGGCATCACACATAATACACCTGGAATTCGGTCCTTTCTCCGCTGGTCAGTTCATCTGACAAGCCTGTCTGAATTCTTTTGCAGAGTCTAGATCAGAGTGATGCTGGAAAAGCACAGCCGGTCAGGCATCATCCGAGGAGCAGGAGAATCGACGTTTCGTGCAGGAGCCCTTCACCAGCCCCCACACTCACCAAATCCTTCTGCAGTCTCAGGCTCAGGATTTACCAGCCCCTATCAATGTTAGTATTGTCTGTGATCTTACTGATCAATCCTTCTGCTCTCGAAATCATTTATCTCCACCACAAACAGCAAGGCCCTGTCAGAGCCCACTGGACACAGGCTTCCAGTGGGTAAAACGCCCCTCAGCTATCCCCGTCTGCTTCCTGCCACTCAGCCAAAGTGTGGATCCAATTTGCTAAGTTTGCTTGGATTCCACATTTACTCTCAGCCTCCCATGCAGGACTTGATCAAAAGCCTTGCTGAAGTTCAAGTCAATAACACTAAGAGCCATACCCTCATCTACACAACTGGTTACCCAGTCCTGAGGCAGGGTCCTGCCTGAAACACCAACTCTCCTGCTCCTCGGATGCTGCCTGACCTGCTGTGCTTATCCAGCACCACAGTTTAGCGATTCTCTCTCTCTCTCTCTCTCTCTCTCTGTGCAGTCCCCACTGTCTGCTGGTTACCTCTTTGAGAAATTCAGTTAAGTTGGTTAGATCTGACTTCTAAGCTGGCTGTACCTCTCCAAACACCGATTAATTCCATCCCTCTGAATGGCTTCCAATAGTTTCCCCACCACCGTGTTGGTATGGACTGGCCTGCAGGATCGTGGTTTAACCCTTGCTGTCCCTTCTTGAATAATGGTAACAAGTTGAGTGGCCTCCACTCTCCCGACATCTCTCCCGTCACCAGAGAGGAATTGGGATTTTTGCAAGTCTCCTTGCTCTTTACTCGCTTGCCTCACCCAACATCCTGGGATCCATTTCATTTTCCCCTGGACATTTATCCTCTTCTAAACCTGCCTTCTGTCTGTCTGTCTATTCTTTCTCTCATTTTATCAAAGACTTTCTCCCTGATTTCTATGCTCATATTGTGCATCTTATGAGTGAACACAGCCCGAAAGTATTCCTTTAGCATTTCCATCCTCTGATCCCACTGTGCCTTTGTGGGTCCGAGTCTTACCCTCATTATCCTTTCATCTCTAATGTACCGGTAAAACAACTGAAGATTATTCTTCCGTATCCCCCTTCTGCTCTCCTAACCTCCCTTTGAGGTCCCCTCGTGCACAATCTGTCCTCCTCTAGGGGCTCTGCTGTTTTGGGTCTCTGTATCTGCCATACGCTTCTCACTTTATCACTCTAGCCCATGCTAGGGCATCTCGATGGTTCAGTGGTTAGTACTGCTGTCTCAGAGTACCACGGGCCTGGGTTCAATTCCAGCCTCGGGCTTAAAAAGCAGATTTTCCATGGCCTCTTCCTGCTCTGTAGGAATTCAATGGTTTTGTGGATTTCTTTATTGGAATATTTTGGCACTATACTCTCCATCTTTTCTTCTGAAATGCATCCCACTGTTCTGAGACAGATTGACCCAAAAGTGTCTGATTTGATGAAGGAGCAGGGCTCTGAAAGCTTGTGATTTTACATAAGCCTGTTGGACTATAACCTGGTGTCTTTGGACCTATTAAAATCCGCCTTCCTCAGTTGAGAAGTTAGATTTGAGGTCCATTCTTACCTTCTTCCAGAACAATCTTCACTATGGCCATATGATGATGACAAAATGCTCCCTTCTCTGATACCGTGAGCATTTTCCCACCTTCATTACCATCTGGAACATTCCCCCTCTGTTTTCTGGTCCTCTATGGACTGACTTTAAAAACCCTCCTCGATACTGTTTAAGAATTCCACTCAGTTGAAATATTTGACACAGTGACTGCAGAAGGGGGAATGAGGTAAAAGTTTTCACCCAAACTCACTGGCTGTATCAGCTGGAGAACATTGAACAAGGGATTGAATGTTCACATTCAATGCTCAGGCAGACAAGGTATTGGAGCTGGGAAACAGGATGGGAGCAGTTAGCGGTCTGCTTTCACCCTGTATGGACTCAATCGGCATTTGAGCCTTTTTCTGTCTCGCAGATCCCAGAGACGCAATGACTGTAATTCTCTCTTGAAAAAAGAGAGTGGTGTGGGGAGGGGGAGGGGAGGGGGGGGGAG
>NC_057712.1:7635361-7636904 GCF_004010195.1 Chiloscyllium plagiosum | reverse complement strand
CACCCTCTCACTACCTCACTCCTCCCTCACCCCCTCACTCCCTCATCCCCTCACTACCTCCTTCCCTACGCCCTCACTACCATACTCCCTCACTCTCTCTCCCTCCTCACATCCTCCCTCCTTCACTCCTTCCCTCACTCCCTCCCTCCCACACTCCCTCGCTACCACCTACTTCTGTCACTCATGATGAACTGACACTCATGGTGACATGGTGGCACAGTGGTTAGCACTGCTGCCTCACAGCGCCAGGGACCCGGGTTCGATTCCAGCCTCAGGCGACTCTGTGTGTGGAGTTTGCACGTTCTCCCCGTGTCTGTGCGGGTTTCCTCCGGGCGCTCCGGTTTCCTCCCCCACTCCAAAGATGTGCAGGTTTAGGCCAATGTGAATTGGCCAAGATAAGTTGCCCATAGTGTTTAGGGATTGGTTATGGGATGTGCAGGGCCTTAATCATCGGGTAGGGTGTTGGGCCAGGGTGGGACGCTCATCAGAGGGTCGGTGGGCTGAATGGCCTCCTTCCACATTGCAGGGATTCTAGGGTCTGTTCTCCAGTCAGTAAAACCTATCTGCCCGAGCAGAGATTGAGCGACACATTTGAGGACCGAATTTGGATCAAAGTTCATTTGGAATAAAGCGGTGAATCCTGTTACCTGACGATGTGTTGTGGTTTGGGTCCTCCAGTGTACTTGTCCAGGGTGCCAGAGTTGGGAATACAAATTTCTCTGTGAAGGAGAAAGAGGAACATGAGAGAATACCTAGGCCAGGGACAACGTGCTGCTGCTAATGCAGCTGATCCTGTGACTGCTCCCTCCCAGACAGGCTCCCTGCAGCTGCCAAACACATCAATGTTAACATTGCTTTTCTACAATGACGGGCATTGAGTTCTTATATCAGCTCACCTCTCCACAGGCGCTGCCGGAACGGCAGAGTGATTCCAGAAATTCCTGTATTTTTACCCAAACTGAAACCTCATTTCAGACCGTGAGGATTGCTCAGCCGATAGGATTGCAACAGATAAAATACCACATTCACCACAAAAAATACCACATTCACCGTAAAATTACCACATTCACCACAAAAATACCACATTCACCATAAAAATACCACATTCACCACAAAAAATACCACATTCACCGTAAAATTACCACATTCACCACAAAAATACCACATTCACCATAAAAATACCACATTCACCACAAAAAATACCACATTCACCGTAAAATTACCACATTCACCACAAAAATACCACATTCACCATAAAAATACCACATTCACCACAAAAAATACCACATTCACCGTAAAATTACCACATTCACCACAAAAATACCACATTCACCATAAAAATACCACATTCACCACAAAAAATACCACATTCACCGTAAAATTACCACATTCACCACAAAAATACCACATTCACCATAAAAATACCACATTCACCACAAAAAATACCACATTCACCGTAAAATTACCACATTCACCACAAAAATACCACATTCACCATAAAAATACCACATTCACCACAAAAAATACCACATTCACCGTAAAA
>NC_057712.1:7634123-7635256 GCF_004010195.1 Chiloscyllium plagiosum | reverse complement strand
AAGACCACATTCACTGCAAAAATACCACATTCACTGAAAAAATACCACATTCACCGCAAACATACCACATTCACCACAAAAATACCATATTCTCTGCAAACATAGTGTGAAAATCCATAAAATTGTGTAAATGTCACCCAAAAACTGCACTCATCACCAAAACACCACATCCATAATCAAAACACCGTGATCATGACCAAAACATCACAGGCATCACCAAAGTACCATGTTCATTACTAGAATACCAGGTAGATTAACCAAGCATTACAATCATTGCCAAATACTATGCACATCACCAAAACACCACAAACACCACCCAAACGCCAATCATATCACCCAAAATATTGCTCATCACCTAAATACCATGCTGATCCCAAACATCCCACCCACATTGTCACAATCCTAGTCCAACCTTCCCCCTCCTCTCACCAAATACAGAAGCAGAGAGAGAGGCTGTTAGAAAGTTTGTTTTGGCCTGAGAAGAGACGTAGTCTGTTTCTAAAGGTTGTGCTGTCAGTGAAGTAACCAGTTAATTACCACCAGAACCGTTGGAGAGGGACTGCTGTGTGGTGAAAATGCTGCGGGCTGTTGCGAGTGTATCCCTCAGTGAGAAAGCTGAGCAACGCATGATTCACTTATCCTTCGTACAGTGAACGGCTGGGGAGGGGGGTCCGTTCAGGGAACAGTGTACTGCCCCTGCCAGGAGGGGGAGATCAGACTGTCGTCTGTGTCTGCAGGACGTATGACAGGCCCCAGCTCCTCACAGCCTGAGCTTGGGTTGGAGCAGTGGAGTATTCAGGGGACAGAGAGTGTGGGAGACATGACTTACAGGGAAGGGGGGCACAGTCAGGTTCAGTCAGGTAGATGGGCATTGTGCACATTGGCACCAATGATAAAGATGGGGAAAGGGATGGGCTCCTGCAGAGAGAGGCTGGAAAACAGGACTTGCGAGGGGAGGAATCTCTGGGTTATTACCACAGCCACCGGCTAGTCCAGCAAGGAATAGAATAATATGACAGATGAAGATGTAGCAAAGCAGCTGGGGCAGGGGGTTTCAGGGGGTCCTGGATTTCCCATACACCCATATCATATCCGATACATCTATACTCCATCCCATACACCTATACCCCATC
>NC_057712.1:7628467-7633623 GCF_004010195.1 Chiloscyllium plagiosum | reverse complement strand
TGCAACGAACCGGATTTGATCAGGGACCTCGAAGTAAAGGAGCCATTAGGAGGTAGTGACCACAATACAATAAGCTTTAATCTGCAGTTTGAAAGGGAGAGGGTACAAATGGAAGTGACAATATTTCAGTTGAATAAGGGGAACTATGGAGCTATGAGGGAGGAGCTGGCCAAAGTTCAATGGTGCAATACCTTAGTAGGGTTAGCAGTGGAGCAAAAATGGCAGGTATTTCTGGGTATAATGCAGAATATGCAGGATCAGTTCATTCCAAAAAGGAAGAACAATCCTAAGGGGAGGCAGGGGTGGCTATGGCTGACGAGGGAAGTTAAAGACCATATAAAGACAAAAGGGAAAAAGTATAACATAGCAAAGATGAGTGGGAAATCGGAGGACTGGGAAGCTTTTAAAGAACAACAGAGGATAACTAAAAAGGAAATACGCAAAGAAAAAATAAGGTACGAAGGTAAACTGGCCAAAATATAAAGGAGGATAGTAAAGGCTTTTTTAGGTATGTGAAAAGAAAATAAATGGTTAAGACTAAAATTGGGCCTTTGAAGACAGAAATGGGTGAATTTATTACGGGGAACAAAGAAATGGCAGAAGAGTTGAATTGGTACTTTAGTTCAGTGTTCACTGGGGAAGACACGAGCAATCTCCCAGATGTAATAGTGGCTGAAGGACCTGAACTGAAGGGAATTTATATTAGGCAGGAAATGGTGTTGGAGAGACTGTTAGGTCTGAAGGCAGATAAGTCCCCGGGACCTGATGGTCTACATCCCAGGGTACTGAAGGAGATGGCTCTAGAAATCGTGGATGCGTTGGTGATTATTTTCCAATGTTCTATAGATTCAGGAACAGTTCCTGCGGATTGGAGGGTGGCTAATGTTGTCCCACTTTATAAGAAAGGAGGGAGAGAGAAAGCAGAATTATAAACCAGTTAGTCTGACCTCAGTGGTGGGAAAAATACTGAAGTCTATTATAAAGGATGAAATTACGACACATCTGGATAGCAGTAACAGGATAGGTCAGAGTCAGCATGGATTTATGAAGGGGAAATCATGCTTGACTAATCTTCTGGAATTGTTTTGAGGATGTAACTCTGAAGATGGACAAGGGCGATCCATTGGATGTAGTATACCTGGACTTTCAGAAAGCCTTTGATAAAGTCCCATGTAGGAGGTTAGTGAGCAAAATTAAGGCACATGGTATTAGGGGCAAAATACTGAAATGGATTGAAAATTGGTTGGCTGACAGGAAACAAATGATGATACTAAGCTGGGTGGCAGGGTGAAATGTGAGGAGGATGTTAGGAGAATACAGGGTGACCTGGACAGGCTAGGTGATTGGACAGATGCATGGCAGATGCAGTTTAATGTGGATAAATGTGTGGTTATCCACTTTGGTGGCAAGAGCAGGAAGGCAGATTACTACCTAAATGGAATCAATTTAGGTAAAGGGGCAGTACAACGAGATCTAGGTGTTCTGGTACATCAGTCAATGAAAGCAAGCATGCAGGTACAGTAGGCAGTGAAGAAAGCTAATAGCATGCTGGCCTTCATAACAAGAGGAATTGAGTATAGAAGCAAAGAGGTCCTTCTGTAGCTGTACAGGGCCCCTGTGAGACCGCACCTGGAATATTGTGCGCAACTTTGGTCTCCAAATTTGAGGAATGACATTCTGGCTATTGAGGGAGTGCAGCGTAGGTTCATGAGGTCAATTCCAGGAATGGCGGGACTATCTTACGCTGAAAGGTTGGAGCAACTGGGCTTGTATACCCTTGAGTTTAGAAGGCTGAGAGGGGATCTGATTGAGACGTCTAAGATTATTAAAGGATTGGACACTCTGGAGGCAGGAAGCATGTTTCCACTGATGGGTGAGTCCCGAACCAGAGGACACAGTTTACAAATAAGGGGTAGGCCACTTAGAACAGAGTTGAGGAGAAACTTCTTCACCCAGAGAGTGGTGGCTGTGTGGAATGCTCTGCCCCAGAGGGCAATGGAGGCCAAGACTCTGGATACTCTCAAGAAAGAGTTGGATAGAGCTCTTAAGGATAGTGGAATCAAGGGTTATGGGGATAAGGCAGGAACAGGAGACTGATTGAGGATGATCAACCATGATCATAATGAATGGTAGTGCTGGCTCAAAGGGCAGAATGGCCTACTCCTGCACCTATTGTCTATTGTCTATTTCCTAAATCTATGCACTTCTATCAGGTTACCCCTCTGTCTCCGACACCCTCGCATAAACAATCCAAGTTTTTCCAATCTCTTCTTAAAGCTGATACACTCCAATCCAGGCAACATGTTGGTAAACCTCTTCTGCACCCTCTCTAAAGCCTCCACATCCTTCTTATAGTGTGGTGCCTGAACAGTACACAATCATCCAAGTGTGGTCTAACTAACATTTTATCTTTATGTCCAAATTGTTGCCTTTTTGATTTTTTTCTCTGTTGGTAAGTATCTCGCTTTCCTCAGCTCACCTAAATGTTCCGTCACGTCAGATTGTTTTTTTTAAGTCTCATTTTAATACCATGTTTTTTAACATCCTGATATTGAACGGGATAACTCACCTATCCGTGCACTAGTGGATTAGGAGATGTTTCTCTTCCTAGTAATGGTATATTTGGCAGGTACTAAGATTAGAGTGTGTGAGGAACAACCTTTAATTTAAAAGGAAGATGAACATTGCACCGGAGCAGAAACACGGGGCTATAATAATGAAGACAGTAAAATAATCAAGGATCTGGGACAATAGACCAATTGGTATTTGTTGAAGTTATTATCTTGCATTGAAGCTGCAAGGTATTAACGTGTTCTTCCCAGAAGAATCTGTTTTTGTTAAGACTTGAGTTAAATCAATATCCGCTGAGATGATTTCCTCTGTTTGTGGTATCTAATTCTTCCCCCATGTTTATTGCTCACTCAAAATAACAAGGCATTGACAGAAACTGCTGCTGATATTCACAATGCAGCACAATAACCTTCCTATTTCTTTAATTGTGATTTGTGCTAAATTACGTAATGTTTAGTCTAATTTGTTTTGGCATTGAAGCGTTAAGATGTTTCAAACAGTTTCAAATGTTTTTCATTAGCAATGAGGATTTGAAAAGCTCGCATGAATTGCCTGAAACAACTGCCTACCTGATATTTAACAAGCATTGCCTTTGCAGTTAGTTAACATGGTGATGTAAATAATTACCAGCAACTCCCCAAAAGAGCTGAAAATGTATTGCTGGAAAAGCACAGCAGGTCAGGCAGCATCCAAGGAGCAGGAAAATCGACGTTTCGGGCATGAGCCCTTCTTCAGGATTCCTGAAGAAGGGCTCATGCCCGAAACGTCGATTCTCCTGCTCCTTGGATGCTGCCTGACCTGCTGTGCTTTTCCAGCAATACATTTTCAGCTCTGATCTCCAGCGTCTGCAGTCCTCACTTTCTCCTAGAAGATTCCCCAAAAGAGCCAGCTACTCACCATCAGTAAAGGTCGTATAAGAGTTTATGCATTGTGATCAATTTAAATGCTTGGACAAGAAAGTTTTAATATGGCTGTTGCTTTTAACTGTAACTACTATTGCCTCGGGAATTCTTTCATAGTATATCAAAACGGCCTGGCTTACACTATCCTCACACCCCTCTGAGGCTCATCAGTAACCATTCTATCATCCAACTGGGCTTCGGTCAGCCTGTCTTTCTACTGCCCGTAACTTTGCCCGCTAGTAGACATTGCTGTTGTTTTTCAGCTCTGATCAAATGGCCAAAATACTGACACGCATTTTTGGGATATCACTCTTTGGACTTTGTTTTGGCCCTTCCAGTTTTGTGTACCTCTTCATTTGTCTTGTTGTGTGAATATGGAACTTTTGGCAACCTCGTTAGGCATTTGGAAGGCAAAGTAATTTGAACAGTAAAGGAATGAAGGATTGTGGTAAGCAGGCATATGAATGGAACTTAGTTCACAAAAAGTTCTGCCAGGATTTTATTGAATGGCAGAGCATGCTCGTCGGGCCAGATGGCCTACTCCTGCTGCTATTTCTTATTAGATTAGATTAGATTCCCTACAGTATGGAAACAGGCCATTTGGTCCAACAAGTCCACACTGAACCTCTGAAGAGCAACCCACCCAGAACCATTCCCCTACACTATATTTACCCCTGACTAATGCACCTGACACTATGGGTAATTTAGCATGGCCAATTCACCTGACCTGACCTGCACAATCTTTGGATTGTGGGAGGAAACAGGAGCACCCGGAGGAAACCCGCGCAGACACGGGGAGAATGTGCAAACTCCACACATACAGTCGCCTGAGGCTGGAATCGAACTGGGTCCCTGGCGCTGTGAGGTAGCAGTGCTAACCACTGAGCCACCATGACACCCCTATGTTCTTGTGATCTTAAATATCTTAATGTCCTTCTTTCCAAGGTCTCTTTTTCTTTAATTTCTAATTCAGCGTTCAAAACTTCTCATTAATAAAGCTACAATATTATGTATGCCATATTCCAACTCTGTCACGAGTGCTGTGTTGTCAGCATACGGCATGTTATGCTGTTGCACCAATTTTAACTCCTGGAAGTACAAATAATTTACAGTCAAAGGAATAATTTTTCAAATAAAAATTTCTTTGCCAGAACTTTCTGATATGCTGAAAATAGACGGCAGATCTGTCAGTATTTGTGATAAGAAAACATCCTGGGGTTGATTTTAATCCTACCCAGACACTTTGGCAGTTCAAATTGAGTCTACTAAATACCAGGAGAAAATGAGGACTGCAGATGCTGGGGATCAGAGCTTAAAAATGTGTTGCTGGAAAAGCTGAAAATAGACGGCAGATCTGTCAGTATTTGTGATAAGAAAACATCCTGGGGTTGATTTTAATCCTACCCAGACACTTTGGCAGTTCAAATTGAGTCTACTAAATACCAGGAGAAAATGAGGACTGCAGATGCTGGGGATCAGAGCTTAAAAATGTGTTGCTGGAAAAGCACAGCAGGTCAGGCAGCATCAAAGGAGAAGGAGAATCGACGTTTCGGGCATAAGCCCTTCTTCAGAATTGAGGAGGGTGTGCCAAGCAGGCTAAGATAAAAGGTAGGGAGGAGGGACTTGGGGGAGGGGTGTTGGGAATGTGATAGGTGGAAGGAGGTTAAGGTGAGGGTGATAGGC
>NC_057712.1:7580748-7627430 GCF_004010195.1 Chiloscyllium plagiosum | reverse complement strand
AATCTTCTTCCCGACCTCTCCGCCCCCACTCCCTCTCCGGCCTATTACCCTCACCTTAACTTCCTTCCACCTATCGCATTCCCAACGCCCCTCCCCCAAGTCCCTCCTCCCTACCTTTTATCTTAGCCTGCTTGGCACACCCTCCACATTCCTGAAGAAGGGTGTATGCCCGAAACGTCGATTCTCCTTCTCCTTTGATGCTGCCTGACCTGCTGCGCTTTTCCAGCAACACATTTCTAAGCTCTACTGAATACCAGCATGGAATTGAACCCTTTCTCACCATCCCTGCTATTAACTTGAGGTTTCTGTAGGTCAGTTCGATACTCACTTCACGCACATGCTGCTTATTGAGGTTGGCTTCGGAAAAGTGTTCCCCAAAGATCCACCGTTGTCAGAGAAATTCAGCCCAATGAATCAGAGACCACAAACAAGGATCGCGGTGAAATTGACAAGCTGTTTATTAAACCAAGCGATATCATGGAAGAGAAATTGACCAAGCTGCCACAGAACTGACTCTCTGCACAGATGGCCAGAATGCTCTTCCCCTGAACGGAGGGTGCAGACAGGTTTTATAGGGACAACACAAAGGGGATAACTGTAAAGCAGTTACAGTACAATGGGGAAAATTGTAAAGGGATTGAAACAAGAATAAACTGGGTGGAAATTAATCAAGCATCCGGCAGTAGCAATTCATTTGTAATTGACACAGGAGATTCCAGCCATCTCCGTGAGTAAGTGAGAATGTCTTCCAGAGGATTCTTATTGTATTTCCTTATTGTATCGCAGGAATATGTGTAAATGTTCCTTCTCCTGGCATCTAGGTCTGTCCATTGTGTTCCTCTTGGGAGTGAAGTCTTCCTGGGTCTCTCAGTATGCGGTATGGGTTTCAATGGGAAACGAGCCAGCCCTTAGGTAACTGGGACCACCATGCTAATTGGGGCTGGGAGCATTACTGTGAAGGTTGTTGGGAAGTGTATTCTCTGGTCTGAGAGTAGCTTGGCCATGTCTGGTTTCTATGTTAGCCTTTGGCCAAGACTGGGAAATTGTGGGTGTGTCCTGTATGTGTTGGCAGGCTTCATGTCTGTGTTTCGCAGACCTGACTCTGTGTATTTTATATGGTCATGATGTGGATGGACAGAGTAGCAGATTTTTCTCCCACAACAGTGAATAGGGTTTCCTGGACATTTCCCTCGTACCGCCTCTTCTGCCAGGGTGTCACATTTGTCCCCTTAGAGACCTTCAACATTCAATTGTCAGATCCATGGTCCAGGGTCCAATGTTCAGACTGCTTGGCCTAAAAAGGAATTGTCATAGTCCCTTTGATTTTCAGTTTTGCTTCATTGACTGGGGTTCTTAGTGGCTGCTTTGACACAATGTCAACAATTCAAGAGCATTCAACGACAGGCTCCCAAAGGGTAATGATCTGGCTCTGACACTCTTTAACATCTTCCTAAGTAACATGCCCACCACATCATCACAAAAATTTAGTCACAACAGCAATATTGTCTTGACAACTGGGGAAAACTTCTTCCAAAGTTTAGAAGCTACACAAAACTTGGACCTATCAAAATTGGGTGAATATCTTTGGCCGCAAGGGCTGTAATCTAACCCAGTCATAGTCTTTGCATTTCACCTTCAAATTCACAAGGCATATGTCACTCTAACTTTTATCTGATGTGGCAAAAAAAGTTGTAGCACAATCCAATATCACCTACTTTGGAGTGACCCTTGGATGTTCCCTTTACCACTGCTTACCACCTCGGCATGAGGATACACCTAGCTCGACAGCACAAGCTGAGGTGCAATAACCACCATCCTCTGCACATTTTGCTCTCAGGAAGACCAGAGCTACAGTAGGAGGACTGTGAAACCGTTCAGGCCTCAAACCCACTCACACAGACAACTTCACTTCATGGTCAGGATAATCCAGTTCAGCGGTTACTGTGCCCCTCAAATCTTGCCGTTCAACGGGATGCAGCAGCACACAGGGAAGTACTTGATCAATGGAATCCACACCACTGCAATCTGGGGATTGGTCTCCAGGCAGACCTGGCTGTCAGATAAAATTAGGTCAGGCCTTGCTGGTTGCGCTGTCAGGGTTGTCTTGCAATTTGAATGCTGGGATGGTCCATGGTCAGTCAGGACTGTCCGACTAAGTCTGTCTGAGGGATGGCCTGCAGTCATTTTGGGTTATTTATATTTCAGGTCTTTTTTTAACAGAGTCAGTCCATGCCATTGTCAAGGCTCCAAGTAACTTGAGTCTATGGATTGACCTGATTGTATGCAGTGGCTGAGGGAATGGTCACGAGGACAATTGTAGATAGTAACGAAGGATCTAGAAGGGTATGGTAGGGGACACGGGATATAAAAGGAGCAAGGTGGGTGGGTCAAGGCAGGTCATGGTTATACTGGCTCAATATAAGGATGGTGCAGGGAAGTATATGTGATGATGTTAAGTGATGAGTCATTCCCAATAAGTGGGAGCATGGAGAGTAAGGAGAGTTGGTATTTTGAGAAGATGAAGTGGGTGTGGGCACTTGAGAGCACATTATGGTGTGATGTTTGACACTTTGTCATGGCAGAGTTAGACTGAGTGTCCCTGAGAGTGTGAGGTACCAGAGAGAAGATGGTGCCACTTAGCTCGTGGAGTACAGGGGATCATTAACTTTTACCCTGCACTGCCTACAAATCCTTTGGTACAGACCAGTGGACTGCACTGTGATGTCCAGGCTGGGTGTGTCTGATGAGGTGACCTCCTGGTGCGGTCACCTTGGAATTCCTTCTGGCATTGACCCTGTCAATGCCAGATTACTACCCGAGGCATTAGCGGATATCAAATTGTCCAGCGGAATTGCACCATACAGTTCGTTCTGACATTACGCGATAGTTCCGTTCTCGTGCGATCTCACTTTATAAGAAAACCACACAATAGCAATCACGCCATTTAAACTAATGGGGCCGGAATCGTGTTGTAACCAGTACGGGTAAGGAACATTCACGTTCTACAGATAATGGTCTAAATTCTTCAAGTGCATTAAAGCCAATTCACGTTGAAGAAACACGTGCTATCGCAGAACTGACGTACTTTAACGTCAAAGTGGGAAATCCTGGCCATTGTATTCATCCCAATATCACAACGATCAGTCTTCAATCTCCTTCAGAGTAAGTGGACAACATGACACAGACTACAGAGTGGGTAAGGTTTGTGTGGCCACTCCCTACACAATGGTGCCTTCAAACTCTGGATGCTACTGCAGAAACTCCAATCAAAAAATAAAGCAAAATGTATCACCTTGCTTCAGATTCCCTGCTACTTCTATCTACATTGCTACATTTGCTCTGTTCTATCACCCCATGATCTTTGTATGGGGTATGAACTGCCTTTACTGCATGCAAAACAAAAACTTTCATTGTACCTAGGTACATGTGACAATACTAAATCAAATGAAATCAAGTTAAACATTGAAGCTGAAAGAACTACAGGTGCTTTAAACAAAAACAGAAATTGCTGGAAAAGCTCAGCAGGTCTGGCAGCATCTGTGGAGAGAAATCAGAGTTCCCTTCTGAGCTTTTTCAGCAAATTCTGTTTTTGTTTTTAAACGTTGAGGCCATTAGTTTAGCTGCCTACTCTACTGGCAAGAAAATTAGGTGTTAAACGTTTATATCCCTGGACCAGCACTGTTGCCTCACAGCACCAGGGTCCCAGGTTCAATTCCAGCCTCAGGCGACTGTCTGTGTGGAGTTTGCTCATTCTCCCCGTGTCTGCGTGGGTTTCCTCTGGGTGCTCTGGTTTCCTCCCACATTCCAAAGATGTGCAGGTCAGGTGAATTGGCCATGCTAAATTGTCCATTGTGTTAGGACATTAATCAGAGGGGGGTGGGTTACTCTTCAGAGGGTCGGTGTGGATTTGTTGGGCCAAAGGGCCTGTTTCCACACTGTAGGGAATCTAATCTAATCACTGAGTAAATTGTTAACTTATCAAGATAGAACAAATTGTAAATTATTGTTGTATTTCATGGGATAATTGAACATAACTGTGATATATCTTCATGGTTTAAATTGATGTACACCCATAGATGACATTAGATTCCCTACAGTGTGGAAACAGGCCCGTCGGCCCAACAAGTCCACACCGACCCTCCGAAGAGAATCCACCCAGTCCCGTTTGACTAATGCACCTAACACTAGGTGGCAATTTAGCATAGCCAATTCACCTGACCTGCACATCTTTAGACTGTGAAAGGAAACTGGAGCATCCAGAGGAAACCCAAGCAGACAGGGGGAGAATGTGCAAATTCCACACAGACAGTCACCCAAGGCTGGAATCGAACCTGGGACCCTGGTGCTGTGAGGCACCAGTGCTAACCACTGAGCCACCGTGCCATAGTTTTGGAAGAATATACAATAGTCAAAGTAAGACAGTTACATGATATTCCCAATCTTACTTTATATGAGCTTACCAACCGTGAAATTCCAAGTTTAGTTTATATTCTCATGAAGTTTTGAGAGTGATTCTCAAGTGCTTCCTAGAGATTATCGAAATACTGATATTGTGCTACGTTTTTAAGTTATGGCTTAAGCTTAAATTGTACTTAAAGATTCTATATTTTCTGTTTTCTTCAGTGAGCATAAAACAGGGAGTAGGCCATTCAGTGTTTTGAGCTTGCTGTGCCATTCACTTAGATCATGGCTGGAATTGTTTTCTTTCCTCCCCTCCTTTGAAAATATTCATTCCTTTCAGCAGCACGATTCTACGAAATGGTCTGCTTTTTGATTCTAACAGATCCTATCTGTTAGCTAACTCAGTACAACCCCAGCAATCAGGCTTGTACCTGGATCAGAATGTCTCAGCTACTGATTAGTTCAACCCGCCATGCCGCTGGTAAATTCTGAAAGAAGTGCAGCACTGATATGGTTTGTATTGCTTGTGTTTTGAGCTCTGTACAAAGGTTAAATTAACAGCATTAATTGAAGGATCCAATTCAACTCCAGACATTGAAAATAATAGAAAATGAGAGCATTCTGTTCAAGATTTCTTCCATAAATACTTGCACTACATGTACTTTTTTAAAATAGATTTTGCTGAACCTCTTTCAGTCTGCTCCAGCCTCTTCCTAATCCAAACAATAACAACTATTACTGCTTCCCGCTCTCTACTACCTGTAAAGATACAAGTTAAGAACATAATTTGGAGGTGCTGGTGTTGGACTGGGGTGGACAAAGTTAAAAATCACATGACACCACGTTATAGCCCAGCAGGTTTATTTGAAAGGACTAGCTTTCGGAGCTAGTGCTTCCAAATAAATCTGTTGGACTATAACCTGGTGTTGTGTGAAAGTTAAGAACAATCACAGCATTTATTTATAACTTCTTCCATCATTGGTTAGAGAATAAGGCAAGAAAAATGTAGTGTCACCATAGGCTTGCTAACCTATTAGGATTGCCATGGATTATCCAGGAGTGAAAGATAAATTTCAACCAAGTGAAACTCAAGCAAATTTTAAAAATGAATGTGAAAACTTAAGATAAAGTAATATGAAAGTGTAAACTGGTTGGTGAAATGACATATTGTGACTATTGTGCTGATGCAATATCAAGAGAGACTTTCTATTTACATGGCTTCAGCGGGGAGTGAAATTGCAGATTTTAATGCACAGCTTAATTTCTGATGTGTGCTAGTAGTGGGTAAAACACTTCATGTAGAACATACCTCGATGGGGATACCCTTTCATGCAGCTCAATGGGATAATAATGAATCATGTTACCTAATTGTTACGAATCTGGATTATTAACAGTTTAACTTAAAGGACTTTGGGTCTTTCATATTAAAGTATATCAGTTTGGTTAAATTAGAAGACAAGGAATAATTCCACAAAGCAGCTGCATGATGATGAATGTAAACTGATTAGTGAAAAGGTGCTGCCCACATTCCATTACAGCCTTAAGCAATGTAAGCGAGTTTAGTTGAGTAAATTACAATATTGTACTTGAAGGAGCTATTTAAAATTCATCGATTACTATGAATTCCATGATTGTCAAATAACTTACATTCACATGAGTCTGTTTAATTGCTCTTCACTGCTTTTACATTCACCTTGTGTTCAGAAAGGTTGTTTCTTTTAGATCGAGACTTTATTGTCACATGTACTCAAGTACAGGAGTACAGTGAAAAGTACATAATGTACACGATGGGCCATCTTAAGTATAAAGCTTTTTTGGCTGGATGTTTAGGAAGGAAACCTGTCAGTATAAGATATGGCTATTGGCTGTCACCTCTTTACAATTTTGCCCTCTTTCAAACTGCTGAGGATCACCCATTTCTTATTATATAGCCTTTAATGCTGAAACAGCCATGGAAATAACTGTCATCCTCAGAGAACCAGCTCCATAAGAGAGTTGTGAATGCCAGGATTGAGCAATTTTCTAATAGAATTGTTGTTCCATGTAACAAAGCTCAACAGCAACCCAATGTAGAACATTCTGTGGCCTCCAAGAGATCAAGTGTTTTCCTCCTGCCAAGGACATTATTGTTCTGAAAATCTGACTGCTTCATTGAAGTGAATAGCTTCCACTGCCTTAAACACTTAATTCACCTCATTTATTTTACATGTTCTTGTTCTCAAATAAAGCCAAATGGGCATACTTTACCTAAAATATTTGTGTTCAGCTGGCTGGATTTTAAAGGTTCGACATTATGTTATTTGATGGCTTTATGCAAACGAGGACGTGTAGTAAAATTGCGTCCAAAAGTGGTCCTGGTTACTTCAACCAAGTTCATGTTAAAGCCAGGGGAAAGGAAAAGAGCAAAACATTACGCGATCCTGTTTAGTTCACCGCCTAAAATGATGCATAGTGCTGTTGATTAAGTAAAATGCCTTGACCTCAATAATGCTGATTGCAGGACTCTATGAACAGACGGAAAGAAATTTTGATGAATGTGGCATTCTGTCAAATTGAACCACAGTTCACCATTAAGTATATCATTATGTTATCTTTGAAAAATGTAGAAGATTCTAACTGACATTTAATAGCTTAGTGTGCCAGCACAATGAGTTTTTTTTAAATAAGTACAACAAACTACATCAGATATTTATCATAAGCAAATACTGCATTTGATTAGTAGATTATTCAGTTTAATGAAATGGATTCTCACAGTTTGCAGACCTTTTAAAATCAGTCAGTTGATCTGTTTCTTGAATGCGGCTTAAAGATGTACCTGATAGAAATGTAATAAATTGAAAAGTTTATTTTAATGAGTCTGTAAAATTGTCACTTGTGTTTCTTTCAGTCGTCAAATTTTTCAGGTTTTTATTGTAGTCCCCATTGTTGATGACGATGGCCATGGTGGGAAAAGTGTTTCTTCTTATACACAGTCATTTTTGTATCATATAAGATAAAATTGAACAAAGAAACACTATTGAACAAAGAAACCTTGGAGTGCAGGTTCATAGCTCCTTGAAAGTGGAGTTGCAGGTAGATAGGATAGTGAAGAAGGTGTTTGGTACGCTTGCCTTTAATGGTCAGTGCATTGTGTATATGAGTTGAGAGGTCATGTTGCGGCTGTACAGGATATTGGTTAAGTCATTATTGGAATACTTCATGCAATTCCGGTTTCCTGCTATAGGAAGGATATTGTGAAACTTGAAAGGGTTCAGAAAAGATTTGCAAGGTTGTTGCAAGAGTTGGAGGGTTTGAGCTATAGGGAGAGGCTGAATAGGCGGCACGGTGGCACAGTGGTTAGCACTGCTGCCTCACAGTGCCAGAGACCCGGGTTCAATTCCCGCCTCAGGCGACTGACTGCGTGAAGTTTGCACGTTCTCCCCGTGTCTGCGAGGGTTTCCTCCGGGTGCTCCGGTTTCCTCCCACAGTCCAAAGATGTGCAGGTCAGGTGAATTGGCCATGCTAAATTGCCCGTAGTGTTAGGTAAGGGGTAAATGTAGGGGTATGGGTGGGTTGCGCTTCGGCGGGTCGGTGTGGACTTGTTGGGCCAAAGGGCCGGTTTCCACACTGTAATGTAATCTAATCTAATCTAATCAGGCTGGGCTATCTTCCCTAGAGTGTTGGAGGCTAAGGGGTGACCTTATAGAGGAGCATGGATAGGGTAAATAGACAAGATCTTTACCCTGGGGTGGGGGAGTCCAAAACTAGAGGGCATCGGTTTAAGGTGAGAGGGGAAAGGTATAAAAGGGACCTATGGGTCAACATTTTCACATTGGAAATGGTGTGTATATGGAATGAGCTGCCAGAGGAGGTGGTGGAGGCTAGTGCAATTACAACATTTAAAGTCATCTGGATGAATGAATGAGTTGTAAATGAATAAGAAGTGTTTAAAAGGATATGGAACAAGTGCTGGTAAATGGGATTAGATTAATTTAGGATATCTGGTCAGCATGGATGAGTTGGATGAGAATCAGACATTCTCTCCTCCGTCACCTTCTCTCACAATCCTTCTTTCCTCCCTCACGTCTTCTCACAATCCTTCTCTTCTCTGTCATCTCCTCTCAAAATCCTTCTCTCCTCCTTTACCTCCCCTCTTAATCTTTCTCTCCTCCGTTATCTCCTCCCACAATCCTTCTCTCCTCCATCACCACCTCTCTCAATGCTTCTCTCCTCTATCACCTCCTCTCACAATCCTCCTCTCTTCTCCATTATCTCCTCTCACAGTCCTACTTTCTCCTCCATCACCTCCTCTCACAGCCCTTCTCTCCTGTCTGTCACCTCTGACAGGTTTCCGGTCACTACCACTGGCCCAGCTCCTGCTCTCACAGTTCTCACTGAGAGGTCACAACAATCTTCAAACCTTCAAGCTAAGCCACAGTGGGAAAATGTTTGGGAAAGAATATGCTGGGGAAACTGTATTCTTTCAAGGTTATTGTTACTCCCTGGAAATAAAGGAAGGGATAATGCTACACAGATTATTTTCAAGAAATATTAGGCAAATGGATTGATATTAGAGCTATTGACCATAGTCTACTTTCTCCAGCACTTTTATAGTTGTGGAGTTGTATTCCCTTTCCTTTTAGATTCTAAAGAAAGAAGCATGACAAACATTTTCCAAAACCATACGCTACAATGAGTTGTTTATTTGAAGATTTGTGTGTCAAGGTGATCATTCTGTGCCACTGAATGGGAACAAAAACTGAAAAGCAAGGTTAAATATTTGGCCAACATTATTTAATTGAATAATGAATGTTATCGTGAAGCATAAATCGTGTTCCTCATTGGTTAAGCGAACATCGCTCATGTCTGTTATTCTCCAACTGGATGGTCACCATGTTGTTAAAGTTTACATCAAAGATGGAAAAGCCTGATCCTGAGTCTCTACACACTGTCTTTAGTGACAATACAATATACTCTCAATTAGTAAGTTATGAACCATTCCTCTTTTGAATTTGACATCAGCTTTCAATGTTTCCAGGCTATTAGTTGGGCCAGTTGAGGTATTTCAGGCAGCCTGTAATTATCTGCAAAGGTTATTAATGTACCTGACAAACCTCACTTCATTTCAAAGGTAGAGGAAAACAAGGACATTATTTCCACGCTTTGATATGGTGCCAGAGGCTTTACTCATTGGAGTTTTCTCTCACTGGTTCCACAGGTTCTGAAAGCAGTATTACTTTTTCCAACAATTGAACGCATGGCCGAGTCACCACAAGGCAAGCTTATGACACCAGTACTTTGCAAACTTCGCTTCCTGCTGTATGTTCCAATCTACTTCCTTTCTTTTCTGCCAGAAAGCGTCAAGGCCTCGTTGGTGAGGTGGGCGCTGCAGAGTCTACAGTCCCTGGATGAAACTACTGTCTCTGCCTCTCTTAACCTCTTCAATGTGGATTGTGCAGGTGAGTTGATGTCCTTATTTTCTTTACTATAGAAATATCCCACATTTTTATGACGTGATAATCTGCTCTCAAAAGCATTATTTTTCTGTCTGCGTTGCAAAAGCCATATATTGCAATACAATATAAAGATTTCTAAAGCTAAGTAAGGTAACTGCATGTGTAAAGTTTTGCCAAAGATGTAAAATTAGGTCTTGTTTATATGTTTCTTAGCTGTTGTTACTAAGTGTAGATTAGCATACTTTTTGGACAATTTGTCAAGAGGCTGCAGAAATCATTAATAAATAACTGCTGGAAAGCCCTTTCCTGTCTTGACAAGCCAAAGGCATCCCTTTGAATGGACTGGCCAACTTCAGACTTTTTTTTTTAAATGCTAAATTGCCATGACTTTAAGGGTAAAACGACACAGCTCAAGATTGTAAACACTTAATATTACCAAGTGATGAGTGAGTGTATTGTAATGCTGAGAAAGTCCATGTGAACTTCTGGACTTTTTTAGACTCAACCACATAATGTGTATTGAAACAAATTAGGTGGCTTTATCCAATCTAATTGGAATTGATAATAAACCTACAGAACTGGTCTTGGTGGATGGCCCTGTTTTCACCCATAATTAATGTCTGGAGCAGACTCTTGAAAACCCATAGTATTTTGCAGAATAATGCATTGACTACCTTAGACGCCTCATATTAATTTGAGCTGGAAATGTTCATCCTGTTATCTGATACATATGCTCCGTATCAGTCCCAAAATCTGATCCTGGACCCAATTATTTCTCTTGAGAAAGGGGTCATCTGCAATGAATCACCATATAATTAAAGTAAGACTGATGTGTGCTTATACTCCAGGGCATTAAGCTTGACAATATGATGGAATTGGATTAACATTAGAAGAGATACAGCAATAAACCCAGGATGCTTGTTGCGCAAAGGAATGTGCAGGATTGGAAGAGACCCTGAGCTCCATCTGGCCTGACCCAAACACCATGTGTATCAATTGGACAGTGTTGTACAATCAAGCTGAGTAACTCAAAACTACTTTAATAGTTGTTGCCATTTCTTTCACCAGAAATGTTTCACCAGAAACAAAAGTAACAAAATACAGGGGATTAAAAAAAGACACTGCTCATGCTGGTAACCACTTCAGAAGGGGTGCTGATGCTAAAGCTTATTCATCAAGGCGATAGCTAACTTCCTGGTTGGTTTTGTAAATGTATCATGTGCTGTAGATTTTCTACCTTGTCTTACTTAGAGCATATCTCCTGCAGATCAGGGCTTCACCTCCTCCAGAAATTCCTCACTGTCCTTGCCTTTTTTCTGGCTCTGCAGGGAATTGCACATAGCCTTCCTGGTCTCCATTGTGGACTATATCAGATGGAGGTTTCCCAAAGTCCCTCTTAGATTTCGCCTCAACCCCCCTCATGGTTGTTACCTGAATTCTGGACACTTGATACTGCCTCCATCATGATTTCAAATCATATAAATGGCAGGAAACAGAGAATCAATGTCAGCAACAGAGTTTCGGATGAGCTTATGGCGAATAGAGATGGTTAGGATAGCATTGCAGTAGTCTAGTCTAGAGGCAACAAAAACTTCAATCAGCAAAAGGATGAGCTCAATATCTGTTAAGGTTGCAAACAGAGCTGAAGCTCCAATTCTACTCCTTTGATAAGAGATTTTTATTTTTCCAACATCAATCATCCTAGTTGAGGAGGTGGCATAATGTTAGAATCCCTACAGCGTGGAAACAGGCCATTTGGCCCAACAAATCCACACCTACCCTCCAAAGAGTAACCCATCCAGTCTCATCGGAGGAGAAAGTGAGGACTGCAGATGCTGGAGATCAGAGCTGAAAATGTGTTGCTGGAAAAGCGCAGCAGGTCAGGCAGCATCCAAGGAGCAGGAGAATCGACATTTCGGGCATGAGCCCTTCTTCAGGAACTGAAGAAGGGCTCATGCCCGAAACGTCAATTTTCCTGCTCCTTGGATGCTGCCTGACCTGCTGCGCTTTTCCAGCAACACATTTTCAGCATCCAGTGCCATTGCCCTACCCTACATTTACCCCTGACTAATGCATCCCTGAGCTCTGTGGGCAATTTAGCGTGGCCAATTATGTTCAGAAAAGATTTACAAGCATGTTGCCAGGGTTGGAGGATTTGAGCTATAGGGAGAGGCTGAACAGGCTGGGGCTGTTTTCCCTTGAGCGTCAGAGATTGAGGGGTGACCTTATAGAGGTTTATAAAATTATGAGGGGCATGGATAGGGTAAATAGGCAAAGTCTTTTCCCTGGGGTCGGAGAGTCCAGAACTAGAGGGCATAGGTTTAGGTTGAGAGGGGAAAAATATAAAAGAGACCTACAGGGCAACTTTTTGACACAGATGGTGGTACGTGTATGGAATGAGCTGCCAGAGAAAGTGGTGGATGCTGGTACAATTGCAACATTTAAGAGGCATTTGGATGGATATATGAATAGGGAGGGTTTGGAGGGATGTGGGCCAGGTGCTGGCAGGTGGGACTAGATTGGGTTGGGATATCTGGTCGGCATGGACGGGTAGGACTGAAGGGTCTGTTTCCATGCTGTACATCTCTATGACTCTAATTTACCTAACCTGCACATCTTTGGATTGTGGGAGGAAACCCACACAGTCACAGGGAGAATGTGCAAACTCCACAAAGACATGATATTGTCACTGTTCTCGTAATTTAGATCTCACCCATGGATTTAAATTTAATTGCTAAATCTGGAGGGGTCTAGATTAGGGTGGCACAGTGGCTGACTAGTTAGCACTGTGCCAATTCAATTCCCGCCTCGGGTGACTGTCTGTGTGGAGTTTGCATATTCTCCCAGAGTCTGCGTGGGTTTCCTCCCATAATCCAAAGATGTGCAGGTTTGATGGATTGGCCATGCTAAATACCCCATAGTGTCCAGGGATGTGCAGGCAAGGTGGGTTAGCCATATGAAATAAAGGGTTACAGGAATAGGGTAGGGGGTGTGGGTCTGGGTGGGATGCTGTTCGGCGGGTCGGTGTGGACTCGTAAGCCAAAGAGTTGTGCATCTTCTCTGTCTGCTGACTTTGTTTGCAGCAAATGAGACAGAAATTGCCATGGGGTGGGAACGTGAGGTACAGTGGGAAATGTTTAACATTGAGTTGACCACTACAGTACAAAACATTGTCTTACAAGATGGAAGACTGCTTTTATCATACTTCGCATTAATGTTGTCTGATTAAACAGCAAAACAGTTTTTAATAGATAATTTTAACATTGAAATGATTCATCAGTTACCTCTGCTTGCCACCATCCCTGGCCTTGTTTCTGCAGTAGAATTTTCACTGGGGAGAAAGATCCAACAGATTCTAATCTCAAAATGAGGATAACTTAATCCTGTTGTCAAGTGACAGAATCACAGTGTGTTTGAAGACTAGCTTTTGTACACTGAAATTATCTTATCATGGTTTTTAGCTTTTTCCATTTCAGGCAGTTTGCTCAATAGAGTGCTCCATTAAGTTAATCTGTTAACTTGCTGGCTGACTGTCCTTAAAAAGATAAAGTGAATGTCACTATTTTAGCTTCTTACCCATTACTGCTGAACGAACACAGGAAGAGCTTCCTGGCACTCTGACTTCCTAGTTCTTACATCTTGGACCTTTTTAACTCTTTGTCTGCCTAGTTGAACATATTAGTGTCAATAGGAATTGGGTGATAAATTGTTAAAAGCTTTCTTAATGACACAGTCAATAAAACCAGTGGCAGAAGTGACCCTTGCCAAGCAGGTAGGTTTCATGTAAGATATCCTGAGTCAAAGAGGTTTATATTACCAGGAGGAGGGAAAGGCCAATGCATGTGACAGCACTCCCTGCTGTAAATGATCTGATCTCTTACTGTGTGCAGCAACCTATCTTTTCATTCATTAAATTTGCAATATTGCCTCTGCGTCTTTTCCCCCAGACCTCGAAACATGCGAGTTGAGTACATGAATACATTCGGTCATGCTGCAAAATAGCCTCACGTCATAAATACATTGATGTACAGGACCTTCTCAAAATGATGTTGCCAGATAAAATTCACTGGATACACTGGTGTTGTAATTTTCTGCTCCTGGGCAATCTCTGGTTCAGTTTCAGTGGGTTTTTAACAAGCATGTAAAACTGGATGAGCAGCACTTAGTGCAGTTCCTTTCTCAAGACGGAAAGAACAGAAATCTAAAAACAAAGTTAAATCTAAAAGTGTCTCTAGTTCCACTGGTACATTATAGTGGTCCTGCATCCCTATGGTTCATTTGCCTTGGATTGATGATGAGGAGCCATCCACTTCTTGCATACTATCTAGCCAAAAAAAATACACCAAAGAACTGCGGATACTGGAAATCAGAAACAAAATCAGAAATTGCTGGAAAAGCTTTAGTCGGTCTACTGAAGTTTGCCTACTACTGGTGAGGGCAGGCTAGAGCTCAGTTGAATCACAGATCAGTGGCCCCACACTCACATGGGGCATGGTCAGTCGGGTGACTAGTAGCCAATAGATGCAGCAAAACCATTGAAAGAGTAGACAGTGAGAAATTGATGCAAATATGATGGATGGCCATAAAATATTGAATCATTCAAGAATCACTATCCCTCGATTTTCAGGGTAATGTCCATTCAGGATTGCATTTTTCTGCTGTGGGTCTTCATGTGATAGAAAAGGCCAGTTCCTGATCTGCAGGTCATTGGACACATATGAATGTCCCATGAGGCAGTGGAATCAGAGTCCAGGTTTTGCTTCCTTTCCTTCTGTGCCATTGTTTGGCCTCATCATACACATGTGGCACAAGGCAAACAGGATGTCTCCTTCCTTATTCCAACTGCTCTGTTGTGGAGAATCAAATGTAAACCAGATAGCTCCTTATGTGGGGAAGAGGAAGGATATGGAAAGACGTCCTTAGAGTCTCTCAGATACCTCACAGGAGCTGGCTTGAGGAGCATTGACAACAAATACAGAAATTGCTGGTAAAACTCGGCAGGTCTGGCAGCATTGTTGGAGAGAACTGGAGATAGTTCTCCAATTCTGAGGAAGGATCACTCGACCTGAAACATTAACTCTGATTTCTCTCCAACAGTGCTACCAGACCAGCTGCGTGTTTCCAGCAATTTCTGTTTTTGTTTCTGAATTAAGCATCCGCAATTCTTTCAGTTTTATTGAGGAGCATTGAAATTGTTCTCTTGCACTCAAATAGATGTTTGACGTAAGCAAAACATAAACCAAGAAAAGGAAGTAGCTTATCTTCAGAATTAATTCATTAATTAAAGCATTAAATTATATTATAGCTTCTAGTGAGAATTATTATTTGTGATAGGATAATTGTTCTGCTTTTTAGCCTGAGCACCCCATGATTATAGAGAGAGTGCCAGTGAAGTGAATGGTCTTTGTTAAGATGAAATCTCGATTAGTGGTATAAATAAACACAAGTAAAAATAATTGCAAGTACAGGAATTTTGAATTTGCTAAAACCCTCTGATACAGCACCTGATGTACATAATGGAAAAGCATCAGCACAAATAGTGAAAAATGATACACTCCATCATAGACTTCAGTCATAATATTACCTGTTTGGATCACAACAACACAGTAAATAAAGGGTTTTGATGCAAAGTGAACTCCTAATGTGACATTCATTACCAATCTGCCGAATTCACCGGTGACAGTGACTCCCCACGTATAACAGTTTGATAGACTGCTTTCCAGTGTCACAAATAAAAAATAAATCATGCTGGAAAAGCTCAGCAGGTCTGGCAGCACTTGTGGAGAAAGAAAGAGAATTCATGTTTTGAGTCCAATGTGACTCTTCCTTGGAACTAAGATAGATGTCGGGAAAGTGATGGGTTTTTAATCGCTAGAAATAGGTGAGAAAGGATAATTAGAACAAAGGGAAAGTTGGATGGCAAAGGCCAAGTATCACAGGAGAAAATCAAAGGGAGTGGCATTGGTTATAGAGAAATGAGAAAGTTAGTGTTAGCAAAATGTAGGTTGGCTGTACTGAAAACCCTGGCAGTGGGACACAGTTAAAACATGGTGGAGGATGAACTTCATGTTTTGAAGTTGCTGAACTGAACGTTGTGTCTAAAAAGCTTTGAAGTGCCAAAGTAGGCAATAAGTTGTTGTTCCTCCAGCTTGTTTTGGACTTTGCTGGAAGACTATAGCAAATCTAGGACAGAAATGTAAAATGTGAGGGGCAGGATGCTGTGGGTGATGCTTGTTTCTGGAGAAATTAGAACATTAATCAAAACTGACAGAGCAACTAGGGTAATGGTCCATATCACTGTCCTGTATCATAAACTACTATCTTTTACTATAGTGAATATAGCATTTCGTCCTGGAGACAACCATGAATAAAAATATTCCGGTGTTATACGGCAACAGCAATTCGGATATTTGCTGCAGAAATTCCCTAAGGGTGGTATAAACTGGATTGACAGTTAGATTTTGAGATTTATAAAATATAGTAAAAACTGAAAATGAACATGGAATCTAGAATTTATGAATTACATGACTAATGTTACCCAATAATTTATTTTTGGTAAAATAAACTTGTATTTATATAGCATCATCTTGGGAAATATAATTCACAGGCAAGGAATTGCTTTTGTGGTGTAATTAAATCTTTGTTGGTTTTGAGATTAACGTGACAGCCAGTTTCCAAATGGCTGAAATCAGAAACCTGATAACAGCCAGTTATTTTTGAAGGTGTCATATTAGCCAGTATGCCAAATGAGCCCCCTGCTGTTCTTCAAATAACACCTGAATAGCTTCAGTTTAGTCAATTATCCAGAAACCCGTTCCCCTGACAGTGCAGCACTCCAGCAGTAGTATACATCGGTGTCTTCAATTCCCCAGGAATAGAATCCAACCCCTGACCTTCACACTCTGAGACAAAAAGGCTGCTTCGGGCCAAGCGTCATGATTTGGAGCTGCCGGTGTTGAACTGCGGTATACAAAGTTAAAAATCACACAACACCAGGTTATAGTCCAACAGGTTTAACTGGAAGCACTAGCTTTTGGAGCGCCGCTCCTTTATCACAACCACCTGATGAAGGAGCAGCGCTCCGAAAGCCAGTGCTTCCAATTAAACCTGTGTGATTTTTAACTCTGGCCAAGTGGATACTTCATTGTAAACTAATGATTTAGAATTAGGTTTTATTGTCACAGGTACTCAAGTACAGAAAAACATGTGAAAAGTGTACAAAGTTGCCACTTATGGTGCCATCTTAGGTTTAAATTAGAATGATAAAGAAGTAAAATTAAAACGTTAAGCATTACAGTCCTTATAAAGCAGAGAAAGAAAAAAAATAAAGCAGACGAGTCCGTGCTCGGCTTCACCCTCGGGCCTGGAGTCTGCACTGTGTGTTACCAGGTATCCTCACTGTGTAAAAGATACTGTGAATAGTGTAAATTACTTTCCTTCCTGATCACTGTTCTCTCGATTTTCACTTGTCTGGTCTAAAAACTATTAAATCTGTGACAAGAACACATTTGAGAGTTTTGCGGCAGAAATTTTGAATTCTGAGCGACAGAGAGTGAAGGAGAAATCCCAGCCCCCAGAACACCACTTGAAGCTGTCAGCGCATCATCCGCTGAAACTGCAGAGTTTTGATAGCACTTTCCTTGTTAAAAGCTTTTTAGAGACCAGATGACCTGGTGTCCTGACACCGACTTTAATATGCTTCCTCAGTGCAGGTGCAGTGATCACAAAACCGCAGAAGGAATGCCTGTCTGGGCTGTGGACCTTGCAATCAATCTCATTCCTTTGCGCTGGCTCTTTGATTCTTATCTCTCATCTGTGGCTAGTTAGTTGCATGGAATGCTGTATAAGATACTGTGAATTATCTTGCCACACACCAATTCAACTGTTTAGGGTCTGATAGGAGTTTGAAAACTGAACAAAGAGTCAATTTTATCCAAACTACCTAATTGCTGTACGTAAAACCTTTTGAGCATCGAAATACTGATTCCAGCTTTCCAAACATTTGTTTTTCTGATCTGTAAAATGATGTTTTTTTAAGTCTAACCAACAGGCTTAGAGAAATTATTCTAATTCCTCATTCTTAAATGAGCAACCTTTAACTAATCCAAATATGTATTTCTGTCCTCCCCGTCAGCTTTGGTTCTAAAACATAATCATTAAATCGTTAAGTTTGAGTGAAATGTTGTCCAGACCATTAAGCTTCAGCATTGAATTGTAGATGTTAAAACAGCTTCCTCTTGCTGAAAAAGTGATGGCGTTGAGGAAGAAGGGATCTAGAAGGTTGTAGATTGCCTTCATAATGACATCTGTCAGGACTGGAGAATTGAGGAGAGAATGGAGAGGTTGGGGTTGTTTGTCCTGGAGCAGAGAAGTCTGAGGTATGACGCGATGGTGATATACCAGATTGTGAGGGTGGCAATAGAGCAGACAGGAGGAACCTGGTTCCCTTGGCAGAGTTCAAGAACCAGGGGTCATAGATTCAAGCAAAGTGGCAGAAGGATTAGAAGGGACATGAGGAAAAAGCCTTTTTTCGCAGAGAGTGGTGGGTGTCTCGAATTCATTGCCTTAGTTGGTGGTGGAGGCAGAGACCCTAAACTCTTTTAAAAAGGACCTGGATCGTCAGTGTAAATGCTGTAAGCTGCAGGGCTATGGGTTGTGTGCAAGTAGGGTATCTAGGTGTCATTGAGTCATCATAGACAAGATGGGCTAAATGGCCACCTTCTGTGTTGTATCACTTCTATGGTTCTATCTATAAAAGAAATTTGGCCATTTTTGGCTACAGTACAGAATGTGATTGACTGTTTTGTGATGACACATATGCGGCTGAATTTCCTCAGTACTCCACCAGCTCCATTGATATGACATCGAGTGAAGTTACAGCACTGATACTGTAGAGAGCCAGAGAAAATTCACCCACCCCATGGACTGCCAAAAAAAAGGTTCATTCAGATACTTACAGGGTGAACCCGCAATTGCCATGGTGGGTTTCTGTTCATTCAGCAAAGTAAAGCAGCTAAAGTTGCCAGCATGTCCCAGGGCAGTCAGGAATCTGTCAGCTTCTGTCTTCAACCAAAGATGTTCTTCAGCACCACCAGACAGGCAAATATGTGATTTGAATATCTCACATGCTCATTTACTGTGGTTTTAACCTCAGGACTCAGATTTTAACTCTGTGCACTTCCTGGTATCGGCTAGGCCAAGCAAAGAGCGAGAGGACAGGGACATTTTACAGGGCTGGACAAATGTCAGGCAAGCAATGCTTTAAGTATTGAGATCTGGCACCTGCTTCTTTCCCCCTGCTGAGTGTACTTGCACAGCTTTGAAGATACCTCAGAGCTTTTTGACTTTTAATCTTCATTTCCCATCTGACAGCTTTCACAGCAGTGTAGGAGCAGTTTTTGCAGCTTTACTTTGGAAGTCCAATGAGAAATAAAAGGAGCAGATCCTGAAAGGAAAGCAGCAGCCTTTTCTACAGCCACCTGCATAGGTCAGAGTGGATGAACACAGGGCTCCTGCTTGCACAAACCACCATATAAAGGCAGGCCATCAACTTCCTCAGCACTACCAGGCACCACTACCTCAGGCAGGTCATAGAATAATATAGCGTGGAACCAGGTCCTTCAGCCCAAACTGGTCCATGTTGACCATGGTGCCCACTCAGCTAGTTCCAATTGCCTACATTTGGTCCATATCCCTCTAAACCCACCCCATCCAAATGTTTTTTTAAATATTGCTATTGTGCCTGCCTCAACCACTTTCTCTCGCAGCCCATTCCATACACACCACTCTATAGAGGCAATAGATTCTTCATGACAGATAAGGGCTGTGTCTTAAAGACATGGCTGATGATACCTTGGAGTGGCCCTATGCCTAATGTGCAGAAAAGTCACAAAAGAAGCCAAATGAGCACAAGATTGGACTCAGGCAAGCTACCTGGACACTGAAGATCAGATGTAAGTGTGTAGACATCCTTCAGGATGTACTGGCAAACTTTTTGAGAACAATAGTAGTCTATTGCACCTTTTTAATCATTCACGGGATCTGGGGGTCTCTGGCTAGGCCAGCATTTATTGCCTATCCTTAATTGCCTATGGGCAGTTGAGAGTCAAGTACATTGCTGTGGGTCTGGAGTTACATGTAGGCCAGACCAGGTAAGGATGGCAGTTTCCTTCCTTAAAAGCCCATTAGTGACCAGATGGGTTTTTCTGGCAATGGTCATCATCAGACTCTTATTCCCAGATTTGTTTTTATTGAATTCAAATTCCACTACCTGCCATGGCAAGATTCAAACCCAGGTCCCCAGATCATTACCTGGATCTCTTTTAACAATGTTGCGCACTAGAGAGTGTTGACGTTTCATGGGAAGAAAGGTAGTGAATGTTTTATAACTTCAGCAAGTCGGCGGAGGAGTCCCAAATATCGACATTCCGGTAGCCACACAAAGGATGCCTGGGAATGCCCGATTCATCCTCATTTCAGTTAATCAGAAGCAGTACAGATATCTGGCACAGAATTCGGATCCTTGCCCCATTCCTGTTGCCAGCGCAAAGCAGTCCCACAATCAGCAATCCACTCCTTTCTCACATATCCATTGCACATATTTTACTCATGTCTTATTGACATGACAATGTAACATGGTATAAAACATTCTAGTGAAAGCTCTTGTGCAACAGCAAATCCTTTATCTTTCTTATTCTACTGCTCATACATAGTGTGGCATAGTTAGAGACAGGCTGCTTGCTCCCCTGCCCAGTGTTGGCTTTGGACACATTCAGGAGTTGATCAGGCCAAGAGGATGAGAGGCAGCAGTACCCCCATGGCTGATAGACCAGGACCAAGCAGCCTGGAATGGAAGCACCTTGACAGCATTTGCAATTCCATGTGCAGGTCATTCTGCTGTAACGCACGTTTTGTCAGCACAAATTGGCGATAACGCGATTGACCAATTGTGAATGTGGTTTAGATAACATGAACTTTCCACTGAACAGGTATAACGATTTTCTATTGGCAATCTTCTACAGCAGTTTTCTATGGCGCGAGGTTGCAGGGGAACACAACTGCCACGTTATAGCAGAACGACCTGTACGATTTCTCCATCTTCCTGACTGGTTAGCAACTGGGAAGCACTTTGCCATTTTTCAATGAGATACCAAGCATCCAAGGCAAAATCTTCCTCCATTCTGTTTGAGGTGGCATTCCAAGTGTGCAAACTAATGGAGATATAAACTCAGGTCACTTGACAATGCAAACGGCTTTTGAGTCAAAGGTTACGCGTTGAGTCCTCACTCATGGACTTCGGCAGTTAATCAAGATTGAATTCTCAGTGTAGAGGTGATGCTTTGGTAAAGCATTGTTGAGATGTTCTCTTTGCAGTGTGATGTTACACTAAAGCCCTCTCTACCTGTCGAGGAAACCACAGAAGATCCCATGGCAATATTTGAAGCAAAGCAGAGCACGCTCCATTGTTCAGATCTCCAATTATCTCCAAATCAACTTCAGCAAAAAAATGGTTAACTGATCATTTGACTGATACACTGTTTATGGGACATAACTGTGCAAAACATTGGTTACCACATTTGCCTGTGCAAGTCACTGCTTCAATAACCAACTTAAGGACCTCAAATGTTGAGAGTGTAGGAAGACCATCCACAGGCTAATTTGGGATGGTGGCAGGGAGATGATGGGATCCCCAAACACCACAGGTTATGTTTAATTCAATGACCCCTCCACCTCAAAAGTTGCAATGTGGGAAAGTATAAAATACTGCCCACAATGACCATAAAATCAACTGAAAACTTTAATTTCATCAACATCAATGTCAGCTCACCTCAATGACTGTTTGCTCATAAATATGCAGAACAGAATAAAGCCATCTTTATTTTTGCAGTTTTTGTCCTAATAAGTGAACATCAGAATTTGGTTACCTCCAGTGAACTCTTTCAAACATTCAGTCTTTCTCCCACTAGAAAAGGAAACTACAGAGACTACTCAAAAGGTCAAGCTGTTTCTCTGATAAGGACAGATTTGTTGAGGTTTTAGATGTGGGCCCTTCATCAGGAAAGCAGCCAAACTCTGAAACACACTGGGGACTGTTTGCTGTTGCCAGGTTCCCAATTTGGTGAGCATCTGCTCACCCAACCAATGGAGACAGCATGAGGCGCTATCCATTCTTGTGGAAAGATCTTATTTCCATAAGATAAGTAGGGTACCAACACAAATCGGTCCTTGTAAGTGGATTGTCATTTGGAGTAACAGGAAACCTGATGGGCCAGAGCCATGTAAAAGCAACCACGAGCCTCTGTCGTGCTGTGGCAGGGCTGGTGTTGGACTGGGGTGGACAAAGTTAAAAGTCACACAACATCAGGTTACAGTACAATAGGTTTATTTGGAGGCATGAGCTTTTGGAGTGCTGCTCCTTCATCAGGTGAAAGAGCAAAACTCCGAAAGCTTGTGCTTCCAAATAAAGCTGTTGCACTATAACCTGGTGTTGTGTGATTTTTAACTAACCTCTGTGGTGGGCAACAAGATATTGTGCAGGATCCAGAATCCTCCAATGTACATGTTCATAGAAGCAGTGAGCAACCAAAAGGAGGTCCTCATCCCCTCAAGGGAAGACCAGTGCCCGGCCTGTTAGCTTCACTAACGTGAACAGATAGTTGAATACGTCAATGACAGCAGCACTGATCTAAGGCTTGTGTGTAGTAAAAGAAGAAACTTCAAATCTGACCAAGAAAAATGTATGCTTTCATGCAAGCTGGGTAACAGTGACAAGATCAGCATTTGTTGCCCACCCTAATTGTCCTGAACTGAATAACCTGCTGACCCATTTCACACGGCAGTCCGGATGTAACCACGTAACTGCGTCTGAAGTCATTGTCTGTCAAACTAGGTAAATATGGCAGATTTCCTTCCCTTAAAGAAATTAGTGAACCAGATGGCAACTCACAGTTGTTTTCTATCACCATTAGTGAGACTAGCTTTATATATATCAAGGTGAGGCTCCCCTCACATTTCTCCCTCTCTGGGGGTGGTGGTGGGTTACTCTTCAGAGGGTCGGTGTGGACTCGTTGGGCCGAAGGGCCTGTTTCCATACTGTAGGGAAACTAATTGCTGTACCATTAGGAGCAATGTCTTCACTTGCCTAGGCTCCAAGCTCTGGAATTTCCTCCCTACATCCTTGTACCTCACTTTTCCTCCTTTAAGGCATTCCTTTGAACCTACTGTGGGCAAGTTTTTTGATTCACTGGCATAGTATCTCCTTTTGGAGTTCAGTGTCAAACTTTGTCTATGGCATTCCTGTGAAGCATCATCTGACTTTTAAAGGTAATTCACAAGTAAAGGTTGTATTGCCAATGATTGCACAGAAGCATCTCTTTATGTAATCATGAACTACAGGGTGGCTGATGCTGTTCAGCTTGGAAAGTGCTTGAAGCAAGGAAGGGCTGAAGTCACTTAACTGACACCCCTCAAAAGCTGTCCACTGCCTACAGGCACGAGTCAGAGAGTGGTGAAATAGTCTCTATTTGTCTGGATGGGTACAGCTCTAACAATACTCAAGGACTCAATACCACCCAGAACAAACCAGTTTGTTTCATTTCTGGTCTTATTGCGTACTTTTTGCCAGATAGAGTCATAGAGATGTACAGCATGGAGCCAGACCCTTCGGTCCAACCCGTCCATGCCGACCAGACATCCCAACCCAATCAAGTCCGACCTGCCACCACCCGCCGCATATCCCACCAAACCCTTCCTATTCATATACCCGTCCAAATGCCTCTTAAATGTTGCAATTGTACCAGCCTCCACCACTTCCTCTGGCAGCTCATTCCATACACGTACCACCCTCTGTGTGAAAACGTTGCCCTTAGGTCTCTTTTATATCTTTCCCCTCTCACCCTAAACCTATGCTCTCTAGTTCTGGACTCCCCAACCCCAGGGAAAAAACTTTGCCTATTTATCCTATCTATGCCCCTCATAATTTTGTAAACTTCAATAAGGTCACCCCTCAGCCTCCGATGCTCCAGAGTAAAACGGCCCCAGCCTGTTCAGCCTCTCCCTATAGCTCAAATCCTCCAACCCTAGCAACATCCTTGTAAATTGCACTGAAGCAACTCATCAAGGCTTCTTGGCGAGATCTTCAAACCCCGTGATCTTCACCAACCAGCAAGGTAAAGACAGCGGGTGCATTGAAACACCAACAATTGCAAGTGACCATCCAACTCTCATACCAGCCTGGTTTGAATATGTATCACTTATACATTCATTGTTACCAGAATAAATTCCTGCCAGTATCAAACTATGAGGACATTTTCACCACACAACCTAGAACAGTTCAAGCAGCACGTCCACCATTAGATTGAAACTTCATATGCTATCCTTAAAGAGATGGACTATCAGGGTTAATGTTCATTCTGACCATCATTGGACAAATTCCAGAAAATTTTCTTTAGACCTATTTAACAGTTAGCTGTGAAGATAAAGACTTTTTTTACACCAAACATTCTTTCCTTCAGCTGAGACCTGAAAGTGATGTCTATCCTTTTACTACAAGACTTCAAACTTCAATGAGGCTTTTGGTCCAATGCTAATTTCTACATTCTTGAAATAATCCATTTGCAAATGATATGTTCAGGTTGAATGAACAAGCAATACGTATCCACTGTTTGAGCTTCCTAACCATGTTCATCTTCCAAAGGTCAATGCTCCCATCCAACCTAACATTCTCAGACCATTTTCTCCCCGTTCAAAGTTAACATTGTCAGTTAGTGAGGCCCACTGCACTCCTCCATTCAAATAATTACTGATCCATTCAGAACAAGCCACTATTGCCACTGAGTCGGCAAATGTCATTTGACTGAAATGGCGCAGCGAGAAGGTTAAGTTCTCGAAAGGAGCTGCCTGTGCTCGTGTTTACTCTCATCCATGGTTGACTCCAAACTGTAATTGTATATGGATCTGATCTTAAAGTGATTGAGCTTAATCCTAATTATAATGTGAAATAAAGCAAAAGTAGAAATCTTTTTTTTCCTGTGTAAATGTAGCAATTATGACCTTGTGTAGGATTGTTCTGAGAAGTTAATATTTCGGTTATCATCATTGTTCACAGATGTGGGGAGTGGACAGGAGGATAATGAAGCAACATCTAAGCAGGAAATACAGAACATAATCAGAAAAGACCACTGTCGAGTTCTTGTGCAGTTTTTGCCATCAGACAAACCTTTTGTAAACAAAGCAAATTGCACAGATTGGTTATTTTCGAAAGTCATCTTTGGTTCCTGGTGCATGCTTCTGACTTGACTGCTGGGAATAGAACAATGAGTTATGAAGATTTTCAATCCTCAATGTGAAATAATCATCCCAAGTTATAACCAAAGTTTAGATTGTTATTGGTTTTTAGATTAGATTACTTACAGTGTGGAAACAGGCCCTTCGGCCCAACAAGTCCACACCACCCCGCCGAAGCGCAACCCACCCATACCCCTACATGTACCCCTTACCTAACACTACGGGTAATTTAGCATGGCCAATTCACCTGACCTGCACATCTTTGTGATGTGGGAGGAAACCGGAGCACCCGGAGGAAACTCACGCAGACACGGGGAGAACGTGCAAACTCCACACAGTCAGTCGCCTGAGGCGGGAATTGAACCCGGGTCTCTGGCGCTGTGAGGCAGCAGTGCTAACCACTGTGCCACCGTGCCGCCCACAATTGCTGGTTGGTCAACCTTCAGTTCAGCTCTAAAGGCTCAAGAGGCTACAGTATTGAAGCTTCTAAGAACAAACAGCATTCACTTTCCATATTGGAATACTTAAGGTAAAATAGATACAGCAGTTTTAATATTCGTGATCATAAGACACCACATTTTAAAGGTAGGTTGGAATAATTAGCTCAGCACTGTGAACGCTTAATTTTACGTGTTTAGTCTGTATTTGTTCTCAAGCAATGAGCTACCTTGGTCCTTTCAAGATATGCAAGACAATACAGGCGTTCAGAGCTCTCAAACTGCTTCTGCCACTAATGAAATGCTTCTGCTGTGAAACAGAAGCTAAGTGGTGTTTCAATAGTGTGACACCCGCTGCTCAAACATCACTAATGAATTCCATTAAAACATAAATATAAATCACCAAACTTAAGCAGAGGGAAATCTTGCTTACTCCAGAACCAAGTATAGATATGTGTACAGTGGCAGTTCCATATGTTTAAGGCATGCTGTTGTTTAATGTCATGTGTTATTTTTGACTGTCTTTTGTAGATTGCTTCTTTTTCAGTTCTAAACTACAAAGGTGGGGCAACTTTATGTGCTTATTTATATGAAGCTCATATTTAATCTTGTTAATTGACAAAGGAGTCATATTTTTTAATTATCTTCCGTTCTCTGATCAATAATGTGAAACAAATGTTTGAGCAGAGGAAACCTTTCATTGGCTAAATGCCATTTTATAAAACACTGTAGGGAAGCAAATTCTTTAAGAGCATTCTTATGGTCAGACTAACGCAACACAGATTCATGACAGAGGGACACCTCTTCTGACTGTAAACTATCCATCTGCTTTGTCCAGAATCGGAGTTTATTGCAACACAAGTTACTCTGCTAAAAGAAATCTTTAGGGCAGTTTGTTGTAGCAACAAAAAGATTTTGAAACTGCAATCTATCCTTGGACCTAGGGGGCTCAATAACTCGAGGGTTTGTTTATATCATGCAATTCATCTTACAATTGTCAGCCTAAAAGTACAGAATAATTTGACCTGTTTTGAAAATGAGCAAATTCCTCACTCTAAGGAAAATGGGCAACGGATTTTCACTGTCTGTGTTAGAGCAGGCAGCACGTTGAAAATCCACTTCATTATTGTGTCTCAGAGAGAATGTAATTTTGAGTAAAATGAGTGGTTTTAGTCCACTGTTTCTCACTGAAATCTTATCATAAACCAAAGCCAATTACAGTGTAGCTTCTGTTTTAAAGACCCACTATCTGTATTGTCAGGTGAAATCCAAATGAATATGCTTCCTTAAGATGTGGAATCGCCCTTTAAGAAATGTTCGTCATCTTGGACATTGGACAAGGTGTAGAATTGATTCAAAAACCAAAATTGCTGGTGAAATTCAGCAGGGCAGCACCTCTGGGAAGAAGGCAAAGTTAATGTTTCAAGTTTGGTGACTCTTTATTAGAACGAATTATAATTAGTTGATCTTTCAAGTCTCTGAGCTAGTGTCAGACAGTCGTAATCCAAACATATAAATTTTATGAGCAAAAACAGGACAGTAGATTATTTTCTGAATGGCGATTGATTGGGAAGGGAGAGGTGCAAAGAGACCTGGGTGTCCTTATATACCAGAATCGAAGAGTGCGGTGCTGGAAAAGCACAGCCAGTCAGGCAGCATCTGAGGAGCAGGAGAGTCGACATTTTGAGCATAAGGAATGATGAGGGACGGCCGCACTGTCGGAGGGTCAGTGCTGAGGGAGGGCCGCACTGTGGGAGGGTCAGTGCTGAGGGAGTGCATCAGGAATGACGAGGTGGCCCGGGGGGGGTTGGTTGAGAGATAAATGGGATGGGGTGGGGATGAGGGGAAGGTAGCTTGGAATGCGATAGGTTGATGAAGGTAGGGATGAAGGTGTTAAGTTGGAGAGGATGGTGTAGCAGATAGGTTGAAGGGAAGATGGAACAGGTAGGACAGTTCAGGAGGTGGTGCTGAGTTAGAAGGTTGGATCTGGGATGAGGTGAGGGGAGGGAAGATGAAGAAACTGGTGAAATCCACATTGATCCCATGTGTTTGGAGGATCCCAAGGCGGACGATGAAGCGTTCTTTCTCCAGGCATCGGGTGGCTAGAGTTTGGCAGTGGATGAGGCCCAGGACTTGCATGTCCTTGACGGAGTTTGGGGCAGGGGGGGTGCAGTTAAAATGTGTTCGACTAAAGGGCAGTGAGGTTGTTTAGTGCATGTGTCCCAGAGATGTTCCCTGAAACATTCCACAAGTTAGCTTTCTGTCTCCCTAATGTAGAGGAGACCACACTGAGAGCAATGCACATAGTAGATGACATGTGTGGAAGGTAAATCTTTGTCGGATGTGGAAGGATCCTTTCGGGCCTTGGACAGAGGTGTGGACGTAGGTTTTGCACTTCTTGCGGTGGCGAGGGAAGGTGCCAGGTGGAGAGGGTGGGTTGGTGGAGGCTGTGGACCTAACTAAGGAGTCACAGAGGAAATAATCTCTCCGGAATACAGATAGGGGTGGGGAGGGAAATATATGTAGGTGGCGGAAATGGCAGAGGATAATGTGATATATCTGCAGGTTGGTGAGGTGGAAGGTGAGGACCAGGGAAATTCTGTCCTTGTTGTGATTGGAGGGATGGAGTTCAAGGGAGGAGGTTAGGGAAGTGTAGGAGATGCATTGGAGGGCATCATTGACCACGTGGGAGGGAAAATTGCAGTCTTTGAAGAAGGAGGCCACCTGGGATGTTCTGTGGTGCAGTTCATTCTCCTGGGAGCAGATGTGGCAGAAGCAGAGGAATTGTGAATAAGAGATCGCGTTTTTACAGGAGGCAGGGTGGGAGGAGGTGTAGTCCAGGTAGCTGTGGGAGTCAGTGGGCTTGTAGATGTCATGTTGAGTCGGTCACCGGAAATGGAGATGGAGAGGTCCAGGAAGGGGAGGGAGTTGTCCAACATGGTCCAGGTGAACTTGAGGTCAGGGTAGAAGTTGCTTTTGAAGCTGATGAGCTGTTCAGCCTCATTGTGGGAGCACAAGGTGGGCTCGATACAGTCATCGATGCAACGAAGGAGAAGGTGGGGAATGGTACAGGTGTAACTGCAGAAGATTGACTGTTCCACATACCTGACGAAGAGGCAGGCAAAGCCGGGGCCCATGCGGGTGCCCATGGCTACCCCTTTGGTCTGGAGGAAGTGGGGGGATTTGGAGGGAAAATTGTTGAGGGTGAGGACCAGTTCAGCCAATCAAATGAAAGTGTCAACGGAAGGGCACTGATTGGGTCAGCAGGAGAGGAGGAAATGGAGGGCTTGGAGGCCTTTGTCATGGTGGATGGATGTGTACAGGGACTGGATGTCCATGGTGAAGATAAGGCGTTGGGCACTGGGGAAACAAAAGTCCTGGAGAAGGTGGAGGCCCTGGGTGGTGTCCCAAACATATGTGGGAAGATCTTGGACCAAAGGGGACAGAATGGTCTCAAGGTATGTGGAGGTAGGTTCGGTGGGCAGGAGCTGGGTGAGATGATGGGTTGACCAGGGCAGTCAGGTTTGTGAATTTTGCGTAGGAGATAGAACGGTGCGAGGTCCTGCTCTATGAGGTTGGAGGCTGTTTTCTCAGGAGGCACGCGGGAAGAGGTGTAGTCCAGGTAGCTGTGGGAGTCGGTGGGTTTGTTTCTGAGCGGCAGGGTGGGAGGACACGTAGCTACAGGAGGCAGGATACACACACTAAGCAACCCCAACGCTTTGTGGCCGCACACTTTAACTCACCCTCTCACTCCCCCAAACTCTCGCCACCCAATGCCTGGAGGAAGAACGCCTCATCTTCTGCCTTGGGACCCTCCAACCCCATGGGATCAATGTGGATTTCACCAGTTTCCTTATTTCATCTCCCCCACCTTATCCCAGATCCAACCTTCTAACTCAGCACCGCCCTCTTGAACTGTCCTATCTGTCCATCTTCCTTCCCACCTATCCGCTGCATCCTCCTCTCTGACCTATCACCTTCACCCCTACCTTCATCCACCTATCACATTCCCACTCTCAGCCCCCTTGGGCCACGCCCTCATTCCTGATGAAGAGCTTATGCTCAAAACATTGACTCTCCTGCTCCTCGGAGGCTGCCTGACCGGCTGTGGTTTTCCACACTCTTTGACTCAGATCTCCAGCATCTGCAGTCCTCACTTTCCCCTGTCCTTATATTCCAGTAGCTGAAAGTAAACATGCAGCTGCAGCAGGTGGTAAAGGAGATGAGTGGTATGTTGACCTTCATAGTGAGAGAATTCAAGTACAGGAGCTGGAATGTCTTGCTGCGGTTGGACAAAGCCTTGGTGAGACCTGACCTGGAGTTTCGGTTTCCTTATCTGAGGAGGATGTTCTGGTCAAGGTGGAAGTATAATGAAGGTTCACCAAACTGAATCCTGGGATGGCAGAATTGACACACGAAGAGAGAGACTGGATCAGTTAGGACAAAATTCCCTGAGAAAAATTGGGTTTGGAATCTCATTGAAACCTGTATAGTTCTCGCAGGATTAAACAGGATAAACACAGCAAGCATGTTTCCGGTGACTGGGGAGTCCCGAACTGGGGTCACACTCGAAGGATACAGAGTCGAATGTTTAGGATTGAGATGAGGAGAAATGTCTGCACCTCAAGTATGGTGAGCCTTTGAAATTCTCTGCTACAGAAAGTGGCTGAGGTCAAAATATTGAATGTTTTCAGAATGGACTTAGATATAGCCTTAGGTCTAAAGAAATCAAAGTGTATGGAAGAAATCAAGAGCCAGGTATTGAGTTGGTTGATCATATTGACTGCAGGATGAATGGCCCACTTCAGATTCTGTTTTCTAAGTTTTTGTTGAAATTAGTTTGAAATAATTTGGCTTAAACTGGCAATGAATTGCAGATTCATGTAAGATCTTGTTTTTGAAATAAAGAAATTTAGACCAGCAGAAATAGACCTGTTTAACTATTATTTTAATGTTTACTGAAGGTAACGTCTGAGTCTCAACTTGTGGTTGGGTAAATTGTCAAGTGAGGTGAGGCATTTGCTGGTTGCCGGAGACATGGAGCGGTTGGTCAGCTTCCTTGTTTCTGAACTGCAAACTCCTAGTGAAAGAACAAAGATGACCTAGAAGTACCATTCCATTTAGAAGCTGTGCCAGTCAACTCACCTCATGGGGAAGTCTATGGCTGCTTGGGAGGACCTCGAGAAGAGAGTAGATAAATAAACCAAATTTGGGTCAGCAGAACAGAAATGTTTAGCCACCCAGATCACAGGGTGCCAGGTTTGATTCCAGATCTGTGCTGAAATAATATGATCTGAACCAAAACAGTTCTTCAGGTGTGACATCGCAATTTCACAGGCCAGCACTAAGAGGAAAGTATGTCTCCAGAAATTTTGGTCTGGTTTTCTTGTTTTAAACATTCATTCAACCCATTTCTATTTAATTTTCCCACCTTTAAAAACTTCTATCATGTCACCATCATCAATGTTCTCACAAAAATAATCACTTTCACTAATTAGGTATTGTCTGCCAAGTGTTCCACAGAAAATTATTTTATCTATCCTGGTATTTAGGATTAAATGTTTTCTGATTGTTTTTACTGTAGAAAGGAAAAGTATGTTGAAGTGTTATGTTTAGTCTTTTGATGACCTGCTTAACTGAGAATTCCTATCTCTTTTTAGCTAATGCCATGTACATGGGAAGCCAGGAAATGATGCACGTTGTACAGAGAGATGATCACACTATAAGACGGTATTTGGACAAGGTATTGTAGTTTCAAGTTTGTGGTCAAAATACTGACAATTTACAATTAGCAATCATTGTTTCAAGTATGGGAAGACAATGTGTTCCAATGCGGGTTATCCAATTGTGGTTGAAACTGCTCCACCCATCAGTAAGTTAAATGAGTTAGCCAGATGTCCCAACTGAAGGAAAACCTCCTCTACTGCACCAATCCAAACGCAACCCACTGCCTTGCCCTCAAATAAGACATTTCCGGCTCTGCATTCTGGAGCAGCGAGCAGAATTCTCATACACACCTCAATCAGCACTGGCAGCCTGCTGCTTTCAGTAGACTGAGGCCTGACCACAATAATAGATTGGACCTTCCAGTGCCACCGTTGGATTGGTAAAAGAGATACCCTACCACCACCTGCCAAATAGCACGCAGTTACCTTGCAACCCTTCAAACGCTGCTGGGATTTGTTATTAACCTCTGCAATGAATCTGGTTTTGTTGACGTGCATCAATTAACATATTGGTCATGAAAGATTCAAAATTAATGGCATCCCTTAAAAGTGCTGCTGTCCATACACAAGATGTAACTATTTATGTTGTGGACCAAAATTGGGGGACCATCCTTTCTTTTCAAATTGAACATATTTGGAATAGATTTCATTTGAAATGAAAGCAGTGTTCTGTTATGGCTTAAAATGTAATAGTAATTCATTGGTATTGATTTAATGTCAACTCATGAACAGTTTGTGTGCTGTCAGAAATTGGTGGATTCACCTTTAGATAACCTGGAAGTTATGCACCAATGTAAAATATTTCTGTAAATACAAACTAAAGCAGCTCATAGGAGGGACACTATTCATCACAGTAATACCTTATGAAATAAGATAAAAGCGAATAAAAACTATAAGAAATAAGAGTCTAAAAGCAAGGATGTGATGCTACACCTCTACAAATCATTGGTCGGAGTATTGAGTTCAGTTCTGGGCACCTTATTTAACGAAGAATGTTAAAGCCCTGGACAGTGCAAAGAAGAATTCCTAGAATGAGACCAGGACTGAGGGATTTTAGATACAAGGAGAGATTAGGGAAGTTGGATTTATTCTTCTTCGAGCAGAAAAGATTAAAAGGTTAACTAATTGAGATGGTCAAAATTAAGACAAGGTAAAGGAGGACATTCTGTTTCCACTAGTTGGTATATCAGTAACTGGAGGTCATAATTTAAGGATTGTCAGCAAGAGAGCAGGGAAAGTGGTGTAGGCAGGTTCCATAGCAGGTTTCAAAAGAGAGCTGGAGATAGATTTGAAAGTGATGAATTTTGAGGGCTAGGGAGAGAGGGCTGGCGAATGGGATTATCTGTGTAAGTCTTTTGAGAGCCAGTACAGACAGAATGGGTCAAATGGCCTCATTTTGTACTGTAAAATTCTATTACTCTAAATGTTCCCACCAAATATAGTTCTCTGTACCTAATGGATTCTGCCCTAATTTAATTTAAGGCACTATTTACACAACTATACCTATGTTTCACTTAAAAGTCACAGAAATTACAGCCATTCAACCCATTCAGCTGGTTACAACTAGAAGCAGCCAATGTTCAAATGCAGCGAGATCTGGATCATATCCAAGTTTAGACTGACAACAGGCAAGTAACATTCACACCACATAAATGCCAGGAAATGGCCATCTCCAATAAATTACGATCTGATCACAGTCCTTGACATTCAGTGGTGTTGCCATCACTGAATCCCCCACTATCAACATCCCAGGGGTTATTGTTGACCAGGAACGCAACTGGACTCAACACATAAACTCTAGTGGTTGCAAGAGTAGGTCAGAGACTAGGAATACTGCAAAGGTAACTCACCTCCTGACTCCCCAAAACCTGTCTACAATCAACAAGTGTGATGGAATACTCTCCACTTGCCTGAATGGGTGCAGCTCCAACAAGACTCAAGAAGCTTGACACCATCCAGGACAAAGCAGCCTATTTAATTGGCACCACATCCAGAAACATTTACTCCCTCCACCAGCAACGTTCAGTCGCAGCAGTGTGTACTATCTCGAAGATGCACTGCAGAACCTCACCAAAAATCCTCAGACAGCACCTCCCAAATACAGAAACACTTCCAACGAGAAGGACAAGGGCAGTAGATATATGGGAACACCACCACCTTCAAGTTCCTCTCCAAGCCACTCACCATCCTGACTTGGAAATATAACACCATTCCTTCACTGTTGTTGGGGCAAAATCCTGGAATTCCCTCCCTAAGGGCATTGTAGGTCAACCTACAGTACACGACTGCAGTGGTTCAGGAAGGCAGCTTACCACCACTTTCTCAAGGGGCAACTACGGACAGGCAGTAAATGCTGGCCAGCCAGCAACACGCATTTGCCACATGTAAATTTTTAAAATGTTGAAGTCATCAGCTTCAGTCCTTTTTTTTTTGCTTTCTCACAACATGCTGCAGTTACAGCTCAGGTACCAGTATTTAATGAAGGTGCTGTGCAAGTGTGCATCATAAACTCATGCTGATCTGCAAGGTCAGCTTTCTACTCAGTCCAGGTGGAGCTTTATCCATCTAATGTCACCAAAGACTAGAATGTACTGTTGGCTGCTCACCATCAAAAACATAGTGCGGTCGATTGTACCGTTATTAAATGTAAATTTTGAAGTATGAAAGTTTGCTTCGTATGACGAATTGAAACTCATATCATATTGGCGGGCATTTAATTCTGTTTTCATAGTGCATAAACTGACTCAGTGCCAGAAACATAGTACTAGATTTAGTCCCTAGCCATGAAATCAGTGGCCAAAGTTTACATGCACCGTAGAATCTGTGAACTTCTAACATAGAGTCATAGAGATGTACAGCATGGAACAGACCCTTCGGTCCAACTCGTCCATGCCGACCAGATATCCCAACCCAATCTAGTCCCACCTACCAGCACCCAGCCCATATCCCTCTAAACCTTTCCGATTCATGTACCCATCCAGATGCCTTTTAAATGTTGCAATTGTACCAGACTCCACCACTTCCTCTGGCAGCTCACTCCATACACATACCACCCTCTGCGTGAAAACATTGCCCCCTCAGTTCTCTTTTATATCTTTCCTCTATCACCCTAAACCTATGCCCTCTAGTTCTGGACTCACTCACTCCAGGGAAAAGACTTTGTCTATTAATCCTATCCATGTCCCTCATGATTTTTTATAAACCTCTATAAGGTCACCCCTCAGCCTCCGTCTGTCAAGGGAAAACAGCCCTAGCCTCTTCAACCACTCCCTATAGCTCAAATCCTCCAAGCCTGGCAACATCCTTGTAAATCTTTTCTGAACCCTTTCAAGTTTCAAAACATCCTTCCGATAGGATGGAGACCAGATTTACACGCAATATTTCAAAAGTAGCCTAACCAACGTCTTGTACAGCTGCAGCATGACGCCCCAACTCCTGTACTCAATATGTTGACATGATTTGTTTGTTCAGCAAATTTGCATTAATAATAATAGAAATTCCACAGACATGTTATTATTGTCCAGAGTTTGTAGTCAGCAACAAAGGAAATCGTGCTTGCTTACTTTTCACTCCAGTGACAGCAGTCCCCAGAATTTTCTCACCAATCAAATGAAGATGTTGCACCATTGTGTACCTGATCCAGCAGAGTGCCTTTTATAAGGGAATCAGTCCTGTAACCAGAGCTGTATACCAACATACAGTTCACTGCACCGTTCAGTAGTTGTGTGTTTGCATGCCTGAGGAAGAAGGGTTAAAGAATGGTCATGAACCAATACATTGAAGATCCTCAATCAATTTTAAGGTGTAAACAGATTAGGCGGTATTCATCAGCATAATGCCATTCTTATTTATTCCACAGTCCACTCCATAGTTCTGAACCCAACTCTTCACTCTCTGATAACACTGAGGGGAATGTCCATTCATTGACCCTACATCCAGCATGATCACCTCACCCTGTCATAGCTATTGTCTCAGGAATCTGTTTTCCCGGTTACTCTAACAATACTCCCAGACCCTATATTATCACACTGTCTTCAAAGTATATGCACACCTTCCTTTTTAGACCCAGCTTGTTCCCCACACACACCCTCATCTTAGTAACTGCCCACTATGCCATTACCAGACAGAGAAACGGCTCCTAATCCAGTGGTGCACTGGTAGATGAACAAGGGAAGTATGTTGAAAAACCTGGCAATGAAATAAGGAAAAAAAATTGAGTCTGAGTTGATGGAATATTTAAGTGAGGTGAGAAAAGAGAGGTGCCAGAGAAATACTTGCTATCAGAGAAAAAAAATTTAAAAGGCAACAAATTGGAGATGAGGACAGTGTTGAGACATTTTGTAAGAGATGTACAAAGATGAAGTATGATAAAGAAATCAATAAGCACACTGAGTGACAGAAAAAATTACAGATGGGAGAAAGAGTTGAGGGTCAGTTACAAGAAGATGATGGCACAAGTTCAGTCTTATTTTTAGCTTGTTGCCACATACAAAAACCATCAGCTAAGTTATTAAAATAAAATCTATTTACAAGACCATAATGATTCAAAACATGAAGGCAAGTACTGAGGTCTTGTGACCAGCTGCCTGTCAGTGTTTCTTTTTGCCAAAAGTGGTTTGAGAGATCTCAAAGCTATAATTCATGAAGTATAATGATTTAGGGGAAAAAGAATCAAATAAACACTCTGGATTTTCTGAAGTTTAGTGGTAACAGCTGGCAGCATACTGCAACTCCAGAGGCACTCTAATCACCTTGCATGATAGATGCAGCTCATTGTATTTCCCAAGAGAGCTTTCCATTACTAATTGCAATTGGCTGTTTTCAAATTGTCTTTCGTCTGGATATAGAATGTTTATCAGCAATATATCTGCACCTACCTTGTTTGATTGCTCCAAAATAAACAGCTGTAATCAGGATAATGAGCTTCCTACTTCTTGTGAAAGTTATATTACAATCGTGTTATTCCTTCTGTCAGTCTAATCTATCAAATGTGAGTCAAGCTGAAGACCTTTCCTAGATATTTGGCTGTATGCCCTGTGATTAGGGCTCAGTTATGTTTCTCTAACAGTTATACTTTAGAATCTATGGGTAGAAATGTCTGGGTTGCAGACTGGAGGGGTGGGGAATGGTGTAAACGGATTGCACCCCCAGGGGACATTGCCGGGGAGCAGATAGACAAGCAGACTGGGGCTCCCATCCCCACCCGTCAGCCAATCAACTCCAATAATCCCGGGAGTGCCAGACCTCCACAATTGATGATGCTGGCAAGAGGCCTAATGGAATACGAGATCCAGGGGGCATTTAGCGGAGAGAGTTTGCGCAAATTAGGAGTGGGGTGAGGGGAGTTGAATTTTGACGTAGGCCTCAAGAGGTTACTGTCTCCTTGGGGCATGACTCTGAGGGGCAAAATACATTCTCAAAAAGCAGCACCCCCTTCCTAACCACCGTTTTAAAACTTGCGCAAATAAAAAGGCCACCGACTGGCCAAGCTGCCATGTTTGGTGTGGGCAGGGTCATATTAGGATCAACTGAATGTTTGAAAAGCTCAGATGTTGGTGCTTGTCCATTCCCTCTGTTATGGGTGTGAGCTTAGAGGATACTGGGAAACATAGAAACAGAGATGATAGGAGCAAGCCATTTGACCCTTCAAGCCTGTTCCCCCATTCAATATGGTCATAGCCCAATACCCTCATCCCGCCCTCTCCCCATATTCCTTAATTCCCCTTGAAGCTATTGAGCAGGGGACCATCCCTATTTTCCATCCCCTCCCATCCCACTGTGGTTAGCACTGCTGCCTCACAGTGTCAGGGACCCAGGTTCGATTCCACCCATGGTTATCTGTGTGGAATTTGCACATTCTCCCTGTGTCTGCGTGGGTTTTCTCTGGGTGCTCTGGTTTCCTCCCACAGTCCAAAGATGTGCAGGTTAGGAGGATTGACCATGGTAAATTGTCCATAGTGTTCAGGGATGTGCAGGCTAGGTGGGTTCGCTATGGCAAATGCAGGGTTATGGGGATAGGGTGGAGGACTGGGTCTGGGCAAGATGCTGTTCAGAGGCTTGATGCAGACTCAATGAGCTGAATCACTTCTGATGTGATGTGATTTTATTTGATTTATTTGCTGTCACATGTACCAGGGTACAATGAAAAGTGCTGTTTTACATGCTTACAGGCAGATCATACTATACAGGAGCATCAGGGTAACAGAACAGAATGCAGGATATTGTTACAACTGTCAGGAAGAGGCAGAGAGAGATCACCATTCACCTTAAAGAGGTCCATTCAAACGTTTCTTGACAGCAGGGAAGAAGCTGTCCTTGAATCTGTTTGTACATGTTTTCAAACTTGTGTATCTTCTGCCCGACGGAAGAGAGTAAAACCGGGCGGGGGGGCTCTTTCATTCTGTCGGTAAGTATGGGTGAAGTCAGTGGATAGAAGGCTGCTTTAAATGGTGACTGGGCTGTGTTCACAACTCTTTATAGTTTCTTGCGGTCTTGGGGAGAGCAGTTGCTTTACCACGCTGTGATACATCCAGATTGGATGCTTTCTGTGGTGAATTATACAAATTTGTAAGAGTCTTTATTGACATACGGCATTTCCTTAGCGTCTTGAGGAAGGAGAGGCATTGTTGTGTTTTCCTACGTGGATGTACCGGTTAAGATTGTTGGTGGTTGTCACCCACAGGCACGTGATGCTCTCAACTAGCTTCACCTGAGCACCATTGCTGCAGACAGGGGCATGTCCTCCACTCCACTTCCTGAAGTGAATGTACTGTCGGGGTTCATGATTCTACATAATATCCAGCTTTATAATCCAAAGAATTGTAGATAATTGACAACAATAGAAATGAGATTTGTTTCTTTAATTTGAATTGATTTTCCTTTTCAAGTTTTACCTTGATCAGAATTGAATTCCCCATCCCACTGTAAGAATCATTATTGAAACAGACAAATTCACCACCAAAATCCCAAGAAAGACCAAGAAAATCATCATTATTTGTTGCATTCAGAGTCAACCAATCAGAGTCCACTTTCCAACCATTAGTGTTAAAGCATTCCCCTGTCATAAACTGATATTCTCACAAATTGTCCAGATGAGTTTTTGTTTTAATTCTTACATGGTTTATGGATATCACTGACAATGCCATCAAGTGCCACTTGTCCCTAATAAGTTTTGAACTGAGTTACCTGCGAGGTCATTTCAGAAGACAGTTCACAGCCAGTAACATTTGTGTGGATCTAGGGTTACATATGGACTGGACCAGGTAAAGATGGCAGATTTCCTTGGTAATAGAGAACTGTGTGAGTAAATAAACTACCTCTGACACCTGTCCTATATCTATCACCCCTCAATTTAAAGCTACATCCTCTCATGCTAGCCATCACCGTCCGAGGAAAAAGGCTCTCACTGTCCACCCTATCTAACCCTCTGATTATCTTATATGTCTCAATTAAGTCACCTCTCAACCTTCTTCTCTCTAAAAAAACAGCCTCAAGTCCCTCACCCTTTCCTCATAAGACCTTCCCTCCATACCAGGCAACATCCTAGTAAATCTCCTCTGAGCTCTTTCCAAAGCTTCCACATCCTTCCTATAATGCGGTGACCAGAACTGTACGCAATGTTGAACAAAGAGACCTTGGAATGCAGGTTCATAGCGCCTTGAAAGTGGAGTCGCAGGTAGATAGGATAGTGAAGAAGGCATTTGGTATGCTTTCATTTATTGGTCAGAGTATTGAGTACAGGAGTTGGGAGGTCATGTTGTGGCTATAAGGACATTGGTTAGACCACTGTTGGAATGTTGTGTGCAATTCTGGTCTCCTTCCTATCGGAAAGATGTTGTGAAATTTGAAAGGGTTCAGAAAAGATTTACAAGGATGTTGCCAGGGTTGGAGGACTTAAGCTATAGGGAGAGGCTGAACAGGCTGGGGCTGTTTTCCCTGGAGCGTCAGAGGCTGAGGCGTGACCTTATAGAGGTTTACAAAATTATAAAGGGCATGAATAGGATAAATAAGCAAAGTATTTTCCTTGGGGTCGGGGAGTCCAGAACGAGAGGGCATAGGTTTAGGGTGAGAGAGGAAAGGCTGGTACAATTGCAACATTTAAGAGGCATTTGGATGGGTATATGAATAGGAAGGGTTTGGAGGGATATGGGCCGGGTGCTGGCAGGTGGGGTTGGGATATCTGGTCGGCATGGATGGGTTGGACCGAAGGGTCTGTTTCCATGCTGTACATCTCTATGACTCTAAGTGCAGAAGCACCAGAGTTTTGTACAGCTGCAGCATGACCTCGTGGCTCCAAAACTCAATCCCTCTACCAATAAAAGCTACCCCACAGTAAGCCTTCTTAACAACCCCATCAACCTGGGTGGCAACTTTCAAGAATCAATGTACATGGACACCAAGATCTCTCTGCTCATTTGTTCTACAAAAAATCTTACCAATAGCCAGTACTCTTTATTCCTTTTGCTCCTTCCAAAGTGAATCACCTCACACTTTTCTGCATTAAACTCCATTTGCCATCTCTCAGCCCAGCTCTGCAGCTTATCTATGTCCCTCTGTAATCTGCAACATCCTTCAGCACTATCTACAACTCTACCGACCTTAGTATCATCCACAAATCTGGTGACCCATTCTTCTGTACTCTCTTCTAGGTCTTTTTTAAAAATAACAAACAGCAGTGACCCCAAAACTGATCTTTGCGGTACACCACTAGTAACTGAACTCCAGGATGAACATTTTCCATCAACCACCACTCTCTGTCTTCTTTCAGCTAGCCAATGTTTGATCCAAACCGCTAAATCACCCTCAATCCCATGCCTCCGTATTTTATGCAATAGCCTACCATTTGGAACCTTATCAAACACCTTACTGAAATCCATATACACCACATCAATGGCTTTACCCTCAGCCACCTGTTTGGTCACCATCTCAAAGAACTCAATAAGGTTAACACAAAACCGTGTTGACTATTCCTAATCAACTTATTCCCCTCTAGATGATTATAAATCCTATCACTTGTAACCTTTTCTAAAAACCGAAGTAAGCCTCACTGGTCTATAATTATCAGGGTTGTCTCTACTTCCCTTCTTGAACAAGGGGACAATATTTACTATCCTTCAGTCTGGACCCGATACGTTAACTCTGATTTCTCTCCACCAAAGCTACCAGACCTGTTGAGCTTTACCAGCAATTTCTATTTTTGTTTCTGATTTCCAGCACCCGCAGTTCTTTGAGTTTTTAATTAGATTAGATTACCTATGGTGTGGAAACAGGCCCTTCGGTCCAACCAGTCCACACTGACCCTCTGAAGAGTAACCCACCCAGACCCATTTCGCTCTGACTAATGCACCTAACACTATGGGCAATTTAGCATGGCCAATTCATCTGACCTGCACATCTTTGTGATTGTGGGAGGAAACCAGAGCACCCGGAGGAAACCCACACTGACACAGGGAGAATGTGCAAACTCCACACAGACAGTCGCCCGAGGCTGGAATCAAACCTGACTCCGGAATCGAACCCGAGACCCTGGTGCTGTGAGGCAGCAGTGCTAACCACTGAGCCACCACTCTCTTCATTTTCATATACGTGTAGTATCTCTTACTGGAAGTTTTATGTTTCTTGCCTGTTTGCCCTCAGTAATCTGTATTGTGTCCTTTTTTTTTTGCTATCTCCTGGTTTTTAAATGATTTCCAATCTTCTGAATTGATCGTTGCCAATTTGTATGTTTTTTCTTTTAAATCGATCCCATCCTTAACTTCCTTAGATGGGTCATCCATCTCATAGTTAATGCAATTTATCTCCAGTAAGATATCCAAAGTATTTCCTTAGATATTTCCCACTGCTTATTGTAAGCTTACCTATTTCCACACTCCACTTTAGACAAATCTTTCTTCATAAACTTATAATTGGCTGTATATCAGTTCAGGAAACTAGTTTCAGCCTCATGTTTTTCACTCCCCTAACTGAATATGAAATTCATCATGTTTTCATCACCCTTCCCTTGAGGATGCTTTAAGAATCATTAATCATTTATTAATCAATCTAATTATACACTACCAAATACAAAACAGCCTGTTCCCTGGTAACATCTGCAACGTATTCTTCAAAGAAATTATCCAAAATGCTCTCTGTGAGCTCATCCTCAAAATGGGCAGCATGGTGGATGGGTGGCACGGTGGCTTAGTGGTTAGCACTGCTTACAGCACCAGGGTCCCAGGTTCAATTCCAGTCTCGGGTGGCTGCCTGTGTGGAGTTTGCACGCTTTCCCTGTGTCTGCGTGGGTTTGCTCTGGGTGCTCCTGTTTCCTCCCACAATCCAAAAACGTGCAAGTCAGGTGAATTGGTCATGCTAAATTGCCCATAGCGTTAGGTGCATTAGTCAGAGGGAGATGGGGTCTGGGTGGGTTACTCTTCGGAGGGTCGGTGTGGGCCGAAGGGCCTGTTTCCACACTGTGGGAAATCTAATCTAAAAAAAATCCATTACTACTTTGTGGATGGCACAGTGGTTAGCACTGCTGCCTCACAACGCCAGAGACCCGGGTTCAATTCCCGCCTCAGGCGACTGACTGTGTGGAGTTTGCACATTCTCCCCGTGTCTGCGTGGGTTTCCTCCGGGTGCTCCAGTTTCCTCCCACAGTCCAAAGATGTGCAGGTTAGGTGAATTAGCCATGCTAAATTGCCCGTAGTGTTAGGTGAAGGAGTAAATGTAGGGGACTGGGTCTGGGTGGGTTGCGCTTCGGCGAGTCGGTGTGGACTTGTTGGGCCGAAGGGCCTGTTTCCACATTGTAAGTAATCTAATTTCTTTTGCCAATTTGATTTCTCTAATGTATGTTTTAAGATTCAAGTTGTCCACCTTTATTGCATTACCATTTTAGCAAGCTCCTATTATGTACTAATTTATGCTCTATCCAACAGTTTGATTTCAGTAACCAACCTTGTGAAGTTATCAGTAGTAACTTATTTGCTTTTCGTTCTAATCTTCACCTGAATTGGTTCTTCATCTTGATTTCCCAAGCCAAGATTATTTTTCTCACCCTTTCTTATCAAAGCCTCTCCAGCTCGTGTTCCTTTGTGCTTGTCTTTTTAAAATGCCAAGTATCCCTGAATATTCAAATTTCAGATTTGGTTTTATGTCTGTATCATACCTAATTATTTGTATTCATGGCATCTATAGTTCATCTATCTTGTCATAAATGAAGCATTCTTTCAAATATGCTATCTTTAATTTTGACTTTTTTTTACAATGTTTCCCTATTCTGATCTTATTAATTAGCTATCCAGAATAGAATCCCTTCAGTGTGGAAACAGGCCATTTGGCCCAACAAATCCACACCAATCCACCCAGACCCATTCCCCTACCCTATTGGTCTGGCTTTACCTCTGATTAATGCATCTAATCTACACATCCCTGAACACTATGGGCAATTTATCATGGCTAATTCACCCACCCTGCACTTCTTTGGATTGTGGAAGGAAAACAGAGCACCTGGAGGAAACCCATGCAGACACTGGGAGAATGTGCAAATTTCACACAGACAGTCAACCGAGGCTGGAATTGAACCCATGTTCCTGGCACTGTGAGGTAACAGTGCTAACCACTGAACCACTATGCCACCGAATTTATAACTTTATAGATTTCCCCTTACCTGAACTTCAATGTATAATTTAGTTTATATAACTATGGCTGTAGAAGAATTTTAATGCACCAGCACTCTGGTTGCAGTGTGATTTGGGTGAAAGCTCTCCCAACAGTGTTGCTGCATTTCCAAGTACCAGTGTACATGATTTGAAAACCATTTATTGCAGCCCAGTCTGTGAGCCATCTATGAATCTCTGATGGTATTGAATGTATGACAATTGTTCATGGTTCATTTATGAACCAGCAATAATTATTGTAGTGATTGTAATGAGGTCAGCCAGATGGACCTCATAGAATATGAGTTCCCTGATTGGAGCTGTGAATTTGGTCCAATCAGAGAGCCCTGACTGACAGATAAGAATTGGAGTGTCAGTCATCCTGTTCACTCTGAGAGCTGGCCCTGATGGAGCTGGATCAGTGTCAAGGTCCTCCATGTGCAAATAAAGGGTTAAATGGGTGACAGGATACCAACCTCTGTGAAGTTTTTTCAATTTTCTTTGTAGCCTTTAATTTGCCTCCTGGGTCTCATATTCCTCAGGCGAACATCTTAGTTACTTCTACCGATGTCCTTGATACCTACATAAACCACGATAACTGGATCTTGCAGTGGTTCTTCTCCAAGCCTGAAGACTTGTTCTTAGCCCTGATACCTGGCAAGGAAAAATGCAACCATGTGGACTCTCACATAGCTGCAGAGAACAGTATCTATCCCGTAACCATGCTGTTCCCCACAACTAGTCCTTTCCTTTTTTTACTCCCCAGTTTAAATGGCTTCCTGCACCAAGGTAATATGTTTGGTTTGTCCATCATCCCTTGAATCCCTGGTCTTGTACACACAGGCTGAAAATGTGTTGCTGGAAAAGCGCAGCAGGTCAGGCAGCATCCAAGGAGCAGGAGAATCGACGTTTCAGGCATGAGCTCTTCTTCAGGAATGATGAAGGGCTTGCATTCTTGCATTCCTGAAGAAGGGCTCATGCCTGAAACGTCGATCCTCCTGCTCCTTGGATGCTGCCTGACCTGCTGCGCTTTTCCAGCAACACATTTCAGCTCTGATCTCCAGCATCTGCAGTCCTCACTTTCTCCTTGTACACACAGGCGACAAGATCCTTTCTCTGTTGGTCATTGCAAAGACTGAGCCTCCTCCTTTGCTTTGCTACCTCCTGGATATCCCCAAATCTTTCTCACTTAGGCTCTCCTTTAGTCCCTTAACCTGGGCTAAATCTGAAGGCCTTAATTTCTTGGGTATAACTGCCTCCTGGAATAAAGTAATCACATAACTTTAACCCTTACTGATGAATCATAGCTTCTGAAGCTTGGATTCACACTCCACCCTGAGTTAAAGTTTCCCGATCTGCAAACACTAACTGCAGGTATGGGTTTTGGGGATCGCACTAATGTCAACCAGCTGCCAAATGCTGCAGCTACAGCACTTCACCTGCACTGTCAATGTTATTGTTTTGTATTTAACTAATTGGGGTTTAAGTTGGAAATATCACTCAATTTTCTGTTTATAGTTTTCAATTGAGATAATAGCCTTGGCGAAATAATTAGATTTAGTCATATGCTTTAGGTCTTTACTGTAATTTAGTCCACATCCTAAATTCAGCTATTGTTCCAGTTTATGTGCATAGGTTCAAGAAGGCATCCATGATCACCTTTCCCAGGGTCATTAGGGATGGGTAGTAATTGTTGGCTTAATCAGAAATGCACACGTCCCTGCATATTTTTAAAAATCAAGCAGTACCCCATACTCACCTCATTATATTCCCATTATGCCAAATCCTGGCACAAATTGCATTCACTGTTCTTTGGTATTGCTCTTATCAACTCAGTTCCAATTTTACTTATCCTGATTTGAAATTTCTACATTATTAGCTCATAGTTTAAGTCAGTGCCCTTACTTACAGAGAATAGAGAAATACCAGCTAAACGTTTTTCTGCTTTCTTTCCGATATTAAGTTTAAATGGATGAGCATTTTGGATTCCAAGAATGTCCTAGATTTGTCTAAAAATAATATCATTGCTAAGATATCATAAGTACAAGCCGTGCCTAGTGATGTATTCTCACAATATTTTAAACAGTATCTTGTTCATATACCGAGTAATCAGGACATGCTGTGACCTCTGAACTTTGGACACTTGTTTCTATGACAGCTGCAATAAATATTGGTTAATTTCTTCCCAGCAATACCATAGTGCATTGTCTTAATACTGTAATGAAAAATCGAGCCATATCACATAACAATTTATGTGTAAATTTACTTTGATTATTCTTGAATGTACTCATTGAATCTGTCCCATCAATGAAAAACCAAACTTCTTGTAAAAAAGGAACTTTTCTCCAATAGCTTGCCTATATTCTTGCCTAATTACAGCTTTCAACTTGTACTTTTCTGTTAATTATGATCCTCTGAGTTATGTACAGCAGACTCTAGTAAATCTTCCACAAAACCTTTTGCAGGGATCTTTTGACATTTTCCAAATGGAATTTCCTAAACCAAACTACTGAATGTTGATTTCAGTTCAGAGGACTTTCCAATCCAATTTCAAATAAAGTATGTTGTAAATCATTCTTTTCATCTTAATTTTCTCTACAATTACAGATGTGAAGTTTCCAGTAATTTCATGTGTAATGAATGTATAAAACTACATTTGTAACCTTTATTAAAGCCAACACAGTAAAATAATTTGCAGATCGTTAGTGTAGAATTGAAAAAACTTATGTGCCAAATGTACTAAATTAAATATAGAGATTTAATTTCTTTAGAAATTGAGCTTGGGAAAATCTGGATTTCAAAGTACAGTAGTTTACTTGTTTCTCCTAATGTCATCAGATTAAACATCGCATAGTCTTCCATTAATGGTTGGAACATCTTGCCCTAAAATGCTTTCAAACTAGCTCAGTTCTGAATTAAATTCCATGTAACAAGTAGCTGTATTTGGGAATCAAAACTTTCCTGATGAACTGCAATTGTGTCTCCATTTTAGCTTATCTTTTACTATGGATATAATGATCACTGGTGTCCAATCACATATTATGAAGATATGAAGAAAAGCTTTCCTGAAGGAACCATTCATCTCTGCCAAAAAGGAATTCGCCATGCCTTTGTTTTGGATGCAAATTTAGAGATGGCTCAAATGCTAACAGACTGGTTATGTACGGATATAGCAAAGTTGTTATAAAGCCTTAGCATATGTATCATATAAAATGTAAGAGCTTTTTGAATAATATATGTTGCATTAATATACTCTTGTATGTCTGTTATGTTTTTAAAATTGAACAAAAATAAACTACATTTTATAAACATCTTGTAGGTGGGGGATATCCAATCTCTCTACACCTCCATCCGCCATGACCAGGGCCTCCAAGCCCTCTGTTTTTTCCTCTCCCGACATCCCCAACAGTTTCCTTCCACCGACACTCTCATTCGTTTGGTCGAACTGGTCCTCACCCTAAACAATTTCTCCTTCGAATCCTCCCACTTCCTCCAGACCAAAGGGGTAGCCATGGACACACATATGGGCCCCAGCTATGCCTGTCTCTTTGTTGGCTACGTAGAGCAGTTGATCTTCCGTAATTACACCGGCACCACTCCCCACCTCTTCCTCCGCTACATTGATGACTGCATTGGCACCACCTTGTGCTCCCGCGAGGAGGTTGAGCAATTCATCAACTTCACCAACACATTCCACCCTGACCTTAAATTTACCTGGACCATCTCTGACACCTCCCTCCCCCTCCTGGACCTCTCCATCTCCAT
>NC_057712.1:7526461-7578287 GCF_004010195.1 Chiloscyllium plagiosum | reverse complement strand
GCCAAGAATCCTGTCTTTAATCCTGTACTCAACTTTCAAGTTCGACCTTCCAAAATGCATCACTTCGCATTTATCCAGGTTGAACTCCATCTGCCACCTCTCAGCCCATCTCTGCATCCTGTCAATATCCCGCTGCAGCCTACAACAGCCCTCTATACTGTCAACGACACCTCCAACCTTTGTGTCATCTGCAAACTTGCTGACCCATCCTCCAATCCCCTCATCCAAGTCATTAATAAAAATTACAAGAGTAGAGGCCCAAGAACAGAGCCCTGTGGAACACCACTCACCAGTGTTGATTTGTTGCAAAGCATCGATGGAACTCTGCCAAATACTAATAAGGGAAGCTACTACAATATACAGTCAAATCACCCTGCTATGTTTCTCAAATTCACATTTATCAGGTCTCTCCTGACCAGAAACATGTTAAGACCAAACCAGTCAGTAAGATATTTCCAAAAGTGGAAAGTATTGTTTAATTGTTATAGGCACTGACATATTTGTAAAATAAATTATGAAATAAAGTGCTGCAGTAGTGATACTGAGAAGGATTTATTTCCCTCTGGAGCAGTAGCATTGTGAATAATGCCCAGTGAACATAGCGATTCCCTGTGTTTATCAGACAACAGCTGTAGAAATTCATTAAAACTGTATCTTATTGTTTTAGTGTTCATTCACAGGATGAAGGCATCGCTGGCTATGTCAGCATTTCTTGCCCATCCTTATTGCAGTTAAAGGTCATCCACACTGATGTGGGTCTAGAATCACATGTTGACCAGACCAGGTAAGGATGGCAGCTATAGTTCCTGAAAAACTAGATAGGTTTTTCCCAACAGTCAACAACGGTCATGGTTAAAACTTAATTACAGATTTTTGTTGAATTCAGATTCCACCACCTGCCGTGGCAGGAAGCAAGCCCAGGTCCCCAGAACATTACGTGGGTCTCGAGAATAATAGCCGAGCAACTATACCACTCTTAATGGTGAAGAGTCTGATGAAGAGTTATCTTGAGTCGACATGTTAGCTTCCTCTTTCTCCACAGATACTGCCTAACATGCTATGATTTCCAGCATTTTTTGTTTTTATCACCACCTTTATGTTCTACATGGAAACTTTGTTTGAATGTGTATTTTAGCCCCATCTTTTCATTCCTGTTGTGTTTGTCTAGTCAGAGAAACAGACTGCAAAGGCTCCTTCAGAGCCATATCTGAAGTACTTGTAACTAAAAGAGCAGGCACCATACCATGCCCCTTAACTTTTCCTTCTCTTGTTGCAGAGAACCAACTGAATTTTAGTGGCAGCACTTCATTCTCAAGATATTAGGGCAGAAAGGAAATTATTGGTCTAGATTTTTAGTCCTTCAGCAGAGTCGAGAGAGCATAGGGGCAGAAGTTTCCTTATCGATGCGGTTTGCAGATTCTCCATTCACCTCTCTTGTCTCCATTCCACAACCATCCAATACTCTGCTTTTTCCTCATAGTGAATTGACACAAATTGCATCCTTTCTTACAATTGCCAATATGGGCAATTATAAGCATATTCATTTAAAATCAGCGAAACACAGTTTCTGCTGTTACTCCCAAGTATCCTGCACTACAATCACTGAAGAGGCTTCCGGACTTTCAATTGAGAGGGATTCTCGAAGAGTTTTGGCAAGCAGCAAATAAGCTGCCACTGTCTCCTACTGCAACAGATGCCTCAGACATTCTGTAGTGCTCCTCCACCTCAGCTTGGTCCAGCACAGCTCCCAAACTCAGGCCAGAACTCATCTCCCGAGTGCAACTGAATGCAGTGACAAAAATGAGGCTACATTTCAATCGAACCATTAAATGCTTTCAGCATAAAAGAAGATAAAAGAGTCAGCATGGATTTATGAAGGGGAAACCATGCTTGACTAATCTTCTGGAATTTTTTGAGGATGTAACTCTGAAGATGGATGAGGGAGATCCAGTAGATGTAGTGTACCTGGACTTTCAGAAAGCTTTTGATAAAGTCCCACATAGGAGGTTAGTAAGCAAAATTAGAGCGCATGGTATTGGGGGCAAAGTACTAACTTGGATTGAAAGTTGGTTGGCTGACAGGAAACAAAGAGTAGTGATAAACAGCTCCATTTCGGAATGGCAGGCACTGACCAGTGGGGTACCGCAGGGATCAGAGCTGGGACCGCAGCTTTTTATAATATATATTAATGATATAGAAGATGGTATTAGTAATAACATTAGCAAATTTGCTGATGATATTAAGCTAGGAGGTAGGGTGAAATGTGAGGAGGATGTTAGGAGATTACAGGGTGACAGGTTAGGTGAGTGGTCAGATGCATGGCAGATGCAGTTTAATGTGGATAAATGTATGGTTCTCCACTTTGGTAGCAAGAACAGAAAGGCAGATTACTACCTACATGGAATCAATTTAGGTAAAGGGGCAGTACAAAGAGATCTGGGTGTTCTTGTACACCAGTCAGTGAAGGTAAGCATGCAGGTACAGCAGGTAGTGAAGAAGGCTAATAGCATGCTGGCCTTCATAACAAGAGGGATTGAGTATAGAAGCAAAGAGGTTCTTCTGCAGCTGTACAGGGCCCTGGTGAGACCACACCTGGAGTATTATATGCAGTTCTGGTTTCCAAATTTGAGGAAAGACATTCTGGCTATTGAGGGAGTACAGCTTAGGTTCATGGGGTCAATTCCTGGAATGGGTGAACTAACTTACACTGAAAGACTGGAGCGACTGGGCTTGTATACCCTTGAGTTTAGAAGACTGAGAGGGGATCTGATTGAGACATATAAGATTATTAAAGGATTGGACACTCTGGAGGCAGCAAATATGTTTCCGTTGATGGTGACTGCCGAATCAGAGGACACAGCTTAAAAATACGGGGTAGACCATTTAGGACAGAGATGAGGAGGAACTTCTTCACTCAGAGAATGGTGGCAGTGTGGAATGCTCTGCCCCAGAGGGCAGTGGAGGCCCAGTCTCTGGATTCATTTAAGAAAGAGTTGGATAGAGCTCTCAAGGATAGTGGAATCAAGGGTTATGATCATATTGAATGGTGGTGCAGGCTCGAAGGGCAGAATGGCCTACTCCTGCACCTATTGTCTATTGTCCATATTGTCTATTGATATTAGGGATGATGTCAGGGTCTTCAGGTGCTTGTCGCTGTTCAGAGTAGATTTGGGTCCAGGATTTTGTTTGGGATTCCATGGAGTCAGTGGGGGGCAAGGGAAGGAGTTTCAGGATGCAAGAGGAAGGGGTGTCTGTTTCGTACTATAGATAGCAGTTTTCCTTTTCATGGCTAACTATTAAGTGAGTTGGAACTCCCCAACTCCAACTCAGTGTTTGGTACTTTCTTGGAGAGTTCCAGGTCCATTGGAGTTTTCAGCTGCCCATCTCATATTCACAATTCAGCAATGACTACCATCCTTTTGGGAAATTAGGGCCGAGCTTCTTTCTATAGACCCCAAATTAAAATACCTGGCAGGAGGAAACTTCAACAACCTTACCGCAAAACAGGTTCATCATATAGCCTGGCCTTCACTCCACAATGCATTCAAACACTGAGAGCAGAGCATTTCTTGCCAAGACAGAGGATTTATTACATTTCATGTCTAAAGCAAAGATGGCACATCCTTCACATTTACCAGATTGAGAGCTATGCTGCAGCCATAATGAATGAGAGGGCTCTGACAGTGTGGGATATAGAAAGACGTAAGAGCACAGACAGTTCAATCTGTTGTATTTTAAATAATTTTAAAATAAAGCAGATACCTTTTCAGTGGGCTATTCAAAACCAAGAATCATGTCTTGAAGAACCAACTATTAAGGAAGTTATAACTGGACATCTGGACATCTCAAGGTAATCTTGAAGAGTAAGCGTGGTTTTGTCAAAGGGGTGTCATGTTTAGCCAATTTATTGGAATTCTTTGACAGAAACGTGTCAAGTGAGTGGAAAGAAATCTGGCAGGTGGAGTTCAACGTGAGAAAATATAAAGTGGTTTACTTTTTCAGGAAGAATAACAAGGGCAGAGCACTGTTTAAATGGAGAATGACTGTAGAATTCCAGATGCAGAGTTGTCTAGTGTTCGAGTTGCTGTGTCACAAACAAGAGTACGTGGATACACCAAGTAATTAAGATGACTAATGGGGTGTTGTCCTTTATTGTGAGAGGAATTGGGCATAAAAGTAAGGATGTTTTGCTTCCATTGCACAGGGCATTGCTGAGAGCACATCTCAAACACTGTGTGCAACTTTGGTCTCCCTATTTAAAGGAGGTCACAGATGCATTGGAGGCAGTTCAGGGGAGGTTTCATAAATTGATATCTGGAATGAACAGGTTGTCTTACAAGGATGAATTGGACAGGCTGGGCTTGTTTTCACTGGAATTTAAAAGAGTAAGGGGTAATTTGCTTGAAGTATGTAAATCCTGAATGAGCGTGACAGGATGTTTCTCTTCTGGGTAAGTTAAAGGCCACTGTTTTAAAATCAGGCCTTGCCTTTTTAGGACAGAGAAAATTGAAATGTTTTTATTTGAGAGTTGTGTGACTTTAGAGCTCTTCCCCTCAGAAGGTGCTGGAAACAGTGTCATTGAATATTTTTAACGCAAAGGTGGATAGTTTTTGTAAGGGAAATCGGGAGTAGGTGTGGATGTGGAATCCAGAACGCAGACCAATCAGCCATGATCTTATTGAATGATGTAGCATCCTGATGGGTCAAATGAACTACTTCTACTCCTAATTCATTTGCTCATTTGGAAGACTGGCCAGTTAGACCATGCCACAATTAAAAAACATGTGGATGTAAAGGCTCCTTGCATCAGTAGCACTTGGTTGGAGCACAACAGAAACTATTGCTGCTTTGGATCTCATGACCTGAATAATCCAGTCGTGACTCTACCACCGTTTGCAATCCTAATTTTAAGAAACCTTGCCTCAGAATTTAGACAGATCGCCTTGATCTATCTGCCCCTTGCCTCATTTGTCTTCCAAGTAATTTTTCTCTGGAATTAGTGACTGTTTTAAGTTTCTTTGTTCCCTTGATGATCTATTATTATTGGGACACCTTTTGTGTATTCAACTATGAACATTTACAAAACATTTATGGAAATCCTTTGTAAGTTCTTAGCTTTGTAATATTAGCTCACCAGCGTTATACTCTAAAGGATCAACTTTAGCCATTCTTATCCTGTTTGCATACTCACAGAAAAATCTGTTTTTATATATCTTGCCAGTTTCTCCTCTATATTATTTTGTCATTATTCTTTGCTTGTTGAATTTTTTTTGTTGCAATCTTCTTCACAGCATTGTTTGGCTTTTCTTTCAATTTGGTATGACCTATGACTTCCTTAGTTAGCTGTGGATGGTGCAACCTTCTCATAGATTATTTCTTTCTCAATAATTATGCATATTTTACTTTATCAAGCCCAAGAATGGTCACATTTTCTGCAGCAATCTACATCTTGATCTGACAGTAATGAAGCATTGCACAGATGTGGGTTAGGCTTTCGGCCTTGAAGAGATCTAAAGTGTGCAAGCTGCATGGCACAGTCTTAAATGACCCCATACAATCCTGCTTTTGAACTACTAAAGTACATTTGTATGCAAGCCCTGTGATGTTCAAATTCCTTGGCACAGCAGTTGAAGGAGCACTTGAGCTTGTTCTTGAGCCAGATGACTGACTTTCTTGCATCTGCACTTTTTCACCCTCTGTCGTACACAGTCTTTCACTAAATAGTTCCTCTTACAACTTGCCAGAAGTGAAATAACCATGCTGATCACTGTAAAATTGACTCTGTAATGTTGTGAGAATGTATTGTATTGCTTGTATGGAGATTTACCAAAACTACAAACTTAAATGTGTTATCTATTAATGCATTCCCCTTGATTTGAGAGTAGGAATCATTGCCCATCTCATCCTCTTCCCAGAACCTTAAGATCGCACTAAATTGAAAAGTATCAGATTCATAGCACCACCAATGTCCACGTTTTGGCAGAACATTATTAATCCTTTCATCTATACTTCCCTAACAGGGTCAAGTGATGAATGAAACCACAACACTGAAGAACTCAATCACTTCAGATTTTAAATTAATTTGGATATTTTGTTTGCATTTCCAATTGTTGACTGAAGGAATCATCAATCCGTTCTGTTGATATGTCTGCTCTTAGTGTACAGTAAAGGAGAAATATGTTATAGAAGATGAAAGAAAATTTCCATAATACTCTTTGAGGACTGTCTAACAGATGGATGGACACAAAAAAATTACAAAGCAGATATAATGCAATTAACAGCATGATACTTGTAAAGACAAGACTGAGCTGGATCAGGGCTGTGTGTGAGCTTAATGCAATGACAGTCCAACAGATGAGACATGTTGCACTATAAATCAAACAAAACTTCCAACATATGGGTCTGTAAGCATTTCCTTTGTGTGTTCTTTCAGCTCCAAATGTAAGGAAGCAGATTAGACCATGAAAGAAGAATTGTGGAACCGGTCACAATTTTTTTAATGATAGATTTTGGGATATCTTCCATTTGTGCTATTCAGTTGATTTTAATTATTGCAGATGTCATCCACAGATTATTTCAAGTAAAAATTTTCTGCCTGTGCACAATTTTTAGTCATGTGTTGAACCAAAAGGCATAATGATTAATGTCTTGATATAATGTCTTACTTAGACTGATGTAGGCAAGTTTATTATTGAGAAACATTCGAACAACAAAGTCCTTCTGATATTTTTTTCTTCAAGGATAGATGCTGAGGAAATGCAACGTGAACAATTTAGGCCAAGGTTTATGTTTTAGAAAATGGAAACCTATTTGGGATTTGTTCTGCTGCTTCAGCACTTTTGCCCAGATTTTGCTCACGTACTGTGGTATTTGACTCTTGTAGAAATGCTGAAAATGAACCTAAACTACACAGGAAATGGAATCCTGTCACTAAGTCACCCTTTATTTAAGCATGCATAGTACATGGGCTCCAAGCCAGCTCAGAGCCAGTCCCTAGACTGAAGAAACTTTCTGAATCTCCTGTTTATATTTTTTCTTTTTTTCTTTTTACTTCTTTTTTATTTTTTTTCTCTCTCTTTTGCCCCCACACTACCACCTAACTGCAGCAATGCTTATATTTACCCCAGCACCCATGTTGTGATTTCCTGTTTTTTTTTATATGAAGAAACAAAGAACTTCAAAATAAACTCCTCCTTAATGCGAAGACACCAACAAGACTTCTTTTTTATTTTTTTTTCTCTCTCTTTTGCCCCCACACTACCACCTAACTGCGGCAATGCTTATATTTACCCCAGCACCCATGTTGTGATTTCCTGTTTATTTTTTTATATGAAGAAGAAACAAAGAACTTCAAAATAAACTCCTCCTTAATGCGAAGACACCAACAAGATAAGTCTCCTCTTCTCTTTAAAGAGTAGAGTCCTTCACTCCACACTGATCCAGTTCCCTCAGAGGCAGCTCTCAGAGTGAACAGAATCTCTGGCACTCCTGTTTATTTTTTCTTTTTTTTTTCTTTTTTTTCTTTTACTTTTTTTAAAGCCTCACACTACTACCTGCCAGCAGTCGTGCTTAATATTTACCCCAGCACTCAGGTTGTGATTTCCTGTTTCTATCTAGTAGCCTGGATTGCCTGATTAGCCCATGTTAACAAACCCAATAAAGGATCCCATAGTCAGTGAGACCCACATAGCCCTCATTCCAATCATTACAACTCAGAATAAGGCTTTTGTTTGCAGTAATCTCTTGGTGAAAGGCATAAGTCCCACCCAATTGCAATGATGTTGGAAACAGGAGATTCCCACCCACCAAGCTCCTCAGCCTAGGGATTTCAAATGTGGCTAAACATTTTGTGCCAGAAAGACACTACATAATTAAGAATGTAGGTATCAGGTTAGAAATCATACATCCAGAACTGAACATAAAGACAGAGTCATAAGGTGAAAGCTGGCACAAAAAAAATCAGCTTTAACTACGTGTGAACAAAATTAGTACATTTTTGTTTACTGTGTGTCTAAGTTTACAAAAGTGAAACAAGTGGGTGGCACAGTGGTTAGCACTGCTGCCTCACAGCGCCAGAGACCCGGGTTCATATCCCGCCTCAGGCGACTGACTGTGTGGAGTTTGCACATTCTCCCCGTGTCTGCGTGGGTTTCCTCCGGGTGCTCCGGTTTCCTCCCACAGTCCAAAGATGTGCAGGTCAGGTGAATTGGCCATGCTAAATTGCCCGCAGTGTTAGGCATAGGGGTATGGGTGGGTTGCGCTTCAGCGGGTCGGTGTGGACTTGTTGGGCCGAAGGGCCTGTTTCCACACTGTAAGTAATCTAATCTAAAACTAAAATCAGGGAAATGAAAGACCAATGGTTTCAACTAAATGTATAAGTTTGCATCCAAATTCTCCCACCCTATTGTTACAGACAGAAAACTATATTTTGGCCTTGCGGGGCATATTATTTAATTCCATTAAAGATGTTACACAAGAGTCACTGAGTTGGATTGGTTCCTTCTTCTGAGCAGGCTCCGCCAATCGGACTCTTACGATATGGCTCCTCACTGCAAACAGTCTTCCAGGGGACCCTCACTGATTGAGGCACAGTTCTCCATTCTTTGCTTCAAGCGTGGTTCCCTACCAAGCAGGATCTCCCCGTGTGATTCCTCTCTGGGACCAATCCCTTTCTCCAACATTGCTGCTCAAGGTACAACAGTCTACTCCTCACATAGGGCAGGGGGTGTTTGGCTTTACAAATCCAGCTCCTCATTTTTGCCCTCCAGATTGTAAGTTTTCCTCCTAGTCATTTTTTTTCACTTGTTATGAGGCCGTAGAGTTAATCTCCCTCTTGGCAGCAGGGTGGGGGTGACTGATCAAGGGGACGATCCCGAGCCGTGCTGATTCCTGTTGTCCCAAGGTCGATTCCCCCAGCGGGGGAGGGGAGAAGCCCTCAATGAATCGTGAGCCTCATGTAGAATCCCAATCTTTCCTGATAAATGGTAAAAATCAGCAATGGAGGTTAGCTAAAGAAAGAAAAATTAAAAAGAAAGGACAGGCTTTCCTGGCTAACACTGGCTATGGATGGACTATCCCATCAGGAGAGGTTGAGGCTGTACTCATTGGAATTTAGAAAAATGAGAGGCAACCATATAAAAATGTAGAAATTCTTAGGAGACTTAACAGGGTAGATGTGGAGAGGTTGTTTCAAACCCTGTGTGAGAGTCCAGGAGCAGAGGGTGTCATGTCAGAATAAGGAGTCGCCCATTTAAGACAGACATGAGGATGAATTTCTTCTTTCAAAGGGTAGTAATTCTATGGAATTCTTTGCCACAGAGGGTTGGTGAGGTTGGATTGTTCAATATATTCACGGCTGAAATGTTTTATAAGTAATGGAATCAAGGGTTATGGGGGAAAAAGACAGGAAAATTGAATTGAGGGTTGTCAGATCAGCCAAGGTCTCATTGAACGATAGAGCAGACGAGGAGGGCCAAATGGCCTACTACTGCTCCAATGTCTTATAATCTTGAGTCCCACACTGTGCAATGTTCTCCCTGAATCCTTTCATTCCATCTTTCTGTCTCTCTCTCCTTATTTTAAAACCTCCTTAAAATCCACTAGTTTGATCAAATTTTTCATTAATACATCAAATATCTCTATCCAATTCTACGCGATTGCAACTTTGTGGAGCATTATTTTCATTACTGTGGTGCTATCGAAATGAACATTTCTGTGATTATGCATTTCAATAAATTTTTCATTTTAAGTACAATGTGATCCTTGATCTATGGATCTGTGGATCTCGGCTGATGTTGTGGTGTGTGTTCTAGTAATGGTCTTCATCGTCTCAGGCTAGGGTGTGGAAATCTGGGCTATGTTCCTGCTCCTTATTGCAATCAACGGCTCTTATTGTGCAATCCAGCCGCATGCATATTGTTTGAAGACAGACTGGAGCTGAGCTATGATGCGCCTGGTAAAATACTGTGATAAGATTCACGGCCGAAATTCCACAAGAGACTTGGACTGAGGTATCAGAGGGCGGCTAATTCTTGCTCAAGTGTAATTAAACCTGAGATGCTGACATCTGGTGAGGAAAGAAGAAGAGAGGGTGAGAAAGTGAAGAGAAGTCAAAAATATATTTTGTTGTGTCATGGACTATGTGGCTGCAATTGATTAGCTCACAGGCCTCCAGTTTTTTCAAATTATGCACATTTGTGGCCTATTAAAAGGTTGTGAACATTATCCAGGATGTGTATAAAGTACAGATGTGCAAACTTCCTAATGTTTGCTTCAAATTGTGGTTTGCCAAACCCACAAAGTAATTGCAAATTTTTGGAGAAAGTGAGGGTATGGCAGCAACGTTATTACATTACTTATAATGCATATACAGTCACTTTTATTGGCATGGATATATCATGCATGATGAAACTTGGTCTCACTTTCTACTGCAATTGCACGCCAAACCCCACCAAATAATGTCAGAACACACAGCTTTAGCCTTCAATGTAATTTTGAATTAAATGGTTTATGTAAAATTAACTGTGATTCATTTCTTTCTCCCAGGCTTAGTGGTAATCAGATAGCAGGCCAAGATACCTAACCAAGTAAAATCTGCTGCTGTGCTGTGTTTTATATTAAAACAGTAACAAGAATCAGAAACAGATCTGGAAATGAATTAACTCCCAGTGATGGTCAGTTTTGACAACAGATGCCTCACTCAATGTTGCAAATCTGTATTACATTTCTAGGCCGGGTGATCTACAAATACTTCCTTAATGCATCAAAGAACATTCTCGCAAATGTTCTCCTCAGTATCATTAGTGAATGAGACAATGGATCATTTATAGTCCACCTTGTTCCCATCACCTTGAACTGGGAACGCTGTCATTGGGTAAGCATTAAAGTAGTCTCATTGACCCTTTTGTGCAATTACATTTTTAGAGGGATTCTAGTTGAATCTGTAGCTACTTTAAAACCTTTTCCTGATGTGTCCAATGTTTAAAAAAATGAAGATTGGATAGTACACATTTCTCCCATTCATCTCTAAATATTCAGGACAATTGCAATCTAAACTGAAGGGATGTGTCTTGTTTCTTTTTACCTCTAAATAATCCACTGGAATTTAATTTGGCTAGATGCAACCAATTTCTTGAGGGAATGCAAATTCACGGCACAGGTTTAGGATTGAATATTTTGTCATTTAAAGAGACAACATGGACTTTGGAAGGAAAAATCACTTCACTAGTAAAGACAGAGATTGCTGAGATTAGAATCAAGCTCGGTGCAACTCGCGATGTGGGATACTGCTTCTGAATACCTGAAATTTTAAAAGAAATTCCCTCACTCAATGTTTAATACAATTCTTATAAAAGAAATGTACAAAATGTGGATTCTTTCTGGACCTTGATTTTTTTAGGTGACTGTATTTTTTTAGTGGTCGCAAAAAGCAGGTTTTAAAATTCAGAATTGTTATGATGCAGAAAACTATTCAGCCCATCGAGTCTGCACTATCTTTCCAAATGAGCATTATGAATAAGTCCCATTTTCCTGCCCTTTTCCTAACCTGGCACATGATTCTATTTAAGCAATCCTCTCTTAAATGCCCTGATTAAACCTGCCACCACCATACTTGCAGGCCTTTCATTCCAGACGCAAAACACTTGCTGTGTGAAAGGATTTCTCATCACATCATGATTAGATTCCCTACAGTGTGGAAATAGGCGCTTCGTCCCAACAAGTCCATACTGACCCAGACTCATTTCCCTACATTTCCCCTGACTAATACACCTAACACTATGGGCAGTTTAGCATGGCCAATTTACCTAACCTGCACATTTTGTTTTGGACTGTGGGAGAAACGGGGAGAATGTGCAAACTCCACACAGACAGCTGCCCGAGGCTGGATTCGAACCCAGGTCCCTGGTGGTGTGAGGCAGCAGTGCTAACCACTGAGCCGCCATGCTGCCCTTTGTTGTTTGTGCAGATCCCATTGTTCCTGTGCACACTGCTCCCTGATCCTTTTATGAGAGGAACCAGTTTCCCCTGCTTACTCTGCCCAAACCTTTCCTGATTTTGAAAACCTCCATTAAGTCTCCTGTTTGTCTTATCGCCACCAATGAAAATAGTCCCAACTTCTCCAATGTTTCCTCATAAATGAAATTCCCCAATCCTGGAACCATTCTCATAAACCTCTCTTGCATTCCCTGCAAAGCATTCACATCCTTCCTAAAGTGGCCCTGAGAAATGTTCGTGACACTCCAGCTGAAGTCTAACTAGTGACTTATACAGGTTCACCATAACCTCCCAACATTGTACATCATGTCATCACTAATAAAGTATTGAACACAATATGTTTTACTCACTGTTTGCTTCACCTGTCTGACTTGTGCACCAAGTTCTCTGTGGTACTTTTTAAATGAGGGCACTTTATTTTATATTGTTTCCCCAAAGCACTTTCTACTAAAATATATCACCTTACATTGAATATATTACCTCTGCATTGAACTTCATCTGCCACCTATCAGCCCACTTGACCAACTTGTTAATGTCTTTTTGACATTCTGAACTGTCTTCTACACTGTACACAACACTTTCAAATTTTCTAACATTCTCAAACTTGAAAATTGATGTGAAATGAAGTAAATGAATCTTTATGACAATCTGGTTACTTTATGACTGCCAAGAAATGTTCACAATGTGAGAACACGTGGCACTGAATGTGGATTGTGCTATTATGGTATTTGGCTAAATGTGAATTTTGTTGAGTTTCATGGAGTATTTCTATCCACGAGGCCCAGAGAGACTTCTCACCATAACAACCCAAACTTGCCTCATTAGGTACCAAACATCCTTCCTGTCTGATGCTAGCCTGATTCTACCACTTGCTATGGCTGGGAGAACTCACTACTCACTGGATATCCCAGAATAGACCGACATCATTAGGACCCATGTTATTTTTAAAATAGGTTGCATACCCCTAACTATCCAAACTGTATAGTTCATCACCTTTTCCCTGTGTATGGCAGTAAAGGGAAACCGAGAGTGTGGTGCTGGAAAAGCACAGCAGGTCAGGCAGCTTACGAGGAACAGGAGAGTCGACCTTTCGGGCAAAAGCCCTTCATCAGGAATTCCTGATGAAGGGCTTTTGCCCGAAACGTTGACTCTTCTGCTCCTTAGATGCTGCCTGACCTGCTGTGCTTTTCCAGCACCGCACTCTCGACTCTAATCTCCCGCATCTGCAGTCCTCACTTTCTCCTAATAAAGGGAAACTGGCAGCCCACTTTTCAGACAGGGACTATACATCCTGGGCAACAGAGCACTACACAATGCATGTTCTCTCCGCACAAGACCATGGGAGGAGGAGGCCATTCCCCAACACCCTGCCATCCTGGTCGAAGGTCACCATCGGGGTCAGTGAAGTCTCCAAAGTCCAGAGGAATGCAAGCATTGCCAAAAGAAAGTGAGTGAGCATCTCTGCTCACTGAGGTAAGTGGCACTGTCTTCTCTCACCAATGCCATACTCATTCTGTCTCTGCTACTGCACTCATCTCCCACTGAGGCTCATGGTCTACCACTCTCACAATTGCCTGCAACACCTTCCCTCACTTGCTCTTGTTTCCCCTCACCCCTATTCTGCATGCTCTCAGGCTGCCTACCCACTCACTACTCACTTAGCACATTTCACCCACCTGACCAGATTAACAGCTGTACTATCCCCACACGATCACCCACGTTTTATTATTCTCGCAGAAAACAGCCAACAACAGGACTGAAAGGATCCAGGCATCAGTGAGGTGCCTGCTATTGGGCTCACCCCTCACTAGGGACGGATCTCAGTCCTTATAAGAGAACATTGGGATTGCTCCTACAGAGATACTGAGGCATTTATGTTCTTCCAACTCAGTAAGTACCACTCTTCATTCCAGTGTAGCTCCTACATTAATACCACTATCAATGTTTTTGTAAATCATAATCAATTACACTACTTATATAAGACTGTAGTCAATTTAGCTATGTGCATTTCAGTCATTTGGACAAATAAACTAGCTCCAATTTTATGTCAATAACCTATTCTGCTTTAAATCAGTTGCTGTATATTAACCTGATATCAAATTAAATTGCTTGTGAATCTGTATCAAAGGTGGCTCAATGGTTAGGAATGCTGCCTCACAATACCAGGGACCTGGGTTTGATTCCACCCTTAGGCAGCTGTGTGGAGTTTATCAATTTTCCCTGTGTCTTTGTGGGTTTCCTTAAGTTGCTCCAGCTTCCTCCCAAAGACATGCAGGTTAGGTTGGAGTGGCCATGCTAAATTGCCCATAGTGTCCAGAGATTTGCATGTTAGGTGGTTTAGCTATGGGACATGCAGGGTTACCGGGGGGGGGGGCAGAGTAGTGTTAGTCTGGGTGGGATGCTCTTTGAAGGGTTGGTGTGGACTTGATGGGCTAAATGGCCTGCTTTCATAATGTAGAGATTCTATGATTTGAATGGTTTTCTTTTCACTAATTGGACACTGGTTGTTTTTCTGGCCAGAATTTGTTGCAAACTGTGTTCGGAGGGCCATACATATGAACATATAAATTAAGCCATTTGAGAGTGCTTTACCATTCAATTAGATTAGGCCTATCTGACTGCTCCATGTTCCCTCCTTCCTGTCACATCTGCCTTAAAAATATTCAAAGTCTCAGCTTCTATCATCTTTTGAGGAAGAAAATGCCAAAGACTCACAACCCTCTGCATGGAAGAATACTCATCTTTATCTTAAACTGATTGCATATTATTATTAAACAAGGATCTAGAGGCTCCCACAGAGGAAACTTCCTTTCCATATTCACTCTGTCAAGACCCTTAGGATCTTATATGTTTCAATCAAGTCACCTCTTACTATTCTAAACCCCAGTGATTATAAACATATTTCATTATAAGCTAACACACCCATTCCAGGTGTTAGTGTATAAACCATCTTGAACTGCTTCCAATTACTTCCATCTTTCACTAAAGATGGAGAGGACTGCTGTCCACAGTACATGATATGTTGTCCATAGATGGATAATGGGGATCTAGTGGATGTGGTTTTTATAGGCTTCCAGAAGGCTTCAAGGTGCCTCATGAAAGACTGATCCACAAGAGTAGTTCCCATAGGTTAAGGGTAGAGTACTGGCTTGGGTAGAGGATTGGCTGACTGAAAGCAGAGGGTCAGGATAAATGAGTCCTTCTCTGAATGGTGAACTATAAATAGTGGGGTCCCATAGGGTTCAGTTCTCGGGTCTCAACTGTTTACAATCTGTCTAAATGGACAGAGTGTACAATATAGCAAATTTTACGAATGATTTTGAAACAGTTAGTAAGCAGGCAGTGATAAGGAGATAAAGAGTTTACGGATGGACATTGATAGGCTCAGAGAATGGGTCAGAATCTGGCAGATGGAGTTTAATGTGGATAAGTGTGAGCTTGTCCATATTGGCTAGAAAATTAATGGGCAAATAATTATTTAAATTGAATGGAGACTCAAAGTGCATCGGTGCCAAGGGATTTGCGTGTTCATGTGCATGAATTGCCGAAAGTGGTTATGCAGGTGCAGCACACAATAGGAAATGGCAAAAGGAATCTTGGCATTTAGTGCTAAAGGACTAGATTATAAAAGAAGGGTTGTTACAATTATATAAGGCATTGGTGAGACCACACCTGGAATACTGTGTCCAATTTTGGTCTCCTTTCTTGAGGAAGGATGTGATGGTACTGGAGGTAATTCAGATGAGGTTAAGTAGGTTGATTCCAGGGATGAAAGGGTTATTGTACAAGGAGCAGCTTGGACTTGTAATCACTGGAGTTCAGAAGAATGAAGGGGGGATCTGATCAAGGTACATAAAATGCTAAAGGGGATTGTTAAGGAGGACATTGAACAGATGTTCTCCCCTGTGGACAGACTCAAACAAGAGGTCATAGATATAGAGTGAGAGGAGGTAAGTTCAAAACTGAGATGGGGAAAAACGACTTCTCTCAGAGGGTTACGAATCTATGGAACTGACTGCCCCAGAATGCAATGGAGGCAGAATTAATCAACAGGTTCAAGAAATAAATCACTTTGTTTCTGACGAAAAGTGGGAAGAAGGGCAATGGGGAGCCAGCAAGAAAATGGAGTTGAGACCAGGATAAGATCAGCCATGATCATGCCAAATGGCGGACTGGGCTTGAAGGACTAATTGCCTACTCCCCCTATTAATTTCTATGTTCCTATGTTCACCAATGCCATATATAAATGAAACATAACTTGCCTACTTCTGCATTAAATTCCTCCTGCAATAATTAAGACCATTCTATTAGCATTCTAAACCATTTGCTGTACCCATACATTAACAATTTGTAATTCCTGTACTAGGACATTGAGATCTCTCTGCATCTCAGAGTTCTGCAATCTTTCACCATCTTGACAACATTGTCTGTATTATACTTACTGCCAAAATGGGCGATTTCAAATTTTGCCAGATTTTTATTCAGTCACTTAAACTATTTATATCCCTATCCATTCCTCATATCCTATAAAGAACTTTTTAACCTATCTTTGTGTCATCATGAGTCACCAAATCTTCAGTCCCTTCTTCAAAGTCTTTGCATACAGAACAAGCAATTGAGTCCCAGTACTGATGCCCATGGCACAGCACTTGTTAAGTTTGCTTTTCTGATTTTTTCCAGAGTATATGTACATTATAACACGCATCCACCCCCACCTCCTCCCCCACCCCACCCCCAACTGTATCTTTCTGACACCTCATTGTCTTAATTATTTGCTTCCCAAAATTATTCACCAAAAACCTTTCAGAGCAATTGCAGAAAGATCTGATTTTTCTGAACAATTTGGCAGTGCTCAAATTCAAGTCACTTTCTGTTGCCAAGGCAATAATCCTGTGACCAGGTAAATGCAAGAATATGTTCCTGAGCAGTGCAGGCATATAGAAGAGAAAGTATTTGAAAAACCATGCTACAACCTGTATTTTTACACGTGCATTGCGTGTCTAGTGAAGCAATTTTGCAAAGCAACAAATGGTCTCTTGTAAGAGTTTGAAAAATGGCATGAAGTGTTTGATTTATTCCATTCTAGCCTCTTTCTAGTCTCATTTTAATCACACCACCATCACTGGTTGTGCTATTAACTGGCAAGGCTTTCATTTCTGGAATATTCTTCCTATGTCTCCCAACTTTCTCTTTAAGATGCTTTTTTACAGCTTCTTATTTGACTACGATTTTAGTCATCTTCCATTATGTATCTTCGATCTGAATATTGTTGTTTGACTGTCCAATGAATACCCTTGTAATATTTCACTATATTAAAGGTGTTATATACATATGAGTCGTTGTTGTTATAGTTTCATGTGAAATTGGCCCTGAAATGCAGTTACAATTACAGAAATCCATGTAATTAAAGCAAGGTTCATCATAAATTTCAATGATTGGATTCCAATCACATTCAGCCCAATCTTTTACACTGCACCAATACGCACCATGCGCCACAACAATGTTGATCTCAGAGATCAAGATATTTTTCACTGAAAGAAAACTAGCTGCAAAAGCAACGCGTCGTTGCTGCAGTTGTACTGCAGTCCTACACAAGATGACATGAATTTGCTCGTTCAATTTCAGAACAAAGCCTAGGTGCTGAACCCTTCGCATTTATAGCGATTTGAAAGTTTGGCTGTATCAAGCAGCCGTTTTCCTGTAATAACATCAATCCAAACTGATGGACTGGGAGCAACAGCTGTGCTCTTGTGAAAAAATGGTGGCACCTGTAATTTTTCTGGGGCATTCTGATAAAAGACCATCGATCTGAAACATTAACTCTTGTCGCTCCACACAGCTATGACCTGACCTGCTGAGTATTTCCATCTTTGTTTTATTTCAGATTTCCAGCATTGGCTGTTTTGCCCTGTGAATTCCAATTCTTGCAAGTGATCACCTGTGCAAAAGGAAAGCGATTTCGTTTAAAAGGTGCAGAGCTCCCTGGACCGGCACTATCTCACGTTAAGGTGTTGAACGGTGTAACTGCGACAATGCTATTTTCACAAAAGAAAATGGCTTGCTTTCGCGTGAAGATGTGAATGGACAGATCGGGCCCGGCCCGACCATGCAAGCGGGAATTACCAGGGGGTTTCTAAATCCTCCTGTCGATTTTCCTGCTCCTTGGATGCTGCCTGAACTGCTGTGCTCTTCCAGCACCACTCTAATCCAGAACCTGGCTTCCAGCATCTGCAGTCATTGTTTTCACCTAAACGTTTACTCTCCCTGGTGCTGGATCAATAAGTATGTGTGTGTATGTGTACGCGCGCTTATATTCATCGGGGACGCGCGGCTAGTAAAACTATTAGATGAGATTCCCTCCTGTGTGGAAACACGCCCTTCGGCCCAACAAGTCCACACCGACCCTCCAAAGGGGAACCCACCCAGACTCATTTCCCTCTGACTAATGCACCTAACGCGATGGGCAATTCACCTGACCTGCACATCTTTTGGAAAGGATTAGTTAGGGGTGCACAATAAATGCTGGCATAGCCAGTGATGCCTTCATCCCAAAAAATGCATGAAAACTGATAACTTCTCCATCCGATACTCCGCCGAAAGAAATTATTAAACCCCATGGAAGTTAGAGCCGACATTGTATTTTACATCATTCACCTTATCAATGGCACGCTTGCTGTTTCCCGAAAACCAGGCCTGACACACAATGCTGGGGCGAGAATGGGCGCCTGGTCTTCCTGATAGTATTGTACTGACACAGATATCTTTCCAAAACCGCCTTTGCGTCAATTGCTACAGCGTTAATGCCTCGTTTTGTAAATGGCAGTAATACTGCAATGGATACAATCTACTGTATCGATTTAATGCTAACATGGTCGGCCTCTGAATTAAAATAAAACAACAGTGCATGCTGGAAATCCGAAACAAAAGGATGTGTAGGTGTACTTGCTGCCTGGTACAAGTTACAGTTCTCAGGAAGGATCACTCGACCCGAAACGTTAACTCTGATTTCTCTCCACAGATGCCCTGCCAGACCTGCTGAGCTTTTCCCAACAATTTATGTTTTTTTTGTTGTTTCTGATTTGCAACAGCCGCATTCGGCACAACTTACATGTCTTGTACTGGGCGGACAAGTGGAGAACCGCTCAGTCTCTATCTTTAACAGTGCTGGGTCCCCAGTGCATACAGTCACCAAGGAAGTCGAAGGACAGCAACTTATAGGAATGCAAAAGTGTCAACATTTACTGTTTTCTAGCTATAGAAACAGAGAGAGAGTTGTTAATTCCAATAATGACCATTAGATACAAGCAGTTGATGCTTTTTCAAAACGCGCAGTTGTGAAGTTTTCAATCTGTGGTTTAGTATTTGGATTCGACCGGAAATTATAAATTGAAGGCGCTTCGCTGTTGATCTGCAAATCAAACGGTAAAAGACTGGCTTGCTCGGTAGCTGTCCATTATACCCACTGTCATTTTGAGGATAATTGCTCCAGCAATTTCTGTTATAGATCTCCAGCATCCGCAGTTTTTTTTAAAAATTATTTTTTTCTGCTTCTTGGCACTGCGTATTTCACTCAGCTCTCTGTGATCAGTTTCAGCAGCTTCGGGAAAGGGAGAGCATTGCGCGGTAGGGAGTGGGGGGGAATAGTGCTGCTAAAGAGAATTCCCCTTTGTTCACTGTCCCCTGTCCCCGAGAAAGCGGGTCACAAAGAAAATGCCCCCTCCCCCGAATAGTGGAAAAGGTAGGGAACAAATCAGAAAATAACTGCGACAAGTTGAGGCCAGATTGTCCCTTGTGTGTATATATTTTTGCGAGAGTTTTAGATTGAATAACCTATTAGCAAAAAAAAATTCTAAATCCTCCTGTTCAGTTTCAGTGGGCAGTACCAGGGTTGGTAGCATTGAATATCCCAACAGATCCAGCCAGCCACACTCGCATCAGTTGTATGACTCTTTGATCTTTTGCTTAAATTCTGTGTCCTATGATCCTGCCCCACTAGCTACCTGATGAAGGAGCAGCGCTCTGAAAGCTAATGCTTCCAAATAAACCTGTTGGACTATAAACTGGTGTTGTGTGATTTTAAACTTTGTCCACCCCTATCCAACACCGGCACCTCCATATTGTATTGTATTGTGATAAACTTTCTCCAGTAATGAATGCTCACGGAAAATGTTAATATACCTGCAAATCTCCACACCCAGCAGATCAGTGAACTGTAACATGGAAGTGAGTTTGAGTTGTAAGGTTGGATTGTGAAAGTGGTGGGTTACAATGGAAACTTTCAAAGTACCATGGGGGGTACTGACGGCTATACAGTGCTCCACCCCGGAACTCGTTTGTAGTTTGTTTTGAGCAACTGTTACTCACCTGAAAAACAATGGCAACACACCGTGAGTACTGCGAACCCGAGCTAGGAACAGCACACGGTGGAAATGTTCAGGAGGCCACACAAAAAGAAGTCTGTGAACAGTAGCCAGAATAAACTTTCCAGGTCGATTACCGTTTGTCAGAATTGGCAGCGGGTTGGGCTGGAAGGCGTGGAGGTGGGGGCGGGGGGGGGGGGGGGGGGGAAGAATGGTGCGGAAAATATGCAAATCAGTGATCTTCTTGGCCCATTGCCTTTGAGAGTAAAGTCGAGTTTATCCCATCTCTTAAACAAAGCTCAGACCTCCCTCAGGCTGTTGAATACATAAGTCTGTCCCAGTACTAACAATGGATCTGAAATCTGGGATATGGTTAGGGACAGCGTGTAAAACATTACAGGACACCCTTTAGGGTTGAGACAGTGATAGTCACGGAAACATACCCTTCGGTCCAACTCGTCCATGTTGACCAGATATTCTAACCTAATCTAATCCCATTTGCCAGCATTTGGCCCATATCCCTCTAAACCCTTCCTATCTTAGTATGTATCTCGATAAAGAAGTCTTTCTGTGTTGGAAAACAGTGGGAATGATGGATCCTCGATAGCACAGGCAGAGCTAAGCTGCATAACGGGAGAATAGAAAGACAGGAAGACTACTCGTGCAAGTAGGGTGGGGTTCAGACTGATCATTCATGTCGTGTATTATTGTGTAAACAAGCATGTGAGTATAACTGGGAAAACTTCTCTCCCTTTGAGTTCCTCAGTGATGAATTAGCCTGAACGTTCTACTTTAAGAATTCAACTTCTGGCAAATAGTTCCATACTTGTTTGTTTTATGCGCTATGAAATCTTGGTTGGGTGCCTTGTACGCTTCGTGTTACATTTCACGTACTTTGTCCTTTCAGGTGATACGATATTGGGGTGTGAGGGCTGTGAAGAAGGGGTAGACCTCTGGGCTGGTATCGCTGGCCCATTCCGCGTTGGGCCGCTTCTACGGCCAGCTCACAACTCAGCCTCCAACTGAGTTAGCATGTGAGAGCGGCCACATGCCACTCCAGGAAATGCCGTTGACAGGGAACTCCCACCAGGAGAGGGGGCCTTGCCTCGTCCATTCAGGCCTGACTTGGAGAAGCCGGTGTTGGACTGGGGTGTACAAAATTAAAAATCACACAACCCCAGGTTATAGTCCAACAGGTTTACAATCTTATATTCCACAACCACCCGATGAAGGAGCGGCGCTCCAAAAGCTAGTGCTTCCAATTAAACCTGTTGGACTATAACCTGGTGTTGTGGGATTTTTAACTTCGACCATTTAGGCCTGACTTGGCTTGTGGTTCCGAGGAGCTGGCTGGATGAGACCATTCAAAGTTCCCAAGATCTTGAAGGAAGGTCAGCACTCTGCTCCAGATGTCCTGGGCAGTGCCTGCGTCCGGGTCTGTTGTTCCCCCTCTGGACCGGACCGTGTGTGTGCAGAAATGTGTGTGTGAGGCTGACAGCATGCAACTCTCCCTCACCTACAAATTACATGGCCATTTTTGCTGGATTTCTCTTCATTCTTACTTTCGTGCGATTGTTTACCACAACCTTTACATTGGAAGCTATTGAATGGGTAGTTTTGTAGAGTACCACATTCTAACGCAAGGCCATTGAGCTGAAATGTTCTTGTTTGCTTCTCCACAGTTGTTCTCTGACCTGCTGGCTGTCTCCAGCATTTTCTGTTTCCAGTTCTTGCTAATCATGAACGTGGAAACATAGTAGAGATGAGCAGGAATAGGTCATTCGCACCAACCCCTCCTCCCCCCCCCTCCCCCCAACCCAGCCTGCTCCGCCATTCATTTTGATAACAGCTGTTCATTCTACTCAATATCCTCATCCCTCCAGGTCCCTTGATGCTGTTAACCACAAGAACTGCATCTGCTTCTTGAAATCATGATGTTTTGAACTCAACCACTTTTACCACTCTCTGGGTGAAGAAATTTCTCCTCATCTCAGTCCTAAAAGGGTTACCCTTTATCCTTAAACTATGACGCCTGATTCCGGACTCCCCCACCATAGGGAACATCCTTCCTGCATCTAACTTCTCTAGTCCTGTTAGAATATTATAGGTTTCTCTGAGAGTTTCCCCTCATTCTTCTAAACTCCAGTAAAGACAATTCTAAGCGACTGGATTAGACCATGAGACATAGGAGCAGAAATTAGGCCAATCGGCCCATCGAGTCTGCTCCACCGTTCAGTCCTGGCTGATAAGTTTCTCAGCCCCATTCTCCCACTTTCTCCATGTAACCCCTAATTCCTTTGATACTCCAGAACCTATCTATCTCAGTCTTAAATATACTCAATGACCTGACCTCCACAGCCTTCTATCTCCATCTCTCCTCATGTTAATCCTGCAATCCCTGGAATCAGTCTTGTAAACCTTCAGTGCTCTCTCTCTTTCTCTCTCTCTCTGTCTCTATGACAAGGACATCCTTACTCAGGCAAGGAGACCAAAACTACACGCAGTACTCCAGGTGTGGCCTCATCAATGCCAGGTATAATTGCACAAACCATCCTGGTTCAATGTTGTGACTTGTTTGGTTCTCAGCATGTTGTGTTTTAGTATTCATGTTGGTATTTTGACATTGCGAGTAAATGACTGACGAAAGTCAATGTTGCTCACTCAGTCACTGTCGATTCTCCTGTTCCGGCCTACGGTCGTTCTTCTATCACCAGCGTCATTGCAACCCCATCAATCTTCCAATGAGGGCGGATGCTTCAGAGCTGACGCCTCTCAGTTATAAATGTTGGCGCTGAACGATCATGACTTTCTTTCAAAATCAGTTTAGTTTTACGTGTGTGACATGTTTTAAACAATAGTATTCAAAGTGCGCTCGTCAAACGTCAAAAAATGCAAAACGTTTCCGGTTCCCATAAGTTAATACTAAAATAGATCACTTTAAATTGGAACGGTAAAAACAATGACTGCAGATGCTGGAAACCAGATTCTGGATCAGTGGTGCTGGAAGAGCACAGCAATTCAGGCAGCATCCCAGTTGTGCTCTTCCAGCACCACTGATCCACTTTAAATTGGAAGTCGAATCAAGAATTTATGATTTTTTTTCTTTGTTTAGATTGAAACGTTTTCAGTGCGTTGCTGAGGTACATCCAACGAGTCATGTTGGTAATTTAGGCATTACTTATAAATCTTCAGAACTTCAAAACCAGGATTCACAAAAAGATGGAAGGTATGAGGGTGGAGAGTTGATTGTACAATTTTCAGCACCTTTCCACAGAGGCTGCTAATACAGTGTCTGTTTCCGATCAAGAATGATCTGGTGTCTGGGAGGTCAGCAAATCCAATGTAATTAAACTCCTGAACGAGATGCCCTACAGAACATGAAGGAAATGCGTCCAGTCATTTTACCGCCAGAAATCATTATTTACTTCAAGTCCCAGGTGATACCAGATTGAAGTTACATTTACAAGTAATGCTGATTCTAATTGTTTCAGTAAATAATATAGAGTACTGCATCACACAAACCAGAGAGAGTAAATGTTTGGTTCCTGGTCTGTGATCTAACTTAGAAGTCTCTTTATTAGCTTGGAGTTATCCAGGATGAGATCAGTCAGCACTCCCTTTTCTAAACAAAATAAAGAACAGCGAAAGTAAAAATCCGAAACGAAAACAGAAATTTGCTGGAGAAACTCAACAGGTCTGACAGCATCTGTAGAGAGGGAAACAGAGTTAACCTTTCTGAGCGGAATTTTGAAGAAGAGTCGCTGGCCTCGAAACGTTAACTCTGTTTTCTGTCTCCCCAGATGTTGTCAGACCCTGCTGAGTTTCAGGGAATCTCTGTTCCTCTTTGGTTCCGATGTCCAAAATCCGCATTATTCCGTATTAGGAAGCCGTGGTAAAAATTCCTCTCAGATTTGGATTCTTCAATCTAAGGGAAGTGTTCATGCGAGAGATACTGATATCTGGAGTGAACTAATGGAAAGCGATCCCTGTGCTATCCCACAGAACGAATACAGTTGCCAAGTGGTTACCGCGAGAATTCGCTGGCACAATAAATAATGTGTGCATTGTTGGAAGGTGCTTTCTTTAATTATTCATAAAAAATATTTAATAAAACTTATAGTCTGTACAATTGGAGGAGAATTAGGAGACATTACAAAGAGTGCTTACTTCCCATATATACTGCTATATTATATTTCCAGGAAAACAGATTGCCGTTTACACAAAATTTACAGTTTCAATATATACATTCAATTTAAAGCGTAGAATACATACATATATATATAGACAGTGCATTAATAACGGCTGGTGTCAAATTGCTGAGCTCCACTGCATTCTCAGAAAGAGAACTGTGCTCGAGAAGTGATTTTACCAACAGAATGGACCATTGCCAACTTCAGTAAAATTCCTATGGGATCCATACAATGAACGGGATGGGGTGGGGGGGGGGGGGTGGGGGGAGAGAGAGAGAGAGAGGCAGAGTATCCAGTTCCTAACAGCACCTTAACCTGACAACCAGCTGGACGCACTGTGCACTTTCCACGCAAAACTGTTTCTTTTTACTGTTGTCTTTAACAGGGAGACGTTAAGGAAATCGACTTTATATATATATATATATAGGCGTAATTGTATTGTTAATGTATCGAAGTAAATATCTGTACCGTTTCGGAAAAGGGCTCCAAACTTCGGTAACATCGCAGATGTTAAACTGCAGCGGGATATTGGGGCCCGGGAGCTGTAACCAGCGCTGACTCCTTTACAAAAAAAAACACTGGACATCAGAAAAGGTATCAGAAATGCTTGGAGAAACTCTCATCTGTGGAGAGAGAGAAAGCAGTGTTCACGTTTCTGGTCTACTGAGTCTTCTTCAGAAAGGGAATCTTCAGTTCTGAAGATGGGTCACTGGACACGAAGTGTTAATTCTGCTTTGACTCCTTTTATGGAATTATGATTTGGAGCTGCCGGTGTTGGACTGGGGTGGACAAAGTTAAAAATCACACAACACCAGGTTATAGTCCAACAGGTTTAATTGGAAGCACTAGCTTTCAGAGCACTGCTCCTTCATCAGGAAGGAGCGGCGCTTCGAAAGCTAGTGCTTCCAATTAAACCTGTTGGTTTATCGAATTAGTCTTTAAGAAAGCACTTTAGCAAGGTGCTCAGTTAGATAGGGACAAATGTTGTTTTAGTTTGAATCCAGCTGAAATAGCCCGCCTAAAACCAACTTGTGTTGGTTAAAACAAAACGTTCAGGTGCTGCTGAGTTCGATGCAAGCACCCTTTTATTCCGTTTGGCAATAACTGACGGCATTAAAATACTGAGACTGGGTGAAAAAGAAGGCACATTTGAATTCTCTGCATTAATCGGAACCTCAAGAGAAAAGACCTTCTCCCAGCCCGAGATAAACCAAACATAAGATAGAGCATCTCAGTCACTGTTTCGGATAGCTTGTTTCTCCGTCTAACACGGAAATGCTCAAACCTAACTTAAAGACCAGCTAGCGTCAATCCAGCAATATGTTCTTCATTTGCTGCTGTCGGCAGCGCTTTAAGACTTGCATAAGGTTTACAGTGTGTTTAATGGAACACAAATGGTTCCTTTCAGATGAAGATTCGGCTACATGTTAAAGGCAGTACCGTCTCATGCTAGAATGTCAATCGACGAAGATGTCAATTGCGTTTATAGATGTATCTAAATGCAAATATCAGTGAGCAGGAGAACTCTCAGACAAAAGAACGCCCCGATGAGTGAGTCGTGATACCAATTCGATCCCAGTATATTGAACACTCTCTGCTCATTCCTGAAGAAGGGCCTGTGCCCGAAACGTCGAATCTCCTGTTCCCTGGATGCTGCCTGACCTGCTGTGCTGTTCCAGCAATAAAGTTTCAACCCAGTATATTTCCACCGTACTGTAGGCCAACGGAAGATGGAAGAAGATGTAGCACATAGTGAACCAAGCCAAATCTATGAATAAAGGGTCAAGTTAAAAATCACACCACACCAGGTTATAGTCCAACAGGTTTAATTGGAAGCACTAGCTTTTGGAGCGCTGCTCCTTCATCAGGTGGTTGTGAAGGAGCGGCGCTCCGAAACCTAGTGCTTCCAATTAAACCTGTTGGACTATAACCTGATGTTGTGTGATTATTAACTTTGTCCACCCCAGTGCAACACCGGCTCCTCCAAGGAAGAAGGGTAAGCCATTCGGGACTGCGATGGGGAAGAATTTCTCCCCTCAGAGAGTTGCGAACCTGTGGAATTCTCCCACCCCCACTGGAAGCTGTTGAGGCCAGTACATTAGATATAGTCAAGAGGGAGCTGGAGGTGGTTCGTGTGGCTAAAGAGATTAAGGGGTATGGAGAAAGGGTGGGAATGGGATGCTGAGCCTGCATGATCAGCCATGATCATATTGAATGGTGGTGCAGGCTCGAAGGGCCGAATGGCCTATTCCCGCTCCTGCTTTCTATGTTTCTAAGTTAGTCCATCCTCCAAAAGCCCTCCGTTCACTGTTCTGCTATCTGAATTCCCGCGGCGCTAACAGGGGCCAAGTCCTGTGATTGAATCTCGGGACTAGAGGGTTTCCACCTGGGCACTGGCCGCTTTGAAAAAATTTTAAAAAAAAACTGTTAACAAGATCAACCAGGAACCGCCATGACTGGGAAAGCTTGTGATTTCAAGTAAACTTGTTAGACGATGACTTAGTGTGGTGTGACTTCTGACCTTGTCATGACTATGACCAACAAAGGTCTTGTAAGCTTTATAAATGGAACATTTACACCGTCACTATATATATTTTTCTTTAATTTTACAATCAGTGGTTGCCTTTACAACAAGGCGCAACCCACCCTCGGGTCTGCGGGCCTGTGAAGGACCTATTTCAGAGGGGAGAAAGGTTCACTCTGTCTGTACTAGTGGTGCTTGAGGTTAATGCATGTTCAGTAGCTCTGCACTCAGTAATCTTAGACAATTACAGGCAGCTAGATCGCGGGTGGCCGTTACTGCGTTCAGGAAATCAGAGGTAGCCAACAGATATTGAAAACAGCACTTCATAAAACATAATTCTTTAAAGGTGCGGAATTTGTATTTCACCCGCGCCTGCATTGTGAGGCTGTAAACTCGGTTACGCAATGTTAAATCTATTTTCTGTTCCACCCCATCTGCAGTGAGAATGTTATGTCCTGCTTAAGGTTTTATCACAGGAAGTAAGAGCCGAAAGTTTATTTCATTGCTAGTCCTGAGCTTTTCTAAAGCAACTAACTTGGAAAGGTGCGCGCACCATACCTTGCAAATAATAGTTTGGAAAAATGTCGGAGTTGAAATCCCCACTTGTTTTATGATTTCTTGTCATTTGGGGCGACGTTGGAACGCTACAGTAAATACACTTCATCTGCGCCCATGACCTTGGGCCCCAGGCGGGAAGTCTGACCTGAACCAGCACAAGAGATAATGAACGACAGAATGGTTAGTGACACCCATAACAGTGCACTCATGTTCACAGCCAATTGCTCTCTCGTCGAGATGGAAGTCTAAGTTGAACGCATACACTGTCATCATCTTACAGCAATTGAGGTTATTCTGTTTTAGACTGTCCTCTCAGACAGGAACCAGCCAAGCAGTTCGGCATGGGGCGGGGAGAAGGAGGGGTAGCAGGATGTCTCCTCGAACCCCAACCGCCTCTTTCCTCCCCACCCCACCCCACCCCACCCCCCGCCTCTTTCCTCCCCATTTCTGCATTTCTTTGGATTCTTTGCTTTTTTTAAAAAAAAATAAAGTCAACACTTCGACCGTTTACATTTCTGAGTTCATTTCATTCTCAGCAATGATTCTGCCAGAATTGCTTAGCAACATTGCCTCCTCTAACAGCACCGCTAGAATAAAAAAAATAAAGTCAACACTTCGACCGTTTACATTTCTGAGTTCATTTCATTCTCAGCATTGATTCTGCCAGAATTGCTTAGCAACATTGCCTCCTCTAACAGCACCGCTAGAAACAAGCTTATCGGTCACTCATTTCAATGCAGCTTGTCCTGGGGAGTAGAATTGCTTCCGTATTGTGTACATCAGTGACCCCGCATCAAAAATAACTCACTACATGGGAAGACTTTGGAACTCCACTAGAGACTGAATTAGGGACATGCAAGTCTAAGTTCTTCAGCAATTTACTTGCATTTATTGTATTAAAAATCAAACAGACCACAGTTTATTGACTATTATTGACTCCAAATGATGCTCTGTGAACAATCGATCTTGCCTACTTAAAGCGAATGCCTCACTTTGCAAATAAAACAATTCGCACATCCTTTTCATATGAGTCGAATAGATTCAGTTAGTGTGTCAGTAAAATAAACTGTTGAAAGAAAACAGTAGATAAGTGCAGGCAAGATTGACGTTCTCAATGATGGAGTCGTAGAGCACGGAAACAGACTCTTCGGTCCAATGCCAAACATAATCCCAAACTAAATAGTCCCACCTGCCTGCTCCTGGCCCATGCGCCTCCAAACCTTTCCTATTCATGTGTTTATTTAAGGGTCTTTTTAAACATTGTGCCCACCTCCACCACTTCTTCAGGAGATTCATTCCACACGCCAAATACCCACTGTAAAAAAGTCCCTCCTGTGTTTTTAAAATCTCTCTTTTCTCATCTTAAAAATGTGACCCCTAGTCTTGAAATCTCCCACCCTATGGAAAAGACACTTACCATTAACTCTATCTATATTTCGCATGATTTTATAAACTTTTAGAAGGATACATCTCAACTTCCTACGGGTCCTGTGAGAAAATCCCAGTCTATCCAGCCTTTCTTTATAACTCAAACCTTCCATAGCTGGCAACATCCTGGTAAATCTCTCCTGAACTCTCTCCAGGTGAATAATATCCTTCCTGTAACTGCTCACCAGAACTGGTCACAGTATTCCAGAAGAGGTCTCACCAATATCCCGATACAACCTCAGCATAAGTTTGCGACTCGTATACTCAAATGACTGAGCAAGCACGCCAAATGCCTTTTTATTCGTTCTGTCTACATGTGGCACAAGTTTCAAAGAATTATGCACCTGAACCCCTTGGTCCCTCTTTCATGTTTTTTGTGTGTGTTAGAGATAACGGTCCATTGAAGCGCTACCATTGAATGGGATATCCGAGAGGCGAAATCATTAAAGCAGTTCTATACTGTGCACACAAGAGCAGGTCGAAGTCTGGGAATTCTGTGGCTGGTACCTTCTCACTCCCCAGTGCCCGTCCAGCATCTACAAGTCAGGAGGGCGATGGAATATTCTTTAGTTTCCTGGATGGGTGCAGGTGCAACAACACTCAAGGAGACCATCCAGGAGAAAGAACAATCCACCACCTTCAATATTGACTCTGTCCGGCCCTTCACCACCCCCGCCCTCTCCCTCCCACTCCCTCCCCCTCCCCTCCCCCACGCCCTCACATACACACAGGCAGCACCGTGTGCCAACTCCAAGAGGCTGTGAAGCAACTTTTTTGAGGTTACTTTAGCACACCTTCCAAATCTCCAACCTCTATCGCCTAAACATGGCAAGGGTAGCAGATATATGGGAGCATGCCCCACCCCCTGCAAGTACCCCTCCAAACCACTCAACATCCCGCTGTTTCTTCACTGTGACGGGGTCAAAATCCTGAAATGTCCATCCTAACAGCACTGTGGGCGTACCTAGCGCCGAACTGCGGACGGATTACGAGAGCAGCTCAACACTACTGTCTCTATGACAGTCGCCATGGGTAATAAATGTGGGCATGACGGCCACAACATGTCAGCGAATACAGAAAGAGCGTATCCATTAACACTTCATTCAAAGAAACCCTTTCTACCCCCGAAATTGAACATTGGTACCACTTTTCTGTGATATTCACTCCTACAATGTGCAGACCGAATTTAGAATTGTCCACGAGGTAATTTTCTTTTCACAACCTATGAATCACTGAATTGTAATTCAACAGAACAGCGCGGCTCTCTGAATTCAGGTGCTAATTTATTAAATCTAGTTTTCGTTTAGATGGATGGGAAGGGTTGGGGGTGCGATTGCGATGTTGATAATTCCCAAATAGATTGGTTAAATGTTAATCTGTGAGATGGAAAGATGTGGTCTCCGCAAGGATAAAGCTGTTCAATGCTCGCAGTCTGGGTCTTCCGCTCGCAGCTGCCTCCCGTTTGTTAGCACATGTTAGTAATGATCAAAACCAGACCGTCCGCTAAAGGGATGCCCCCGCTGGGGCAATTCAGTGATCAAATTGCAAATAATGACTGAAAGTGGGCGCTAAGTCACGCTACAGAGAGCAGATGGAGTGGATTTTGCATTTAAGTGAACTTCCCAACCTGTCAGCGCCGTCCCCAGAGGACTTTGTTTAACATTTCTGAGCATCAACTGCTACATTGGAGTCAGTCTTTCGCCCCATTTCAAATGGGCCCTGTGTGTCTGTGTGTTGATATGTGACTTATAATCCAATCCGCCACATGCTGGGGGAACAGGGGGACATGTGTCTTTCTCTGTTATTGCTACAGGCTCCCCTCACACACACAGACACACAGACATACACCCAGTCTGCATTCCCCCTAGGTCTGGAGGCGAACCTGCCTCCCAGCGCCTCACTGCAACCCGGCGCCTCTGAGCGTTAGTCAGCCCCCAGCAGCGCTCAGCTTCGTGTCCAATCCGCTTCGGGATGCCCCTGGCCTCTCGTCGACCATTCGGCCGGGCGCTACCTGCAGCCACACGCTTCCACCGCCATGTCCTCGTACTGTTTATAGACCACATTGTTGCCCGAGTCAATGTAGAGAATGCTGATGGCGCTGAGTTTGGATGGAACACAGCAACTGGGTGGCGTGGAGTCCGGCTCCATGGAGTTCATCAGCGTTTGTATGATGGCGTGGTTAGTGGGCTCCAGGTGGGATCTGAGTGGGAAATCACAGATCCCTTCGCAATGGTACGCCTCGTAATCCAAAGGCGCGATGATCCAATCATCCCAGCCCAGCTCCTTGAAATTAACGTGAAGCGGTTTCCGGCTGCATCTCGATTTGACTTTTCTCCCACTTCCTCTGCTGGGCCTGCTCGTAAACGCAGTTCTCCTTTTCCTCCGGCGCTTGACACTGGGTTCATTGCCGACTCGTAGCGAGAACGATCCACCCAGTGACTTGATCTTATCTCTGATCTCCCGGAAGAGGGTTTCCCTTTTCCTGGTGTTGCTGAACGCCACAAGAAGCGCTTTCTCCTGGGGCTGCAGATCAGAGCGATTAAATCCCAGCAGTCTGGGGTCTAAAACCTCCTGGGAGTATTCGGAAATCATTTCCACATCTAAACACAGCACGCTCGCACTGATGTGGCTTTTCAGTAATGCCCACACGTCGAACACTTGCCACTCGGATGAATCGTTGTCCAGGATGTCAACTGTCCGCGAATCCACCCTGCCCGGGCTCTGATTGCCCGGCTCCACACACGGATACAGCAACATCCGATAGACGCTCCCTCCCCGGGATAGCGCCTCCTGCAGGTCCGCCGGCAATGTCCGGAAAATCCTCAGCTCAGCTCCCACCAGCTCGTCGCTGTCCTGCAGCTTGGAGATGTCAAACAGGTATCTCTGTTTCTTACCCACGGAGATTCCGTCTGCAAGACAGAAAAGACCAGAGACTGAAACTCAGCACGGACCGTGAATCCAGAAATGGGAGAAAATTGCACAAGGAAGAAATTAAAATCAACGACCAACAAAAAAAAAACAAAAATTGCTGGAAAAGCTCAGCAGATGATGAAAAGTCGAAGCGTTGACTTACTCTCTCTCCATGGATGTTGCCTGACCCACTGTGATCTCCAGCACTGTTTTTTGTTGTTATTTTCAGTACAGATCCCAGCATCTGCAGTAAGTTGGCAGCGTCTGTGCTCTGAGGAAGAGTCACTGGACCCAAAACGTTAATTCTGATTTCGCTCCACAGATGCTGCCAGACCTGCCGAGCTTTTCCCAGCAATTTTTGTTTTGTTTCTGACATACAACATCCGCAGTTCTTTCGGGTTTTAGAAATTAAAATAATATTCGATTAAAATCAAGCGAAAAAAGCTGAACATTCAAGTTTAAGTACAATCAAGTACACGTTTGAAATGGTTGTAATTTTTTTTTTAAATGCTGTTCAGTGTTCAAGGAAATATACTGGAAAACATCTAATTGGACCTTTTTAAATAAGTTTAATTTTAGCTGAAGTCCTGAACTAGAGGGCATAGGTTTAGGGTGAGAGGGGAAAGAGACCTAAGGGGCAACTTTTTCACGCAGAGGGTGGTACGTGTATGGAATGAGCTGCCAGAGGATGTAGTGGAGTCTGGTGCAGTTGCAACATTTAAGAGGCATTTGGATGGGTATTTGAATAGGAAGGGTTTGGAGGGATATGTGCCGGGTGGGACTAGATTGGGTTGGGATATCTGGTTGGCATGGACGGGTTGGACCAAAGGGTCTATTTCCTTGCTGTACATCTCTATGGACTCTATGTCTCTAAATATAACTTTACACGCTTAAAATGGTTGCATTTATTTTTTTTAGAAAGGATTGCTATTCATTGTTCAAAAACATTTTTATATAAGTTTCAATTTAGCTGAAGTCTTATACCGTTAACCTGCCTGTCGACACCTCGCCATTCCCACCCCTCTTTTTTAATGTTACCCTCCTTGCTGCATATTTATGTTGTAGACTTTTGCGAAACATTTAAGTTGGCAACAACAGGGGTTCACTAAACTGAAGGAGCACTTTGGACTTTCTTTGCAGCAGTAAGTCACTGTGGTTTCTACCCGAGTCACCTGTTTGTAAACTTTGTGACACCATACCTTTACCTTCTCACCCATTCTATCCCCGTGTGGCCAAGTAAAAACAGCTTCCCCAAATGGACCTGATCTCGTCGCAGAGACTGTGTTGTCAAATGTGCTCTGTCGATATACCCCAAGCTAAGTTGAGCGTACGAAAACTGTAAGCATTGCATTTTAATGTGAAATTTTAAAAAAGGTATCCGCGAGAGTGACAGCTGCAGGTAAGCTGCATAAAGATACAGGAGCTGAGCCACAGAGATTGACAGTCCTTGACCTGATAAAATCATGGAGATGTACAGCACTGAAACAGACCCTTCGGTCCAACCCATCCATGCCGACCAGTATCCGCGAGAGTGACAGCTGCAGGTAAGCTGCATAAAGATACAGGAGCTGAGCCACAGAGATTGACAGTCCTTGACCTGATAAAATCATAGAGATGTACAGCACTGAAACAGACCCTTCGGTCCAACCCGTCCATGCCGACCAGATATCCCAATCCAATCTAGTCCCACCTGCCAGCACCCGGCCCATCAAATCATCATCACCAAATTCCTACCATAATATCCAGAGAGTCAGCATTAACTAAAACCATTAGGAACCAGCAATATTCATTTACAAGAATAAAGTAAGATTTAGGAGTGCGATGTCATAATGTGACTACAATAAATCAGATTAAATAATGATCATTCGTCTGGCTGTGTGCGACCAAAACAACCCTCAAGAAGGCAAAACCCAGGCCAGAGTGAGAGCCTGGTTGGCACTCCTGCCATTGGGCACAACACGGATCTCCTCCATCATCAATGCACAATGACTGTACCTTCTACAGGATAGATGCCAGTTACTCATTTGACAGAGTTTCTCTTTTACCATCCCCGCATTGACAAGAATGGCTTCTCCTTTGCACATTACCCTGATGTAGACATACTTGTTGTTGCTTCAGAAACAGCAGGTTAATATCTGGAATTAGAGTGGTGCTGGAAAAGCACGGCAGGTCAGACAGCATCTGAGGAACAGGGAAATCACCACTCTAATCATGACTCTAATCTCCAGCATCTGCAGTCCTCAATTTCGCTTAACATCTGGAATTCACTTTCCCACAAATATTGGAAGCCCCATCAGGACAAGAATTGTAGAGGTTCAAAGAGAACCTCCATCCTCATCTTCTAAAAGAAATGAGAGAAAGGCAATGGATATAGTCTTCCCAGCACCATCCACATGCCAAGAAGGAATATTTAAAAATTGGAAACCTCGAACATGGGAAATACACAAAAACTTCATTAACAATCATCGTGACTGTCCATCGTTGTAAACCTAATCACTAAACACTTCATTATTACAATAGTCATTACATACCCATAGAAAATAAAGCGCAAGCGAATAAATCTACTTTGATTTTTCTTATGAATTCTTTGTTTTGTCCTCTTCTGCTGAAGTAATTTTTTTAACTTCCTGGTTCATTTATCTCCATCTTACTGAAATCTGAGCCATTGCAGTTCAGAGGCTGTTTACCAGTCTAAGATCTGAAATAGATCCCTTTGAGGAACATTGGGCTGGTTGGACTTGTGTCCAATTGAGTTTAGAAGAGTAGGAGGTGACCTTTAAGAAAATAAATACAGAATGCAGGCATTGCCACGTGGGCCAGTCCAGGCACCAGCAGTTTCGTCCCTCAAGGACATTAGTGAACCAGATGGGGATGTCCCCATGGTCATCATTACGCTCTTAATTCCAGACGTTTTGCAGTGGGAATTCAAACCTGGGTACCCAGGATATTACTTGGGTGTCTATAATAACAGTCTCTAGATAATATCACTAGGCCAACGCAAGATCCAAAGGATTCTGAGCAGGTTAGAGAGAGTATTTCCTCTTAAGGGAAGAACTCGAACTATTGGCTACCGTTTAGTAATCAGGAGTCGCCCACTCAAAACAGAGGTTGGGCGATTTGATTTTGTCTGTCAAAGGGTTATGAGTCTTTGGGACTCTCTTCCTGTTAGTGGAAGCTGAGCCTTTGATTATGTTTCAGTCAGGGTGGATACATTCCTGTAAAGCAAGGGATTGAAATATGATCACGGGTATAGGTGGTTCTTAAATTACAAACACATCAGCAGGTTAGAGGGGCTGAATGCGCTAACTCCTACTGCTTGGATGTGAGTTTAGGCAAAACATAAAAAATATTGGGCGACTGGGGGCGTTACAAATCTGGCCATCTCGTGGTGTCCAAATTCCCCGCAGGTACAACATGCAGCATTTTATTTTTATCGTCACATGTTTGTTTTGCGTGCAGTTCTGGCAGATCATACCATACAAAGTATTGGTCACTGAGCTGATATAGAGTGACTTCGCTTAATTTCCCTTCATAACACGAGTGCTGAGGCCAATTGTAAATTTGTTCCTTTAGTCCCCAGCTAACTCAACACACAGACTTTTGTCTTTCTGGTCTCTACAGTCCAGCGCGTCACCGACGTGTGCTCGCAATGAGCGCTGTATTGCTTTAAATAAAATGTACCCAATGATGAGAACAAATAAGGTGCATGCAATTAAATAAAAATGCCTTCTCAAATTCGTGCTGGAACTAGGACGAAGTAGTTTATTTTAAAAGGGAATGATTTATGTCGATGTGAATGCAATGCAGTTTTAGGAAAAGTATTAATTAAACTCGTCCGCCGTTTCGGGGTACACAGTATGCGATATGAACTGTTACTGGACATTCAGGTTTTTTTAATGATCACTTCGATCAACTACCAAACGAATTAGTTGTCTCCTATGTCAGGATATTACGCTTTAGAGACTAGCCTCGCGTTACATTTTCTTTTTCGGTGGTTTCTAACGCTCAGCGTGGAATACCATCGCCCTGAGCAAATCTCTCATCTGGCCGAATATAGAGGAAACGAGGCACACACACAAACCGTAAATATACGTACAAGGGAGACAACACTTTCGTTCAAATATCGCTTGGTCGGGAACCCAGGAAACTGGGCGATGGTGTGAAGGCGCCGTGATGCATTGACCATCCCTTCCGCAGGTTCGGGGGCGCAAGAATTATTAACAAAAAAAGGAAAGCGAGGAAGCGCCAAGACACTGGTGAAAGGCACTTATCCATTCCACAGTACGGAATGATTAAGCTGTTCATTTACAGCTGTTCGCTCCAAAACACTTGGTTTGACCTGATACATAGGTGTCGTGGCAAGTGGAAATTCATCTGTGGTGGCCAATTTTCTTTTGATAAAGCAAATTTTCCTTATTAAATCCTCAATGATAGATCACAGTACAGTGGAACATCAGTAATAGAATAAATTGCGAAGATGTAAGTCGATTATTGATCGAATTCCAGCCGAACGCCATATGCAGTTAAAAGGATTCGGGATACACTGCCACAAATGGCGCTATGAATAACATTGATAGCGCGGCAATTAGCCATCGCATTTATTTCTACGTTAGAACTGAGAGCGCCCCACAAAATCCAAAGAGCTGCGATATTTAATTTGTTCCTAAGCATTTCCACTTTGAACGTCTCCAGGCCAGGGAGAATACGGTCACATTTGTAAAAAAAAAACACCAGAAGATACTCGATCCGTCAGAGTCTGTCCTGGGTACACTGGGTAAAAGACCAAGCACCCGGAATTAACAAAATACATGCTTTTCCTTTTCAGTCGCTAAATGACCTGCATGTTTTTTTTCTTCTGCTGCATTTCAGACGTCCAGCGCTTAAAGCACTGCACTGTCACTAGCTTGTAGTTATACTCAGTGCAAACCCAACTGTGGAGTTTCAGTCGCTTTGGGAATGAAGGTGCGAGTTGCTTTCTGGATTTACCTAGGAATAGTTTAAAAAAAACAGAAACAACTGAAAGTGGCTGCAGATTTCAACCAGATCCAACAAGAGGAGCGAGGAATGATCTGGCGTTAGCTACGTGTTCGGAACATAACCAAGCGACGCCAAACTCACCCTTCCGCTGGTCTGTTTTTTGTTCAAAATCAGAAGTCACACGACACCAGGCTACAGTCCAACAGGTTTATTTGAAATCACAAGCTTTCAGAGCAGCGCTCAAATAGACCTGTCGGACTATTACCTTGTGTGACTTCTGACTTTATCCACCCCAGCCCAACACCGGCACCTCCACATCAAGGCTGCTATTTTCTGTTTAATCTGAGAGAATTCGTGTGTTGCACCCTATCTTGGCGTATTCAAAGGAAGGCTCAGACGTTTTAGACTCAGAGATTTTTGCCTTTTTTAAAAGGAACCCTTAATTATGGTCACATTTCTATCGCATTTCTGAACGAAAATCCTTTAATTTCGTTCCCAGGGATACTCTCTGGTTCCTGGAGAGAAGGATTGGAGCCCTAGTGCTGATCGTACAACATTCCTTTTGGGTTAACACAGAGATGCACACGTCAATTTCACGTTAGCATGTTGCCTTCTGGAGAACCGCAGTTTCCTTTCTGATAATTCACCAAGACTGAAACCAGATACAATTACCTGGATACCGTTGCTCGCTCCTGCCGGTCATGCAGCTTTTTGTATGAACGGTAAATAATAACTTATGAAGGAGAGAGACAGAGGGAGATAACAAATGCTTTAAACAAACCGATGACCGGGTCAGTTTCCCAGTAGCATTGAATGCTGAATTCATTGCCAGTTATTCAAATATTCTTCCTTCTGGAATCACCTCAGCAGTTCCCGCTCTTAAATTCACTTCAGCAATATTTCACTAGTGTTTTCACTGAAATCACTACTTTTTCCCATTTCGTTCATTGACAGGAGCATGTTGCAGGGTTGAAGAGTTTGCTGGATCTTTAGCTAAGGCTTATTTATTTGGTTTGGGTCCCGCGTTTATTACTGTAATTATTTATCCGCCCTAACACACGAGTCGGGGTCAGAATGAAAATCTACCTTGTTGCAAAACAAAATATGAACAAGGGGGTTTAGAATCTCCTCAGTTCATAGGACTGACTCCGAGCTGGCTGGCCACAGCTAGTGTACTGTGCAAATAAAATTTCAAAATGAAAACTAACTTGTTGACGCGCCGCTAGCCTGCAGGTACCACACTACAGCAATCATTCGGAAGCTGGGCCCGAGGGACGACTGACCCCCCTCGCCTCTTCCTTTACTCCCCACTGAAGTTGAAATCCGAGCAATTTTACTGAACGTCAAAAGGTGCATCAAATCTAAGCGAGGGGTTGTGAAATACAAAGCCCAAAATGTCATCTGTGGTGTCCCCGTTGTGCCTTGGGTTACTTTCCACTGAATGGCAGTTCAACATGCCTGCTAGACTCACACCCAGGGACTATGTCAACTGAGTTTGTCCGAATGTATTGGAACCCGTCGATCCAATCCGGATTAAGTACTGCAGTGTTTTGCATTAGATGTGGAATAATTAACTTGATTTTATTGCCTTCTGGCTGTGGTTTCAGACTGTGTACAACTCAACCGACTACTTCATGAGCTCAGCAATCAGATACTATATAAAAATTACACACAGCACAGTCATTGGTCGGTTCTTTTCTATTTCCTGCGGGTTATTTTCGGTTGTGAAATGTGAACGCGCAAATTGAGTTTGGTGTGAATTCAAGTTATTAACGAGCTCAACAAATATGACACAGGGCCGGGCAAAACAAAACACCCGCCCTGAACAGGCGGTGTTTTGTATGGAAAAGGGCAGCAACTTTCCAGTTTTACGCCGCTCTTAGATATTTTCCAGTCAACCTGCTCAGAGATGTTATGACGAACATCTAGAGGAGGTGGGAGTTGAACCCGAGTCTCCTGGTGTAGAGGTACAGGCACTACCACTGCAGGTCTCCCGTGTTAGGGGTAAGGACATTACCACTTCATCACAAAAAATCCTAATATTTTACGCTGCTTTTACACTGATCACGAGAGAGGGGAGCAGCAATGCTCAGTTCCTCAGGGCACGAAATGTGCTTTTCAGGTGAAACGGGTGGTTTGTGAACGGGAAGCTCTTGCCCCATGAATGGTGCGTTGGTGCTGACTTAGGGTGTGGACTAACATTGCTGAAGAACGGTGTCTCACCGTCCATTTTAACAGAAAGTCCTCTGTTCGCTAAGCTTTTCGGCTGGAATGGTTTTATACAGGAGCACAGTCCTTTTATCCACTTCCAGACACAACCTCTTTACAAAATACTTTCCCAGAACGTTAGCAACAGAGACCTGTCTCGAGAAGGGTTGAGCACTGGTAAAGCGTTATGATTTCCATTTGCTCTGGTATAACTGAACAACTAGCTTTGCGGTATCTCGCCCAGAGTCCGGGTTTGGTTATTGTCTCTCGGCTGCTACAATCTCAAATACATTCCCGAGTCCCTGTTTACCAACATTATCAGTAAATACCATGCTTTGGTTCACAACAAGGACACTTTCTATCTTCACACTTTCGTAGTGAAGCGTTTATGGGGCCAACTGAAGTTGAGGAGGGCGCTATATAAGTCGATGTATCTGTCTATTTTTCAATCGAGGCCTATAAAATGGTCGCTACTAACCAGCGAGACCAGCTATGTCGGAGAATTTCAGCATTTCAAACTAGTGAATCTCAAAAACAAAGCAGAGATTCCCGACTAACGGCGATGGAATGAGATGGACAAGAACAAGCAAACTTGCTGAAACCCTGATGCTGTGTGTCGGAGTAAAATCTGCTCGGATATTCCGTGGGGCAAAGGCAGCGCATGATTGGAAATGTAAAATCCCTCTAAAAGGATTCTCGCTGAATACTTTTACAGGGTTTAGTCGCAGACATGCAGAAACTGCAATGTTGATTCCTGAAGAAAGGCTAATGCCCGAAACGTCGATTCTCCTGTTCCCTAGATGCTGCCTGACCTGCTGCGCTTTTCCAGCAACACATTTCCATCTCTGATCTCCAGCATCTGCAGACCTCACTTTCTCCCCAATGTTGATTTTTCGCCGAGTTTCTCGGGGACCAGTCAATTGCTCAGTTACCAAAATACTACACTTTAATCCGATTTCTGCAGTACTTGCATTTACTGAAATAAATCTTTTTTTAAAATATTTAACAAGGTCCAAGCAATTGAGAAATGTTCTAATATTGATGTCATGCTCAGATTTAGAGCTTTTCCCCAGCCGGTGTTTTTAAATGATTAATTATTGGAGTTACCAGTCTGTGTGGTGTATCAGCTTCCGTTTACGCACTGGTGGCAAAACCAGAGACAGATGCCGGGAGTGAACTATCATCAAAACTCACCCAGAATCGGACACGGAGTTTCACTGAACCACCCACCTGCACAGGTTCTCCACATTTCGAACATAACAAAAACTAGGAGCAGGAGTTGGCCATCTGATCCATCTTAGCCTGCTCCACCATTCAATAAGATCATGGCTGAGTTTTTCAGGGACCCAGCTCCGCTTACCCACCCTCTCACCGTATCCCTTAATTCCTTTACTGTTCAAAAAAATGTCTACCTTAGCTCTAAAAACATGTACTCAAGTAGCGTCAACGCCTTCCCTGGGCAGGGAATTCCACAGATTTATAATTCACTGGGTGAAGAAGTTCCTTCTGAATTCGGCCCTAAATCTGTTCCCCCTAATTTTCAGGCTATGCCCTCTTGTCCTAGTATCACCTGCCAGTGGGGACACCCTCTATATGTCTATCTTATCTAATCCCTTCATAATGTTATAGGTTTGTATCAGATCCCCCGTCATCTTTCTAAATTCCAATGAATATAATCCCAGTCTACTCAATCTCTCCTCCTAAACCAACCTCCTCAACTCCGGAATCAACCGAGCGAACCTTCTCTGTACCCTCAGGACACATGTCTGCCTTTTTGAAAAATGCATTAGGCTTAACTGAACTCTTTCACTAATCTCGAGGCTGCAAGGTTCAGTACAACCAGGAGAAAACTACAATGATTTCTCACAGCGCAAGATCTAGTCACCCGGTATTACACTGAACTGGGAGACAACCCTACTGTATGTCCCCTAAAACAGAAACAGCTGGAGAAACTCTGCAGCATCTACGGAGGGAGAAAGCAGAGTCAAGGTTTTGGATCCAATAACCCTTCTTCAGAACTGAACTGCTGAGTTTCTCCAGCAATTGCTGCTTTTGTTTCCGATTTCTAGCGTCTGCAGATCTTTGTTTTGTCAGGGGTTAAGTGAAGTGCACCTGGGTGGCCACTCTCCAGGGCACTACTGCATTAGAATATTCGGATGTCTCAGGACATTAGAGTTAATATCTGGTTACTGTTAGTTGGTCAAGTGTGACTTTTCTTCACTGTGAGTGGTAGTGTGTTAAGAAACGGTGATGTTGCCGCATCTCCAAGACACGGGATTATCAACCAGTATGGACCCTATTCCTGTACCTTCCGAGCAAAGCCTTTCAGATAGTTTATACGCATTGTCTCCCTCTTCAGAGTTTACAGCTGTATGATTATTGGTAAGAAAGAGTTCCACATTAAATATGTGGAATATTCACAGGCTACTTGTCAAACTGCGTCCAAACTTCGCGCCCTCTTTGAAAAGTCTGTCTTGCTGAATAATTATTTATTCTTTTACAGGTATCTGCATAATTTTCAAATGACATTTGGACCAGAAGAGTCCTATTTAAAGTCACTGGAGATTTGATGCAGATTAGTCAATCCGAACAGAGTTCCGGGTGGTTCTGGGCTCGGGTGGGAGTGAGTTGGGGAGTCAGGGTATAGTGGAAGAGGACGTAGCCAATGCCATCCCTACCCGAGGCTCACAGAGGGTTTCTATCACAGGTCGATCATTTAGCGGTGAAGATTTGGAACTGCGCTTCCGAAGGGCGATACAACAGAATAGTATTTCCGCCTGAAATTAGTCAACTCCATTGTCCCATGTTGTAATGGTGCTCCAGCAGAGATTAATATAACCCAGATGGTACCCAGTTTAACTCGGCCATGTCTTATTCCGAGGAGGCTTTAGCTTGCTTACGGAGAGAAATTCCTGTCCTCAAAGACAGTGAAACTGAAATGCGCTGGGACATGGAACTGCGCGGACCGATAAAACATCAGCTGCTGCTATTTTGGTTTAGACACAGAGACATAGGAAATAGGAGCAGGAGTAGGCCATTCGGCCCTTCGAGCCTGCCCCACCATTCAATAAGATCATGGCTGATCATGCAATCACTGTATCCCATTCCCACCCTCTCCCCATTCACCTTGACGCCTTTAGCCGTTAGAGTCACCCCCAGCTCCCTCTTGAATGTATCTAATGAACTGGCCCCAACAGCCTCCTGTGGGAGAGAAATCCACAGGTTCACAACTCTCTGAGTGAAGACATTCTTCCTCATCTCCTACAGTCTTTATTCTCAGACTGTAGTCTGTGTAATGACAGTACTCCGCACCTTTAACTATCGTGCTCAGTACAAAGGGAGTGAGTGCAATGATCTGGGGTATAACTACACAGCAGCTCGATAAGTTGACAGCAATCTGAATTCAACATTACCTTGCGGCTTAAAGTCCATTCCGTTAGCTAGGCCATCACTTCCTTTTCAACATTAATCTTCCCCCGCACACGCCCCTCACTAACACACTTCTTGCAAATTTCGGGTGGAAGGGCTTTTTGTACCGAGACCATCTTTGAGCGTTTAGCGCCGAGTATTAAAGCGGAATCGTGGGTCGTGTTTGTCTCAATGTCATTAAATGTTGCAAAAGTTGCTGCATTTAAACGTCACGCGTCAGTTTTTCCTCAATGCGTTCTCCCACATGAAGCAGACCCCACGGTACAGGTCGCCCCTCACGCACCTAGCTGATCACTGACTGAGGGATGTTCTTATTGTTCACCACTGCAAATCCCGCAGATTCGTGACAACTAACCGAGAGGGATTTATATCGGGGGAATCCTCAGGATCACTCCCCACCCGCTACCCGCCCCCACACAGACACACAGACATACAGATATACGGACACAGAGACACACAAACACAGACACACACAGATACGCAGATACACAGACGCAGATACAGATGCAGACATACAGACACACAAACACACAGATATACATACACATACAGACATACACACATACATGCACACAGACACAGACACACGCATACACACAGACACACAAACACTCGCAGACACGTACATATACACAAAAACTATAAAGTGAAACAGAGAGAAAACAAACAAATCTGACCACAAGCCATTGGCGCAGCCAACGCTACTGCTTCTGGTGAGAACTACACATTTGAAGAATTCTTGAAGTATTTTTTTCTCTTCCTCGGGATCTACCCCAACCGGACGATTAGTGGACAGTTTGCTCGAGATCAGGTTAATGTTTCAACTATCGAGAGATCACATTAACTCCCGCTTGGTTTAGGGGACTGGGCAGAATTGAGATGAGAGAGATGGATACTACATCTTCGTATTTCGCGCCACTGAGTTACTGTTAAAAAGCGCCTTCCCATTTAAACGGCGGGCTGTCTGTGAGTTGACCGAATGCCCCCCTTCCCCTGCCCCTGTGTACCCACCGTTGCCCTGCTCCACGAAGCTGGTGACAGTATTAGCACGGCTGCGAGCCCGGAGTAAGCTGCTGTTCCTCCCTCTCCTCTCAGTCTCCGACAGACTCTTGTAAAGTGACAGCATGTAGTCATGGGGGACCACCGAGCCGGGCCCCCGAGGCCGGCTGTGCAGCGCTGATGTGGAACCGGCACCGTCCCGGGAAGAGGAACCGTGCAGAGATCCCAGAGTGGCCGCTTCCAGGAAATCCCAGCAACAACACAGGGTCCAGCACAGCAGCGCTACAGCTCTCCTCGGGCTCTCCATTCCGCGAGGGAGGCGGCTTCCAAATGCAGGGGAGTTGCAGCTCGGTGGCTGAGCGATGCGCACACACACACACACACGTACACAGACACACCTTCGTCCTGGTTTTACATTAGAGACAGACAGAGAGAGAGAGAGAGACACACAGACAGACAGAGAGAGAGAGAGAGCTGCTCAGACTCCAGCAAAGCTCAGGCATCCGCGGAGCAGGGCGATCCCACTGCGAATCTGATTGGCTCAAACCTGATCCCACCAAAACCCTTCTCCCCTTAAAAGAAAAATAACTTTTTTTTCTTCTTTAACAGTTTGTTTTCAGCTACAACCCCGGGCCACAGCAACACCTCGCAAACGAAGTCTGACTGAGGATGGAATTCTAATAAAAGAAACTGTCTCATTCCAGCTGTTTTATTTTGGTTTCTTTTGGGAGGGAGCGGGTATGTTTTTTTTGTTGCATTCTTTCATATATCCTAGTTCTGAACTCGACTCGAGAAGTTAACTCTGCTTTCTCTCCATAGATGCTGCCAGACCTGCTGAGCTTTTGCGGCAATCTCTGCTTTGTTTTCGTTCCTTGACATGCAATTTGACTCGGCTGGAAACAGCAAGCTCCCGCCGGTTAAGGGTACACTCTGTCTAACAGCAAGGTGATATGGTTAGTCTAGGGTGCTGCATTTCAACCACCAGATCTGCCACTTTTAAATGATCTTCTTTAAGAAAAATGGAAATTGGGGGGGGGGGGGGGCGTCATAATTTCCACCCCTCCCTATATTTCTTTTTTTTAAATTTCAGAATCTTTGACCCCAGTCCCATTCCCTTCGCTGAGACTGAATGTCAGGCTGAAGGAATTCCCGAGAGTCTTCCTTACAGTCCCAGGTGAGCTCTGCCACAGCATGATGAAGGGCTGCAACTCACCCGAGATAGCACCCCCTCACTCCCCACCCCCTCGTGTGTAGAGCCAGGGAACATGCTGCCTGATGCTCAAACTTCTCGGATGGAACATTTCCGCCCCACCGCGCTGTTAAGGTCGAGAGAGAGAGAGGGACCTCTGTAAACGCGGCTGTAGGGGATTACAGTGTTGGAAATGTGAGAAGCCGTGAAGGTAAAAGCGATGCATCAGAAGCTGCTGTGTCTGATGGCTCTCATTTGGTGATAATAACGAGGAGGAGGTCCAGGCGTCACAAATCTGCAACCCCCGCCCCAGTTCGTTTTTTAGCATCTACCTGCCAGCGAACTCTGAACCTCCAAACGCAGCCAATAACAGCGCAGTATTTTATCAGACAGCGATCCCATTAAATACTGAGCATCTTTTAAAACTTACCGCAATTCGCGTGAAACCTGCTAACTAGCCAAGCGGGTTTACAGAATAGCGCCTTATTAATTCGCTCCCAGTTGCCCGTTAAACAGTTAAGAGGCTTGGAAATAATTCTGGAAATTAGAAGGTGAAAGGGAATTCGGGTCATTTGAGTTTGAGTGCTCATATACAGCAATTCGTGTGAGCACAAAGTGGGCAAAATTGTTCATTTGCGGGAAAGACACACAGGTATTGCACCTCAGGGAGGGGACATTGCTCAGAATCAACGCACGAAGCACAAGGGGAATGATTAGGAAATGTAACCGCCCTGGAGCAGCATCTACCTGAGTTCCATCATTGTGAAGAGTGCATTGAAATGATGTGGTAGTGTCCCTACTCCTGGACCGCGAGGGCCTGGGTTCAAGTCCCACCTGCTCCGAGAGGGGGGGGGGGGGGAGTTTTAACATCCCTGAACAGGTTGTTAGAGGAAAAATATAGGTTAAAAGCTTTTAAAAACAGGGCAATTAAATATGCTGTCTGAATGAAATATGGCAGCCACACACACACACTCGCTTCACTATTATTACTGCTGCTCATGTTCACTTTAATGTTCGCATCAACACTACACATCAAGAAGCTGCAAACTAGTATTCCAGCTAGGAAGACACAATTGGATCTTGCAATAATATAATTGGACCATAATGCTGTCATCTAGCCGGGCACTGAGTGAATTGACTGCTTGCCGATGTAATGTAATTAACAGAGATCAGAGCCGGAGACACGGGTGTTCATAGTCAACAGCGCTAGAGTGAAGGAAAACACAGCGGCCCTTTCCAGCACCGACAGAAGCCCTGAACAATCCAGACATTAGGTTGGTCCAGGTCACTGGGCACATTGAGTGAACTAAGTCCTCTAAATAATCCAAATCATTCCTTTAGAAATAAAAAGCATTTAAAAGTACTTAAAACTTAAAGTGCTGGAGAAACTCAGCAGGTCTGGCAGCATCTGTAGAGAGAAGGAAGCAGAATTAATGCTTTAAGTCTTTTCTACAGAATAGGTGTTTCAGATTTCACTTTATGTAAAAGTGAAGTTATCAATGAAACCGCCGGGTAATAAGATAGTAGGCATTTCGAGAATCAGTTGCAAGTAAACTAAAGATTTCTCTTTTGTGATACTCTTCATGTAGTTGCAAGTTATATTTCGCCACGTACTTTGTTGAGGTTGTGGCTCGTAAGACCATCCCTGGCCAAACTGAATTGACCAGGATTTGCAAATGTGACAAAGATTGAATAAATCCCTGCCACAATGACATTGTAACTCAGTGATTAAACAACGCGACTTTAACTGGAAAGGTCAATTAGTAACACGAGATTAAGGGCAAAATAATTATACTATTTAAACATCCAAATGAGTTGACATTATACATTTTATTGTTTATTTGTTCCATGTTTTTAAACCAATTTTTTTCAAACATAGATTCAATATGGGGTTATACTTTTAATGCACTGTATGTAAAATTTGTTCATTATTTTCAAGTCGAGTTGATTGTCCTTCGTATTATTCAACTGTATGGGAAGAGCGACATCTCTGGATTCAGTTTAGTATTACACGGCCAACCTTGGAATTATTTTTCATTGACTCAGACAAGCGTGCAGGTGAATGGCTGTTCAGGATTACTTTGTTCAGATTTAGGTATGGAAAACTTCCCAACTTCTACTTTGGGACAGTTTAGGATGGGGAAGAGAGGAAACGAAGTTGTCTTCACTCCAAGGTTAAAAAGACCTTCATTACTCAGTCCTTTGAGTATACGAGTTAGAACATTATGTTGAGGTTCTACAGAACATTGGTGAGGCCTCTTCTGGAATACTGTGTTCAGTTCTGGTCCCCAAGTTATAAGAAGGATATTATTAAACTGGAGAGGGTTCAGAAAAGATTTGCCAGGATGTTGCTTGGTACGGAACGTTTGAGTTCTAACGAAAGGCTGGATAGGCTGGAGGATAGGAAGTTGAGAGATGACTTTCCAGAAGTTTATAAAATCATGAGCAGTATAGATAGGGTTAATGGTAGTTGTCTTTTCCCTAGGATGGGGCTTTCAAGATTAGGTGCACAGTTTTAGAATGAGAGGCGATTGTTTTTAAAAAGACAGGGGGATAAATTGTTTACACAGGGGCAGCTTTATGTGCAGAATGAACTTCCCGAGGAAGTGATAGATTTGGGCTCAATTAAAAGGTTTAAAAGACACTTAGAAAAGTATATAACTGGGAAAGGTTTGGAGGAATATGGGCCAGGAGCAGGCAGTGGGACCAGTTTAGTTTGGGATTATGTTCGGCATGGACTGGTTAGACCGAAGAGTCTGGTTCAATGCTGTATGACTCTATGACTCTGTTGAACTTTTTATAGAGTGATAGAGATGTACAGCTTGGAAACAGACCCTTCGGTCCAACTCGTCCATGCCGACCAGATATCATAACCTTATCTAGTCCCACTCGCCAGCACCTGGCCCATATTTGCACATCATTGTTATCCAGCTCAAAGGTTTACAGTGAATTTCATTTCTGTCACATTGTTTCAACCAGTTAAAAATAAAGTCAGATAAATAAAACATGGTGTTTTTAATGAGAAGCAACGTGGAACGAACAATATCAAATCACAGACAATTCAAACCGACTCACTTAATAGAGGTGCTTTTTTACATGTTATTATCTATTCATGGGATATGGACATCGTGGGCTGGGCCAGCATTTACTCCCTGGCCTTACCAGTCCTTGAGAAGGTGATGGTGAGCTGCCTTCTTAAACCACTGCAGTCAAGCTGCTGTTCAAACTCAAACTCCGATTTGTTGCCAATAATCTTTAATATTCCTTTCTTTCTGCTAACCATGTCATCTCTGAAAAAGATTTAAAGATTTTTGTTTTAGTTTGTGGCAGTGGATACCACAATCTAAACCCCAGCATAACTATTCTATTCTAACCCCCATTTTCATTGTTTTATTGATAATGTATTTGTTTTATTCATTATGTACAGGAAGGGTTGCAGTGCGGCGGATTGTGCCTCTCAGCCAGAAACTGTAGGTTCGCAGGATTTGACAACAGAGGAAGATGTGTTCATAACATGGTCAAAAAAGATATGAGTTGAAAAGGGTGGGGCTGGAAAAGTAGAACAGGTCAGGCAGCATCCAAGGAGCAGGAGAGTTGACATTTCGGGCATAAGCCCTTCATCAGGAATGTGGGGCGGGGAAAGAGGGCTGAGAGATGAATAGGAGGGCGAGTGTGGGGCTGGAGGAAAGGTAGCTGGGAAGGTGATATCACCTATCTGCTCCACCCTCCCCTCTGACCTAGCTCTCTCATCTCACATCTGTATCTGCCTATTACCTTTCCAACTACCTTGCCCTCCTCCCAGCTCCCTTCTCTGCGTCCCCCAAACCCTTACTTTCCTGTCGAAGGACTTATGCCCGAAAAGTCGACTCTCCTGCTTCTGACCTGCTGTGCTTTTCCAGAGCCACACTTTTTGACTCTGATCTCCAGCATGTGCAGTTCTCACTTTCTCCCAAAAATGATATGAATCAACTTGTACAATCATTCCAAATGCAGCTACAGCAAGTATTCATAGTGTCACAAGTACCTGGTCAGTCACTCAATGGAAAGCAATTTGAAGTCGCTCATCACTATCCATTGCTCTGGGTCACAATATACACAATATGCTACCACTGCAATTTAGACTCTTAGAGGCCTAATGGCTCATGTGAGTCAAATTGGTGCTAACAACACAGGGCCTGATTCTCTATTCTTAGTAACATGCATTCAGGATCTGCCTTCTTGCTCTACCTGTTAGTGGTATGGGCTGGAAGGTGGTATGGGCTGGTGGTGGCAGACTGGAAGAGGAGACGGTAGCATCATGGTAATTCAGAGACATCATCTAATATCCTGGAGACATAGTCTCATTGAATTGAATTTATTGTCATATGTACCGAGGCACAGTGAAAAGCTTTGTCTTGCGAGCAATACAGGCAGATCACAGAGTTAAGTAGCATAGATATAAATGATAGGTAAACAGCGGCAAAAACAAAAACACAGGTCCCAGGTGAATATTAAGAGTTTGTGAGTCCATTCAGTATTCTAACAACAGTAGGGTAGAAACGGTTGCGAAACCAGCTAGTGTGTGTGTTCAGGCTTCTTTTACTTCTCCCTGATGGTAGAGATTGTAGAAAAACATTGCCAGGCCTCATGCCTGTTTTTTTAGCAGGTTCTGTATGTCCTTATTCATCTAGGGTTTCCTGTTGGGGAACACCCGGATTGACTTCCTCGGTATACAGTCCTCCGTATACTTGCTGATAAAGTCTGTGACGGTGGTGGCGAACTCAAGGTACCTGCAGACTGTTTGAACATGTCCCAATCAGCTGATTCCAAACAGCACCGGAGGTGATCCTCTGCCTTCTCCGACCAGCACTGGATCTGTATCCGTGAGGAGGTGAATGGGAAGGGGTTTGGGTCCACTGGGACGGTGTAGAATGGGAGTGAACAGGAAGGTGTTTGGGTCCATTGAGATGGTGTAGAGGAGTTAGGGCCACTGGGCGGTAGTCATTGAGACCATGCTGTTCCTGCCCTCCTGAACCCCGGTCCCATATCACTCAAAACCCTTCCTATTCATATACCCATCCAGATGCCTTTTAAATGTTGCAATTGTACCAGCCTCCACCACTTCCTCTGGCAGCTCATTCCATACCCATACAACCCTGGCACAGTGGTTAGCACTGCTGCCTCACAGCACCAGAGACCTGGGTTCAATTCCCGCCTCAGGCAACTGTCTGTGTGGAGTCTGCACATTCTCCCAGTGTCTCACATTCTCCCAGTGTCTGTGTGGGTTTCCTCCAGGTGCTCTGGTTTCCTCCCACAGTCCAAAAATGTGCAGGTTAGGTGAATTGACCATGCTAAATTGCCCGTAGTGTTGGATGTAGTGGAATGGGTCTGGGTGGGTTGCTCTTTGGAGGGTCGGTGTGGGCTTGTTGGGCCGAAGGGGCTGTTTCCACACTGTAAGTAATCTAATCTAATTTAATCTAAACCCTCTGCGAGAAAAAGTTGCCCCTTAGGTCTCTTTTAAATCTTTCCCCTCTCACCCTAAACCTATGCTCTCTAGTTCTGGACTCGCCCCACCCCAGGGAAAATATTTTGTCTATTTATCCTACCCGTGCCCTTCATAATTTTGTAAATCTCTATAAGGTCATCCCTCAACCTCCGACGCTCCAGGGTTAACAGTCCCAGCCTGTTCAACCTCCCCCTATAACTCAAACCCTCCAACCCTGGCATAACATCTATGTATATCTTTTCCAAACATTTTCAAGCTTCACAACACCATTTTGAACGCAGTAACTGACATCAAATATCAATTTTACAACATTACAATTGAACAGATTTGAAATTCAAGATTTGTTTCCATTGGAACAGTGTAGAGTGGGAGTTAGGGCCACTGGGCGGTAGTCATGGAGACATGCTGCATGATCCTCCTTAGGCACAGGGATGATGTTGGCCCTCTTGAAACAGGCAGGGACAGTGGCCTGCTGCAGGGAAGGGTTGAAGATGTCCGAGAAGGCCTCTGACAGTTGATCTGCGCAGCTCTGAGTGCACGGCCTGGTAGTCCATCTGGTCCCATTGCTTTCCTTGGATTCACACAAAGAAAAACTGATCTGACCTCTGATGCAATGACTGTTGGGATAAGTTTGTCAGGACTTGTCAGAATAGGTGTTACCTCTCCACTGAAATTCAGCTCAAAGCGAGCATAGAAGACGTTGAGACGATCTGGAGGGATATGTCATTGTCTGCTATCTTGCACAGTCTCTTTTTAGAACCTGTGATGTCATTCAGTCCTTGCCATAGTCACCGGGTATCTGTCTGGGTCTCTAGTTTGGATCAGTATTGGTCCTTGCCTGTCTTAATGGCTCTGCGAAGGTCAGACTTGAATTCTTTATATTTGAGTGGGTCTCCTGAGCTGAAGGCCTCATGCCTGGTTTTTAGCAGGTTCTGTATGCCCTGATTCATCCAGGGTTTCCTGTTGGGGAACACCTGGACTGACTTCCTCAGTATGCAGTCCTCCGCACACTTGCTGATAAAGTCTGTGATGGTGGTGATGTACTCGTCCAAGGTACCTGTGGACTATTTGAACATTTCCCAATCAGCTGATTCCAGACAGCACCAGAGTTGATCTTCTGCCTCCTCCGACCAGCACTGGACCTGTATCCGTGAGGGGGTCTCCTGCTTGAGCTTTTGCCTGGAAGCTGGAAAAAGAAGCAGGGAATTGTGATTGGAGTTCCCGAAATGAGGGCGGGGGATGGAGAGGTAGGCATCCTTCACACTGGTATAGCAGTGGTCTAAAATGTTCAGGCGAAAGTGAGGTCTGCAGACGCTGGAGATCAAAGCTGAAACTTTATTGCTGGAACAGCACAGCAGGTCAGGCAGCATCTAGGGAACAGAAGATTCGACGTTTCGGGCACATGCCCTTCTTCAGGAATGAGCAGAGAGTGTTCAGCAGGAGAAGATAAAAGGTAGGGAGGAGGGACTTGGAGGAGGGGCGTTGGAAATGTGATAGGTGGAAAGAGGTCAAGGTGAGGGTGATAGGTCGAAGTAGGATGGAGGCGGAGAGGTCAAGAAAAAGACTGCAGGTCAG